>NC_136065.1:1785888539-1786383997 GCF_964261635.1 Lissotriton helveticus
GTGGCGCGTGGGATTGTGCCCAGGTCCGGGTGTGTGGCATATTCTCGGGGGCCGTTTCAGGGATGCGGTCGCCTGCGGGCCCCTAGGTTTCCCCATGCTGATGGCTGGCGGGGCGCTGTGAGTTAGTGAGGGCTGGGAGCGGTGGGCCCCTCAAGGAGGGGTCTCTCAGGCAGACCCTCGTTAGGGGAGGATGCGAGGTCACAGCAGGTGCAGGGTGACCAAGGGCTAGCCCACCAGGGCCTGGACTCCTTGAAGGGTGATGCAGGAGCGCAGGTCGCGGGGTCTCCTCGGTGGCTGTTTTCGTTGTGGGTGCCGGTGGTTCAGCCCCGGCGGTCCCCGCAGCAGGGGGGGGCACGTCTCTGGCTGCTTCGGTGGGGCCAGGTGGTTGCAGCAATCGTGTGGCAGGAAGGAAAAGGGGGGGGGCTGATCCGGCCCTCCCAGGAGCAGGTAGCAGGAGCGTGTGGGTGGCGCGCGGTGAACATGGGCTCCAGGAGTACAGCTGGGAGCTCCTTAGATGCCGTCCCTCTCAGCCGTGTATGGGTGCCATGTTGAGGTCAGGCACAGTCGGGGAACAGGCGTCAGATGGCACCGGGGGGCGCCCCAGTCATGCAGGTAGTCCCCGCTCCGCGCTCACCTCCGGCGATGGGCGTTGCAACGTCAGCAGGCTTCGTGGGCTGCCCGGTGCGGCCACCGGGGACCGGGACGTAGCAGGGGTGAGCCCTGGGAGTGTCTGGGCGGCTCCCGTAGTCGGGGGGGTGTCGTAGTGGCGGGGCAGAGCAGCGCCAGCCCCCGCAGGTCTCGCCGCTCGATCTGGGCAATCCGCCAGCAGTCGTCTCACTGCTGTACGCAGGGGGCCCCCGGGAAGAACAGTGTCACCGGGCCGCGGCCGCCATCTTAGGTCTCGGCGCGCGGCTCCGGTGGAGGCAGTCAAGGGGGAAATCCGCCCCCCCCCAGCGTCGGCAGACACACTGTGGTCGACGCTCCGGTATGCAGGGGTGCTCCGGTTAGCAGTGTGGTGTTGTGGGGCTCATGGCGATCCTCGGGTCTGGGTGAGCGTCAGCCCGATCGCGGAGCCTCAGCAAAACACGGCCGCCATTGTGGCTTGCTTAGTCACGCCCCCCTCCGCAATAATGTTTTATATGACATAATAACTTATGGTTTTTTTTTTATAGAAATTTTAAGGTCTCTTTTACCAATCATTTGTTTTATATATTGTAATGAATTTCTGCTATTGTAGACCACTGCAAGGCTGTTAGACGGGGACCTGGAGGGTCGGCCGAGCACAAGGGAGAGGCCTCCAGTGAGGACCGTCTCTAGCGAGCGCACAGACAGGTAACTTCCCCCCCACAGATGGACACCACACGAAGATCAGGGTAACACCTTTTATAGGCAATTCTTGGAGTAGGGTGGTACGATACAAGGCGATCAGGACACGATGATCCTCTCAATTCTAGTCTCTAGTAGGGGAAGGGGGTAGCGGGACAGTCTTGGTACCCACAGGTACTGAGGTGGAATGATGGTAGCTCACAATCCTCTAGCTCGGTGTTCGAAGGGGTCAGACCGCGGCAGCGCCAGCAGGTCCCGAAGAGGTCGTAGGCGGCAACGGGCCGCGGCAGCGCCAGCAGGTCCCAACGAGGATGAAGGTTGCAGAGGGCCGCGGCAGCGCCAGCAGGTCCCACGAGGATGAAGGTTGCAGAGGGCCGCGGCAGCGCCAGCAGGTCCCGAAGAGGTCGTAGGTGGTAACGGGCCGCGGCAGCGCCAGCAGGTCCCAACGAGGATGAAGGTTACGACGGGCCGCGGCAGCGCCAGCAGGTCCCACGAGGATAAAGGTTGCAGAGGGCCGCGGCAGCGCCAGCAGGCAGGACAATAGTTCACAAGGCAGGGCTGTGGCAGCGCCAGCAGTCCGTCAAGGATGAGTTCGTCGCGGTGTCTCTCGACTCCAGGATACAACTTCCTTCCTGTTCTGGGGCTGCCTCAGTTATAGGTCTGGCACTCTTTGATGTCCGGACCCTCGCTCTTGGAGGTCGGGAGGTCCGGGATGAGGGAGTCCAGACACCCAGCAGGGGGGTGGAGCCAGCGCCCGGGGAGGCTGGGGGTGATCGGCACCTGGTGGGAGAGAGCCATCGACACTTCTTACTCCCATTGATCGGCCAAGTGGTCCGTTCACCTCCTGGGTGGATGGTGGTGCCGGGATGTCGGGGCCTGGCCAGGCCCGGGGTTGGGGTCGAGCTGAGGCCACGCGGCCTCGTGGTGCAGTGTCTAAGATGGCGGCTGGCCCGGGCAAGGGTGCTGACGGTGGCCCAGGCCAGGGACACAGGGATTCCCAAGAGCAGACGTCCCATGGGGGACGGGTTGGGGGTTGCTTCTGCGGGTAGTACCTGGAAGGCTGGTACCAGGGCCCTGTCATGCGGGGAGGGAGCGAGCCCTTCATGGGGCCTGTCCAACAAAGGGTTTTAACAAATCATGCAATAAAGTAAAGTAAAATTAGTACTCCTGAAGAGGTAGGCAAGAAAAATTCCACATGACTGACCAGAACGCAGGATCACACCTGAATTTTATTCACTACCAGCAGGCCTCTGAACAGCCAATTTATACGGCACCACAACTAAAATTTTAACACCAAATCCATTCCCCCACCAGCCCCCAAGAGTAAATTTTAAAGAAGAGTAAAGTTAAAAGGGCCCCTCCTAACGGCTGCCTCGCAAATCCTAGATACTGCACCCCCCGTAGAGAGGAGCATTTCCCAGGTAGATCTGGGTGAGAGCGGTCTACACTCCACTCATAGGCTTAGGAAATTACCAACCTGTTCAGAGGTGATACCAGTGAGGTTTTTTGACTGATCTAATTTACTACCTTTTAGTGACAAGCAGTGCTCTGCAGAGCTATCCCTCTGATTTAATTGACCGACATTTTGGATTTGTCCTTATAGTTTTGCAACAACAACATCTACCTGCTCGCCACACGTATCCTACCAGTAATCCACAAACCTATTTTACTAAGTAACTGCTTATCACATCAGCTATGAAGGGTGCTACCTGGAATGTCATTGATAAAGACCTCATGAAATAACTGCGTGTGGTGTTGTGGGGCTCATGGCGATCCTCGGGTCTGGGTGAGCGTCAGCCCGATCGCGGAGCCTCAGCAAAACACGGCCGCCATTGTGGCTTGCTTAGTCACGCCCCCCTCCGCAATAATGTTTTATATGACATAATAACTTATGGTTTTTTTTTTATAGAAATTTTAAGGTCTCTTTTACCAATCATTTGTTTTATATATTGTAATGAATTTCTGCTATTGTAGACCACTGCAAGGGTGTTAGACGGGGACCTGGAGGGTCGGCCGAGCACAAGGGAGAGGCCTCCAGTGAGGACCGTCTCTAGCGAGCGCACAGACAGGTAACTTCCCCCCCCACAGATGGACACCACACGAAGATCAGGGTAACACCTTTTATAGGCAATTCTTGGAGTAGGGTGGTACGATACAAGGCGATCAGGACACGATGATCCTCTCAATTCTAGTCTCTAGTAGGGGAAGGGGGTAGCGGGACAGTCTTGGTACCCACAGGTACTGAGGTGGAATGATGGTAGCTCACAATCCTCTAGCTCGGTGTTCGAAGGGGTCAGACCGCGGCAGCGCCAGCAGGTCCCGAAGAGGTCGTAGGCGGCAACGGGCCGCGGCAGCGCCAGCAGGTCCCAACGATGATGAAGGTTACGACGGGCCGCGGCAGCGCCAGCAGGTCCCACGAGGATGAAGGTTGCAGAGGGCCGCGGCAGCGCCAGCAAGCAGGACAATAGTTCACAAGGCAGGGCTGTGGCAGCGCCAGCAGTCCGTCAAGGATGAGTTCGTCGCGGTGTCTCTCGACTCCAGGATACAACTGCCTTCCTGTTCTGGGGCTGCCTCAGTTATAGGTCTGGCACTCTTTGATGTCCGGACCCTCGCTCTTGGAGGTCGGGAGGTCCGGGATGAGGGAGTCCAGACACCCAGCAGGGGGGTGGAGCCAGCGCCCGGGGAGGCTGGGGGTGATCGGCACCTGGTGGGAGAGAGCCATCGACACTTCTTACTCCCATTGATCGGCCAAGTGGTCCGTTCACCTCCTGGGTGGATGGTGGTGCCGGGATGTCGGGGCCTGGCCAGGCCCGGGGTTGGGGTCGAGCTGAGGCCACGCGGCCTCGTGGTGCAGTGTCTAAGATGGCGGCTGGCCCGGGCAAGGGTGCTGACGGTGGCCCAGGCCAGGGACACAGGGATTCCCAAGAGCAGACGTCCCATGGGGGACGGGTTGGGGGTTGCTTCTGCGGGTAGTACCTGGAAGGCCGGTACCAGGGCCCTGTCATGCGGGGAGGGAGCGAGCCCTTCATGGGGCCTGTCCAACAAAGGGTTTTAACAAATCATGCAATAAAGTAAAGTAAAATTAGTACTCCTGAAGAGGTAGGCAAGAAAAATTCCACATGACTGACCAGAACGCAGGATCACACCTGAATTTTATTCACTACCAGCAGGCCTCTGAACAGCCAATTTATACGGCACCACAACTAAAATTTTAACACCAAATCCATTCCCCCACCAGCCCCCAAGAGTAAATTTTAAAGAAGAGTAAAGTTAAAAGGGCCCCTCCTAACGGCTGCCTCGCAAATCCTAGATACTGCACCCCCCCTAGAGAGGAGCATTTCCCAGGTAGATCTGGGTGAGAGCGGTCTACACTCCACTCATAGGCTTAGGAAATTACCAACCTGTTCAGATGTGATACCAGTGAGGTTTTTTGACTGATCTAATTTACTACCTTTTAGTGACAAGCAGTGCTCTGCAGAGCTATCCCTCTGATTTAATTGACCGACATTTTGGATTTGTCCTTATAGTTTTGCAACAACAACATCTACCTGCTCGCCACACGTATCCTACCAGTAATCCACAAACCTATTTTACTAAGTAACTGCTTATCACATCAGCTATGAAGGGTGCTACCTGGAATGTCATTGATAAAGACCTCATGAAATAACTGCGTAGTATGTGGTTGACACATCAAACATTCCAGCTTTGAACTGCCCTAGACCATATTAGTCCTGGAACATATATACTCAATTTATTCTCAGTTCCTGCTGACTCAACGAGCAGACAGTCACTACAACCTTTTGGTTTTCTATTTGAATAAACGAACTTTTACTGTTTGTACTGTGCAGATACTTCACCATGTGTTGTAGCACCCTGTTCCTTACCTTTTGAATACATAAAAAAAATTGGGATACATTTTAGCCATAAATTCTATTTTTTTTTACAACAGATTTTATTGATTTATCAATGTCCACAAGAGCAGAGCCCAGCGAGCAAAATACAATCGGAATAAATTCTATATTTTAAAAGAAATTTAACACGATCCAAACTCAAATAACATTTTCTGTATTTCTATTTCTTACTATCCAAAAAGGGCACAGATCCAGACTTAGAGTTTGGCAGATGGGTACTATATCACAAACGTAATTAAGCTAACGCCATGGGATGTAATGCACATTTTTATAGAACTTTTTTTTATTATTTTTAACATTTAACTTATTAGGCAAATATGCAGACACCACACTGGTAAGCATGACATCATATCATGACATCATATTAAATTTATGTTTGACTTTGCAAACACTCTATGATGTAGATAATGTATACAGTAGGGTTATTCATGTGTCAATTAAGATAGTGCAGTTTTTCAGGGAGTCCATTCAAGGTCCCTGCACTTTAGCGTGTTTTCTATGGACACCTCTTGACTTCTATACAAGTTCTTCTATCTTTGCACAATAGTCCATGTCTGTTGTACATAGAGCAACAGTGGGAGTTTTTCCGTCTCGCCAATGCCGTGCTAGGTTCCCCTTTGTGAATGAGGAAGGCCATGGCTATTAAATACGAATGTAGTGGGGGCCCCCAGCTCCTCGATGATCCCCAGGAGAATCAACTTGAATCAACTTGGGATCTAAACTCTGCTGATATCCTGGCAGTACTTACTCACTAAGGAGCATTCCCAGATTGTGTGATAATTGATAGTGGGCAACAAATTACACATTAAACAAATGGGATATTTTCTGATGTTCTGGAGTCATGTAGCGTAATAGTAGCACATAAGAGGCATTTAAATTAGATATGAAGGACACACAAGGAAATAGCCAAGGACCTGGGGCCATTTTGGCCTTGGACTATTCCTCATCATCGAGTCCTCCCAGGTCAGCCTCCCTTGCACGTCGCAGTTCCATCAGAGAGTCAGGTGAGTTTTTCACGAGGGACCTTTATACTTGCAAGATGCTAACATTGCCCAGTCTGCTTATTATAAACTTAGCTTCCAAGGAGCTGTACTTTGGTATTGCTGTAAGCCTGTCACTGTGTGCTTCCAAAGCCTGTCACTGTGTGCTTCCAAGGCGTGACACAACCGTAGGTAGTGGGAAAAATTGAGTTTTGTGGAGTTGTAACTCTAATGCCATTTACTTAAATGACCTGATATAGTCAATTCACCAAATGTCCTCAAGGGTTGAGATGCCAATTAAGTGCCATAGTGAAAATCTGGAGAGTCTTGCTGTGGGTGAAAGCTATTTACGATGCCAGAAGGGAAGTGGCCTCGGGGAGGGCGCTATACAATTTAATATGTTTGAGGGTGGAATGGCAGCAGAGGATGGGGAGTTTGCATACAGACTGAAGGGTGCAGGGCGCAGTTGTATCATAAACTAAATCGAACCGTCCGAACCTATCTAGTAAGTCGAATTCCAATCTATTAGATTGATCCCCTTGGTCCCTGAATAACCAGTCATTAATAGGCATCATTTGTGAAACTCAGTAATTCCGTTTTGCGCCTGCCCATCCCTACCTGGCATCATATGGAAACTGGTGACATTTCTCGAAGGAGACATGTAGGGGTCCATTAGGATGGCGGGCGGACTTAGTCCGCCCGCCATCCTATCGGTCTTAGGGACCGCCCGCCATAAGGGCGCGGGTCCCGGGGGGATTAGGATGTGCCCGCCACAGTGGCGGGCGCATCATGCATGTTCTCAGCACCGCCCGCCACAAAGCTAAACATGCATTGTTGCATTTGCATTGACAAAGAGGAAGGCACCGCGCGGTGCCTGCCGCTTTGTCAATGCAAATGCTGGGGGGTACCACAGGTACCCCCCGTGTGCACCCCCCACCTCTACTTCACTTCGGGGGCCCGCAGGGGGGCCCCGAAGTGAAGACCGCATGCCTTTCTGTGGTGGCATCGCCGCCACGGAAAGGCATCCATTCTGCACCATCCTAATATGGCTGGCGGAGTCTAATAGACACCGCCACCATGTTAGGCCTTTTCCGCCCCGGTCGCAACTCGACCGGGGCGGAAAAGCGGCGGACGGTCTTTCCGTCCGCCCCGGCTACCCCATCCTAATATGGCGGGGGGACTTCAGGGCAAGGATGGCGGGCGGATTGCCCCCACCAGGCCGTCGGTGGCTACCGCCAACCTGGCATGGGCAATCCGCCCGCCATCCTAATGGACCCCGTAGTGTCTTGCCATCCCACAGGTAATTATCAATCAGGTAGTGCATCTCCGAATGAAGTGGGTGGCTGTATGAATGGCTAGTTTTGTAGAGGATAAGAAAGCGGGGAGTGGACTGTACTACTGAATAACAATACCAACAATATCGTGGCAAACTAATATCGAGGACAGAACATCAAATGACAAAATCAAAAGGTAGATGCATTGGGAGGTATTAATAAACAATTCCTACCTCCACATCTACATACCTTGAATATATATGTGCCACGTAGATACTTATATGCGGAGTTAGGTGTAGAAAATCTAGACGTACTCATTTGTCAATATTTTATTTTCAATATTTTGTCCTCGACATTCTGTCCCATCAATACTGTTGATTCGATATTCAGGGCCACACCAGGGGGAGGGAGATAATGTTTAACAGGAAACCTCTATTTACCATTGAAAGAGGTCATGGGTGACCTTACTGAGGAAAGTGGGATACGTCAAAACCCTGTTTCTGTTGAGACTGTTACCACTATTCGTCAGTATTAAAAGTGGTCTCCTACCACATAAAGCCTGGTTTCATCTAGGTATGATGGCAGGTTTGTTTGTATCTGTACCCTATACCCTGACGGGTCTCTGTAAATCCCCAGGATCTCCACGAGACAAGGGATCATTGTATCTGGCTGTTGGATTAAGAGGAGCATACCATCAGCTTACAAGAAGATTCTGTTTTTAAAGCCATCTTTCCATCTAAATCCCCTTACGCGGTTGTCTCATCTGAACAACTCCATCGGGGGATTCACCAGTAAGGCAAACAGCAAGAAAGAAAAGGGGTAACCCTGGCACGTGCCCCTTTCTATAGGGAAACTGGCAGAGACGGCTCCTTTTGCCTTGACCTGTGCCCATGGGGTGACATATAGGGTTTTAATAAATCAAAGGATGTGTGGGCCAAAGTGCATCTTGCATAGGGCTTGGCCAATTTACGGAGTTTAAGGCTTTCTCAATGTCGACTAGTAGGACCACGCTATCATCCTGCATTTCAGCCACTGAGGCCAGTGTGACATGAAGGCACTTAAGGCAGTGTCTTGTACTTCTATTCGGCATGAAGTTTTTCTAGTTTTCATGTATCAGAGAGCAGATCACTTTAGCAACTGAGATGTTAATACCGTAGCGAGAATTTTCGACTCAGTGTTAATCAGGGAGATAGGGCAGTATGACACACATTCATCTGGAGACTTACCAGGTTTTAAAATAACCCCAATCATTGTCCCTCTCAAATCATGTGAGGAGAACGCCTCATATAAGCATATTTTATAATGCACTACTAATAAGGCGGATAGGATATCCGTCATGTTTCTTACAGAGTAACCAGTCTGCCATATTCTAAACCACGACCAAAGACTTTAAAACCATAGGTGCTGCTATATAAACATCCATAACTTGCAGTGAGTTCTGAAACTATTTTTTTTTAAAAAGAGATCACAATACTTATTTACGCTGCATTAAGTTTTGTGAACAATCCACAAGTAAAGTATGACATCAAATTCACCCCAATGTCGCTATCATCAACCCTGTAATCGGCCGAGTCGGGTAATTCCTATTCTTAAACATAGTATTGGATCACTTTTTCCTTATTCAGGTAGAAGATATAAATAGGGAAGATCTTTACTAAATGAAAACAAAGAGTTGGAAGCTGATATTTTTTGTTTCTTGGATAAAATCCGGTCTCTTTGTAATACATATTTTAGGGCAACCATTGACGTAAAAACGTTTTCAGTAGAACTGCTTGACCATCCAAAGGTTTTCCCAGCAATGTTTTTAATCTGGGAAGCAAATATGCTCCTCCTGTCCATCAGATACTCCCAAAAAGTATAGCTCTCTTATTTTGATCTTTATTGATCTTCATTAATAAACAAATCTCAAGGTCCCCGATTAAGCTGGCAGCTCCCAGGCTGTAATACCCAACACTACTCTTACAGTGTGGACCATGGAACTGGGAAGCAGAGAAAAGAGGTTCTTAAAACAACTGCTTTCTACCCTTTCCAAATCCACTTTTGAGTCCATTGTCAACAACTCGGCTCCATAAAGAGGGTGTGTGATTAATTTCTCATGGAAAGCCTTTAATAAAGGCTGAACAGACAGAAACCCATAGCAGTGATCAAAGCACAAAAAAACTTACTGAAGTTAATACCTTCAGTTTTAAAGAGAAAAATTAACATTCCACCGTATGTTAGCATAAAATAAAAGGCCATGATATTTATAAGACCTCACCTACTCTAGTTTAGAAATGCTAAGCCACCAACAATGTTGCATAGGTTTCTTAGAAAATACCACAGTTTTAGTCTTATCTGCATTCATTATAAGTCTATTACAACATCTACCAAGTGCTATTATCATGCATTGAAGCTCTACAGGTGTATAGCCCAGGATCACAAGGTAGCTGACATACAATAACAAAAGATATTAGTATTTCCCTTTTTTGGTGTATCAGATAAACTTTTAGGTAAATCAGCTGAAAACAAACTAAAACGCATCATAGCCAGTTCATAGCCATGCCTCAAACAATTCTCAATAGGATTCCGTGAGGTAAAATTGCCTTTTGTAATATCACAAGTAAGCAGGCGGGAGAGGGGATATTTGAACTGAAACATTTGGCCCACAGACTTATTTGGGTCAACCAGATCAAAAGCTGCTTGGATGTTCCAAAGTAGCAGCATAAGTGGCTCATTACTTCAATCGACCATCAAGCAATTACCCAGAAGGCAAAGCAATTATCTATACTGGAATGATTATCTCAAAAGCCACCTTGTTCCTGTGGGTGGAGCCTTTGCCTCGAAACCCAACACAATAGCCGTTAAAGGATCATCTTTACACAGATTTTGACAATTGTATCAAGCAAGGAAATCAAGTGATAGTTAAATGTGGAATCCAATTTTTCTTTCTTCTTTGAATACATTAAAAACACTTTCGTTTAAGTATCAGTGTTGCATAATTCACTCTGCAGCCTTACTACTTGCACTACAATGTATGTGGTATATTGAGGAACTATGGCTGACTTCTTACGGTACAGATAGCAAGATGAACTATTTTTTTTTTGGTTAAAAACTTTTATTGAGTAATCAAATAAGGGTCACAAGGATGGGCCTACAACCACACGGGCCGGCCGCTAAAATCAAGGCACAATGTAAAAAACATACGATCACTCCCGTGGTCAGGCATAAATCAGATACCAAATGTTACTCAAAAGATAGAACAGGACACAACCAGTTTCTGTTATATACATACAAAAACCAACGAACTACAAAATCTAATCAAAGTCAGCCCAGAAGGCGGAGGGGAAACTCACTAATCAGAGAAACGAAATCACAATCGATGGGACTCGGCAAGGCGGGAGGGGGGGACAGCGGGGAGGATAGGCAAATCATAGAACATCATGAGAAATTTCGGGAACACCAGCCTAGGGAGACAGGGTAACATCGGGTACGTCAACCAGGGGAGGAGTACAAATATTCCCACGATATTCGTTCCACTGACCCCAAATCTTCGTCCACGCCCTGGGTCTGCCCCTAGCTACATAGACTGTCTTCTCGCGGAACATGGACCAGTCCATGTTGTCCTCCCATGCCGAGACATCAGGAGGTCTAGATGCGCCCCAGAGTTGCGCAATGTCCCGCATTGCAACCATGTATCCCAAGGTCGCCCATCTGGTCTGGGCCACAGAATAGTCGGTGGGTTCCCACACATTCAACAGGCATCGTCGGACCTCAGGCAGTAGGGCAATCCCAGTCACAACAGTCATCACCGCAAGCACATCAGTCCAGTAGGCCGCCACCCCCGGGCACTCCCAAATAATATGCAGAAATGTAGCACTCATCCCACATCCGCGTTTGCATAGACCGTCCGGGGAAAAACCCATCACAACCAGACGCGGACCCGTAACATACACCCGGTGGAGGATCTTAAGCTGAACCAAACGGAGACGGGCAGGGATGGCGACCTCTTTCGGAGAAGAGAGTGCCGACTGCCAATCCTCGTCATCTAATTCCAGCCCGTCGCCGACCCAAACCTCCCTAAGTCGGACAAGTAAGTCGGCGCGATTATTAATCAACTTCTTGTAAATCAGGGAGATAGTGCTGTCGGGAAGGTGGCCATCCAGAATGCGATCCTCGAGGGGGGAGGACTCAGGGAGGGCCACACCAGGAGTCAGAACAGAGGCCAGGGCATGGCGAACCTGCAGATACCGAAAAAATTCCCTATCACTCAAGTCATATTCGGTCCGAAGGGCCTAGAAGGACTTCACTCTACCGTTCACACAGACATCTCCCACTCTACATATTCCGATCATATCCCAGCGGTCAAAGCCCTTAGTAGACCAGAGACATCCCAAACGCTCAGAAGCATAAAGCGGAGTCGCCAGTGTCAGCCGATTCTCCCATCCCAGACTCACATTCGCGGCGCGCCACACACTGACTGCAATCCTGGACGGGCCCGTAAGATGGCGCCCAGCCGACTTGGAATAAAGCGCTCTATTAAAATCCCCTCCCGGTAGCTGGAGCCTATCCATTTCAAAGGCCGGATCCCGACCCGGGGAATACATTGCGTGGTTAATGGCAGACAGTTGGGTAGCCCAATAATATCTTTTGATATCAGGGAGCGCCATGCTCCCGTCATACCAAGGGATGGTAAGTTTCGCAAGGGCGATACGTGGACGCCCGTCCCAAATCAATTGCCTTTGGAGACTCTCAATCTCTCGGAAATAGGTAGCGGGAACGACATCATAGGAATTCTGAAGTGCGTATAGGAATCGTGGCAAAGACATCATTTTGAAAAGGGCAGCCCTGCCCAGAGGAGACAGGGGTAACTTACGCCAGCGGGCCACATCCAGTCGCAGTCTAAGAAGCGGGGGGAGGAGATTACATTCAAACCGGAGTGAGGAGTCCAGCGTAATAAAGATCCCCAAATATTTGAAGCCGGACTGGACAACCTGGATAGGAAATCTATCCGGCAACGGGGGCAGAACACCCGAAAGAACATACACACAGGACTTAGCCCAATTAATAACCAGACCAGAGTTAGCGCCAAACGAAGTGAGAACGTCAAATAGGACATTTAAAGATTTGCGCGGGGAAGTAAGGTAAAGAAGAATGTCATCCGCGTAAAGCGAGACGCGATCCTCAAAATCTGGTGACCAACGGATCCCTTTGAGTGAAGGTTCCCATCGAAGCCACGCAGCCAACGGCTCCAAAGCAAGAGCAAAAAGTAGAGGAGACAAGGGGCACCCCTGTCTGGTCCCCCTACCAAGGCCAATGGGAACAGAGACTCCACCGTTAACCACAACCTGCGCCAAGGGTTCGGCGTATAACAACTTCACCCAACCAATAAACCCAGGACCGAAACCAAATTTCTCAAGAGCCGCCCAAAGATAGGGCCACTCTATCGTATCAAAGGCCATCGAGGCATCTAGCGAAGCCAAAATGGCCGGCTCCGTCAGAAGCCCCGCCCTCGCAATGGCTCCGTGGAGACGACGCAGATTAAGAGCCGTGTTACGATGCGGGATAAATCCGGATTGGTCTGGATGAATCAAACTGCTAATAACCGTCAGGAGGCGGGTAGCCAGGAGCTTAGCCAGAACCTTGGGCTCAACATTCAACAGGGAAATGGGCCTATAAGACGAACAAAGGTCCCGGGGTTTACCTTCTTTAGGAATAACAACGATCGTAGCCAGACGCTGATCATATGGGAGAATACCCCGCTCCCGGGACTCCAAAAACATGGTACGAAGATAGGGCGCTACCCTGTCAGGACTTAGCTTGTACAACTCAATCGGCAATCCATTCGGGCCCAAAGCCTTGCCCAAACGGAGTGAGCGAATGGCAGTCGCTATCTCGTCCGTGGAAAAAGGGGAGTCCAAAGAGACTCGGTCTAAATCGGAGACACAGGGCAGAGCTATATCACGCAACAAGAGGCGAGAGTCATCCACATCCCGGTCAGACACAGGGGAATAAACCACACGTAAATAGTCCGCAAAACAGTCCACTATTCCCACCGGGTCAGTCACTCTCACACCATTCAGGGTCTGAATCACCGGCACCACACGATTCGCCCTCTCCTTCTTGTCCAACCACGCCAGCAATTGACCCGCTTTGTCCCCCACATCATACAAACGACCCTGTTACTCCCGAAACATCATTTTAGCCGCGTCCGTAACCAGAGATCTATACGCAAATTGTTTCAGACCCAAGGCGTGGAGTTTATCAGGAGTTACAGCCGATTCCAAGTCAGCCTCTATCCCAACAATTTCCCTCTCGAGTTCCACCACCTCCCGATTTCTCGCCCTTTTGGATTCAGCAATAAGGGAAAGGGCCTGCCCGCGGATCACTGTCTTAAAGGCCTCCCATAGGGACACCGCAGAGGAGACGGACCCCTCGTTGTCTAAAAAATAATTGTCCAACGACTTGATCAAGAGACCACGGGTCTCGGGGGAGGTCAGATACCATGGGTTAATGGGAGCCACCCGGCCCGCCGCCTCCACCCCCACCTCAAAACAAAGCCAAAGCGGAGAATGGTCGGAGATGCCCCGGGGGAGGTGTCTAATCTCCCGAACAGCAGACGACTGCGCCGCAGGCATCAGGAAATAATCCAGTCTAGACAGACTCCCATGGGCCCCGGAATGGAAAGTGTATTGAAGCTGAGTAGGGTGCATAAGTCTCCAACAATTCACTAAACCAAAAGTATCCAGGAACCCACCCAGCCATTGTTGGGCCGAAGGAGTGTCCCTAGGGGGGTGACGATCATGGAGACCGGAGAACACAGAGTTAAAGTCACCTGCAATGAAAAGAGGACTATCTGGGAGGCTCAACAACACTCGGCCCAAATCAGAAAAGGTAGAGGTCTGTAGACCGGGGGCACATAAACGGTAAACAGGGAAAGGGTCCGACCCTCATAGCGTCCCACGAGGACGGCGTAACGCCCCCGATCATCAAGAATCACATCATCAATTGCCAGGGGGAGGGAAGCCCGGACAAGGATACCCACCCCCCTGGAACCCGTGGTAAACCCCGAATGTGCGATGAGGCGATAGCCCCACCTGTTCATTGCACGACAAGTATTGCCCACTAGATGAGTCTCCTGCAGAAAGACAATATCAGGAGACAAACGTCGTAGACATCGCAACACCACACCCCGTTTTATACGATCCCCCAGACCATTGACATTCCACGAAATAAACCTCAACCCGCTACCCCCATCCCACACAGTGATGCCGGAACCCTCCCCCAATGAGCATGACATCGAAAAAACCATTAGCAAGATAGAATCGCCTTGAAAAAACAAAACATAAACATCAAACTTCCCATCAACCCACCCCCCAACGACCAAGAAAACACCCCCCACCCTGCACCCCTGCAAGAAGCTAAAAAGCCACCCCAACATGCAGTGTGCCTGTCGCCCAAGAACCCCCATTCTACAAAAAGACCCCGGAGGAGGAAAGGCCCTGTCCCACCCGCCACCCCGATCAAGATAAAGAAGGAGGAAAACACACAGAAAATAGAGGCACTTAGGCATAAGATCCCTGAAGAAGTTACATGGCACGGAGACCGGGGCATAGACAATAAGTTCAGCTCTCTTTACCACCCTCGGCACCACCCAGGTGTTCGGCGGGCTCAGTCTCAGGAGGTCGGTCCGGCAGAGAGTCCAGCCAGTCATTCACGGAATCAGGCCGATCAAAGAAAAGGGTCCGGTCATTGTATTCAACTCGCAGCCTGGTTGGAAAAAGCATAGCGTAGCGCAGTCCCAAGTCCCGGAGACGCTTCTTGACTCCACGGAAGCCCATACGCTGTTTCTGCACCAATTGAGAAAAGTCCGGGTAGAAGTTCACCGTGGCATTCTCAAAGGCCACCGGGCCCTTCACTCGCGATGCCTGCAGGATAGCGTCCCGGTCTCTATAGTGAAAGAGTTTCGCAACAATAGGCCTCGGCGGGGCGCCCGGCTTGCCCTGGCCTCCCGGAACACGAAGGGCACGTTCCACTGCGAAGAATTTACTCAACCCAGACGGAGAGAGGTAGTTCTGAATCAGGTCCTCGACCAGGAGATCGACAGAATGCGGGTCCGGATTTTCCGGAACGCCAACCACACGCACGTTACAACGACGTGCTCTGTTTTCAAAGTCCTCCAAGCGCCGGGTCATGAAATCGTTCACCTTTCGGAGATTGCCAATCTCCGTCTGTATCTCCGAGACGTCGGTCGTGAGGCTGGATGACTTGAGATCCAATGACTTCACCTTCTCATTGGTTTTAGATAGTTCGGCCCGAATCAAGTTCACATCAATGGCCACGGTGTCGATTTTGTGGGCCAAAGCTTCATACTGTTGGCCTATTGTTTCCTTCATGCCAGAAATGGCGCCCATGATGTCCTGCAAGGACGGCTCCGTCAACGCTTCCACAGTGTGGTCAACTGCACTCGGGCCAGGCAAGGCGGTTCCAGGGGACCCCTTCGAATGGGTGTACCGGTCCATGACGTTAGACTGGACCGGGCCCCCGCGAAGGGGCGTTTTGGTCTTCCGAGTCTCTCGGTCCCCTCTGCCCGCCATGTTGGAGACCGCGTCCCAGGGGACTCACTCGATCAGGTGAAAATGGCCACAGGAGAGGAAGGCGTTGTAGCCAAAAAGCAGCGGCGAGGGTACCTCCAGGCGTGAGCCAGCCCGGAAGGACAATAAGCAAGCCAAAGGCACAACAGCAGTCTCGTGCCGCTGGACCCAGCAAGGGCCAGACTCCTCTGCCAGACGTCACAGTCTGAGGCAGAATCGAAACCGAAACTTAAGAGGGGGACCCACAAGTCGAATCCCCCAGCCGCTGTTGTTCAACTCAGACACGGCCACAGTGCCTCACCCAGACCCGGGCGCACCTCCAGGGCGGACCCCGAAAGTTCGAGTCGTCGTATCTTCGGTGCCCCCGGTCCGAATCAAAATCCAAAAACCATAGGAAGATCAGCCCAGTGTCCTCTACACAAATCCTCGTGAAGAATCAGGATATGTTCAGGATATTATGCCGGGAGTGGCGGGGGTCCGGAGAGCGCTGTGCTCACGCGGCCATCACGGATGCCCGCCAAGCTCCTCCAGCAAGATGAACTATTAACTAGTAACTCCCATTTCTTATGAAGCGTTCTTGCTCAACCAATTCTTTGTTGGCCAAAATTCACAGATTCACAATGTCTAAGTTCAGACATCTTCATGAGGTAGATGCCTACAGCACTGTGAACATCTAGGGAGGCGAAGGGTTAGAATTCAAGGGAGGAAAGCAATACCCCCTGAATCAGATTAGATAGAGCAAGAAGCAG
This sequence comes from Lissotriton helveticus, assembly GCF_964261635.1. Lineage (NCBI taxonomy): Eukaryota > Metazoa > Chordata > Amphibia > Caudata > Salamandridae > Lissotriton > Lissotriton helveticus. Next base: position 1,785,905,350 of record NC_136065.1, read on the forward strand.
TCCTGAATGATACATTTGTTCTTAACTACAGGACCACACTATTTAAGAAAATTCTTAAAGAAGAAATGAAGCGTCAATGATTACGGTTTATCAGAAGTTGTTGCCACCAGGAAGAACTCATTTAAGGACTTCAATAACATCTAATTAAGATGCAAAAGCAGGAGATTCGGTAAGATCTGAAGTATTATAAAAAGTTTGCACAACAAACCCAATTCTATGGGCGAGGTCTAGACATAAACCACCACTTAAAGCGATGAAGGGCATATAACATTGCAGTTGAGAGGCTACTCCAGAGATCCATTAACTCCTTGATGGATAACCTCTGAACTCTTAAAGTTGAGTCACCAATCCCTTAGCATACTCAACTCACTGCACCATCTCTTGACAATAAAGTTAGTGATAATCATAAGTTTTGAGGTAGGCTAGTGGGAAATGAAAAGGGACTCGGTAAAAAAGTAGACTCCATTCATTCCTACTTGTCGGAACCAAGACATCCGTGGCAAAAATGAAGCTATCAATATGTGCCTTACTCCCAACCCCACTCATCCTGATAAGGAGCCTGGGAGGGAGTGCAACACATTCAAAAGACCTAGTGCCGGTGTCTCAAAACACTTTTAGATGATGCTACTGCATGTTAATCATGGCAATTTGTAGTATGTTATTTGAGGCAGTGCTTGGCGGAAACATCTGTTATCACTGTGTCATGAAAGTGGTAATATGTGAGAAGTTTGTACATATTTAAGCAGAAATATAGCAGTTGAGGGAAAACAACAACACAATATAACACCACATAATAATAACATAGCACTACAATGACACTGCCGCTATAAAACACAACACCAGCCAAGGAGACAATTCAGTCCTACAACAAAACCTCACATAGTAATCAGTACACAGCGCAACAAAAAAATAATGCCTTAACACATTTCAACACACCAGCACAATACAATGTTTGCAGAACAACACTATGATACAACAACACAACAAACCAGCTTGATGACGTTCCAGCACACCACAACATCATACCAAAGCAATGCAATACAATTATATACCAAGAAATAAACTACATAACAAAAAACACAGCTCAAGTAAACAACACAAAAGGTCTTTAAAGCAGCGTTAGAGGTGCGGCTGCATCCCAAGTCTATGCGGGAATCCATACTAGTAACGTTTCCTAAACCTGACCGGGATCCCCTGCTATGGACTTCGTACCGCCCTATCACCCTCCTGACCACTGACTGCAAAATACTTGAGAAGATCTTGTCAGACAGAATCACGGAGGTTCTCCCCCATCTCGTACACCCCAACCAATGCGGATTTGTGCCTGGGAGGAGCACGTCCCAAACAATACCCTGGCTATTCCAGATACAGGATGGTGCGCGGGGCAGATTCCCACTTGCGGCATGCCTTGTGCAGGATCTCGAGAAAGCCTTTGATACTCTTGCATGGCAGTATTTTTTCAAGGTTCTGCAGTGGGTGGGCTTTGGTCCCCAACTCATAGCATACATCCGGTTACTGTACACCGGGCTTACGACGCAGGTTAGAATAGGCAGGCATATCTCACCCCCCATTTCGGGGTTGTACCCTGTCTCTTGTAATATTTGCCATTGCAATGGAACCGCTGGCGATACGACTGAGGGAGGAGAGCGAGCACTGGGGTATACCGCTGGAGGGCAGTACACATAGTGTGTCCCTGTACGGGGATTACCTCCTCATCTATGTCAGGGACATCACAGCAGACTTAACCACTCTTTGGACCGTGCTCGCTGACTTTGAGAAAGCCGCAGGGTTGAAAGAAACTGGGCCAATTCCTCCACCTACCCCCTGCACCTGGATGCACCTCACTGGGAGGTCAGTGCGGGAGATGCCACACTGTCCTGGACTGGAGATGCCCCAAGATACCTGGGAATTAGACTCTATCATACACCTCAGGACCTCCTGGAAGGCAACCACAATCGGACCCTCCGAGGGCTCAAAAGCCAAGTCAACTTCTGGCACACACTGGCCCTGGCCCCAATTGGAATGGTCGCTCTATCCAAAATGATCATGGCGCCCCAGCTCCTCTACTGTTTCGCCAATGTCTCGGTTATCCCCCCACTCTCCTTTTTTCAGGAGCTAGACTATTACACCAACAACTGGTTGCCGACTGCAGAAAGACGTGGGACCTCACGGACGGGAGAACCCAAGACGGATGTATGACGGTACAACGCGTACCGTCACAACGCGTGCTTTAACAACGCGTCCCTTACAACGCAAGTCGTTACCACGACTTGCGTTGGGGGCGCCGATTGAGAATAGTATAATTTACTATTCTAACACCAGTCCCCGTGGACACTAGGGAAGGTGTTGGAATAGTAAATATACTATTCTTAATCCTCTAGCGCAAGTCGTGGTTACGACTTGCGTTGTAATGGACGCGTTGTTAAAGCCTTGCGGAGTAAAATCCGCATGGTAAAGGATGTTTCCCACCCAAGACACACCCGTTATTGCATATGGTCCTAAACATGGGGACGGGGAAACACCTCATCATATGGATCTATAAATCCATCATGGAATTTACATGTGCACCCCTAACACGACTGCCACTCCACTGGGAGGAGGAATTTGGGCGTGCTCTCCATGACAAAGAATGGCTCACAGCACTAGAACACCACAAAAAAGTGTCCCACAATCAAAGGTTCAAAAACATCCAATTTAACATACTACACCACGCATACCTCACACCAGCGCAGCTTAAGCGCTTCTTCCCAGCGACACAGTTCGACTGCCCCCGCTGCCACACCCCTGAAGCCCCATTCATCCACATGTTCTGGACCTGCGCCACACTGCAAGCCCTTTGAACAACAGTGCTCACTACTGCAGACAGTCACAGGCATGGCGGGACTCACCACGTGGGAGGCATGTGCCCTAGGCATCTTTAAGCGACACAAGCAGAGAAAGGTAGAGACCTGCTTTGTATTACTAGCTATACTCCTTGCAAAGCGACGCATCGCAATGCACTGGCGCTCACCGGGCGGTCCCCCAATAGCCGCATGGCGGGGGGTGGTTAAGAAGTGGGGTGCGGCTGAGGAGGACATCATGAGACAGGAAAAGGTAGGCGGCACTTGACCAAACCCCATATCGATTGAATGATCAATGCTCCTCCATAACACAGGCCACCTGTGTGGAGACTCCGCAGGCCACCCAGACGGAGCCAGGTCCAAATGCACCTCGACCCTCAGAAGGCCCCCCTGAACTAGGCCAACCCCTCGACCGCCCTGAATAGATCACCCCACTTGCGCTGATGGGAAATGACTGCTCGCTGATAATGGGCTACGCCCCTTTCCCCTGCCCCGATCTCCCCAAGTTCTGTCTCCCCAGTTCGGTTGTACATATGGATCATCTCCTTGAACCATCACACTTAGACAACATAGGCCCAACACTCGCTTCCAGGGAATGGTTATTTCATAAGGCCTCCCGACATCCCCAAACAGGCATGCATCTAGGCCGGCCCCACACACGAAGAGCGGCATCCCCCCAATAGACATGCAGTTATCCATTATGAAAATGTTGACAATTAATGTTGTGCAATAATAAACACTATCGACTGTTATATAACCTGTACTATAGCTGTAAAATCCAATAAACAGGTTTACAAAAAACTAAACAACACATAAGCACAAACGTGTTGTATTTCATTGTTGTTATTTTGTTATGGTTGTCCTACATTTTGTTACGTTATTTTTTTTGTGCATTATTGTGCTGTAGTGTCTTGTGATGTTATTGTGTTGTTCTTATGTTTTTGTATTGCATTGTGAGTTTTTTTTGTTTTGTTTGTGTCCCTTTATGTTTTTTGTGTTATTCTGACCTCTTATGCAATGTAGTTCTTTTTTACAAACTTCGAAAAAATGCTGCTACTTCACGGTTAACGTTTCCATCCAAAATCAGCCTATTTTATCAATATTCTTTCGAAAAATAACAATTTACCACTGCTAGATGTGATAATATACCACCTCTCCAGTTCTTCAGTCTTTCAAGGCATCAGTCAGTCCAAACCCATGGCACACACGATTTTGTACATAAGAACTTTTTAAACTACACTTTGTGATACGGCTCCTGGCGCCAGGAACAAGTCAGAGCATCTGTTACCTATGAATCAGGTTTCCTTAAATGCGAAAGGAGAAAAAGCTAAGATTTCCGCCTGCAGGCATGGCTGTCCAGTGCAGGGTTTCTCAACATTGTGCAGATTTCTGACAAAATCTGAGTGATAAACAAAGGCTATGTGGTGAAAGGAAGTTCTGGCTTAGGGCTTCCTCCGGTGAGCTGTCCAGCCCTGGAATATACACAGCCAAATGAGACTGTATCTTTCAATTTATTTTCGCAGAACGACCAGTCCTCTGACGCTCCCTGCCGTTCAGGTGAAAGTCATGGTTTTTAGGGTGGTATTGTTTGTCTGGAAACCAATAGGGCCCACCACGATTTGACCTTGAGATTTGAGGAGCACCATCTCCACTGACCTTCCACTGAGATGGTGGGCAAAAGGATGCCCTGGAGTTACAACTAAACTACAACTCCTGTCATCCATTGGAACGATAGCCCATGGAGGAGAAAGGAATGGAACTCCACTTGAAACCTTTTTAACAGTAAACAAACCACATACATAGTTCATACCAGATATTGGACAGTGGACAAACTCCTGTAGACGTGAGGTAATTGAAGACCAAAAGGGCAGAAGATGGTGATCATAAACCCAAGGCGGAGCTGCGCCCATGAGACAAGGAGATGAGTACCTGACAAGTCATCCCGCCTTGACTCTGAGCCTTGCACATTCCTGTGCTTATATGTTACAATAAATCAAAGCAGTTGATGCCTTAGCTTTGTTATCTGCTGAACGAAAGCTATTTCCAATGCCTTTTGCTCTAGAAGACGATGTAAAGCTGTCCTAGCCCCATCAATCCATAAGGGGCGAGAACCACCAGCTTCTCCTCAAGAAGTCATCCAAGAATTCGAGAGGGGACCACGCCTGCCCTACTGGCATCCCATCTGCACCCAGCCTAAGGAGGCTGCAATTACCAAGACAAGAGCTGTTGTGGGAATCACCGTGCTGAAATATTCAAAGTTGTCAACTTCCAAGTGAGGCCACCGCTGTGACCCTGGTAGCTCTTATGCCTCCGCACCATGAGCAGGGTCACTATACGCATCTGTCCAGCAGTCGCCCACATGGCAAACCAACGGGGCTTGAGAACTGTGAAAGAACGAGAGACTGAGTAGCAGACCAAGGTCTGCAGAATGAAATAAGACTTTCTACAAGTAACGACGCGCAGGTAAAAAGTAAATTGAACTACTGGTCACATCAGGGGTGATTGAGTGATCTACACCTGTGCCTCATTAGTGCCCTATCCCAACACAATATTTAAGGTATTACAGACGCTGGGGAACTCTTTTAGTTGGGGGAGGGCACTGAAGGGTGTAACACCTCAAAATCACCAGCAGTATACAAACCTTGTTTTATTTTGCTTTAATTATGCTATTTAGCATTATTCTATAATGTGTAATTAAAGTACTTTCTTTGATTCAGAGATACACACGGAGATGGATGATCCTTTATTGTGTCTGTTGGCTGACTGTTGAGTTCTTAGTTCATGCTCGCCTCGCTACTTCCCTGAGAAGCCTTTGACTGCTTGCCCTTGCTACTGTAAAGATCACGTGTGAAAAGGGTGTACTTGGCCCAGTTTGCTAATCGATTGCTGGACAGACTCAGTGGCAAATTACCTCAAGCACCACAGTTGGGTCCTAGTAAGTCCTGTCTGCCTCGGAGCCCCCTGAATGGGGCCTGGCAGCATCCTAAGAGACAATCTTCTTACCTTTCTAAGTGTTCCGGTTTCATTTCTAGATCTGATGCCTGTGCCCACAATGGCTTCCATGGAAAATGTGGAGGCCTTAGGATGGACAAAGAAGATATCTGACTTGCTTGCAGATTGAGGTGATGGTGCCATACCACACAACAGAGCAAGACAATCTTTACTCAGGAGATAGGTGCATAATGCTAACAACAAAAAGGCTCCTGAAGAAATTGTTTAGAAAATCTTTCAGACATACATAAGTGATTGATCAAAAAGATACAATTGAGGGAATCAATCAAAATTAAAATTAAAAACCAAACAAAATATAATATATTAAGAGGCGTACTCAATGATAGGATTCTAAAATAAATATAATAAAAAAATATCAACTGTCACTTGACTCCTGCACGTTGCTTTTAGTTGATTTTTCATCTACTGCCACCACAGTTAATTGATAGGCCTGTGTACTCACTATCTAATAGAAGTGCCTCTTGCCTTTTGCTCTTGATTTAGAGTCAGACCTTGCCCATCTAAAAAAAAATTGACCTGCAGCCACACCTTACGTCCATGAAACCTTTGGTTTGTGCACAGACCTAAGGGTCCTATTTAATTTCTTCTGACCTGAAGAAGGTCTCATGGTTTTGACCCACAAGTAGACCAACGTGTTGGCCTTTCCCCCCCCCCCCACATCAACCTTTACAGATTAGAGAGAAATACTGCATGTACTCTAGGCATGGAGTCTTTGGGACTTGGTTGAGTAACTGTTGTCAATAATGCAAGGTCTATTCTCAGAAACACTCATGGAAATACTTTACGACCATGTCTACGATTGTATAAGTGATCCTAGGTGTAATTGTAATCAACTGTTTGATAATATTTGTGATTTTTGTATTTAAAAAACGTCATTGAAAAAACTGCAATTTATTTTGAATTGTCTATATTAGCTTTAAAAACTGTACACTTACATTAATATATCAAATATTTTTTATATTAGAACCCCAGCCTTGAGTACACCTCTTATTACATTGCATATGCTTTTTGATTTTGATTGATTCCCATTATTGGATCTTTTTGACCAATCACATTGTATGTTTGAAAGATTTTCTAAACAGTTCCTTCTGAGTCTTTGTGTTGCTCACAAGCTGGTACTTTGGCGCAGGAGCAAGCCGTGGTGTGGCATGCTGGCTCTCTCTCAGTCCCATGTCTCTACCTCTATCTCCACTTACTGCCGTGGGCGCATGCTTGCTAAAGGACTATGCTGGCTATCTGTGCCCAAGACTCGGGCATGCAAAAACAACAGTTGATGGACAGAATGCAGACCAATGTCATAAATTCACCCCAGTACAGAGATCTGGGCCTGAATCCATCGTTTTTTTGCTCACTACCCCACCCCAGTTCAGACATGGCCATATGCAAATCAGCCTTGACACTGTGCCTCATGGGAACAGTCCAGCCCGAACTGCCAAGTCATGTCTTCCCTGGACCGCGGGCATGGCATCACTAGCACACCATTTTGTAGCTGGTCTCCCAAAAAACAGCCTATGTGGGAAAATGTCTGTTAATCCTACCTCCAAGCAAAAGGGCTTGCAAGGAATGTTTAGCTAGGCTGAGCTCTGCACTTTTATGGCCAGGCTCTTCTCCATTCCCTACATCTGCATGTTAAAGGCTGAGCTACGCCTTTGGTGAGGAAAGAAAGAGATGGTGAGATGTAGGTCTGTCCAATGTTATGAGGACCGAACGACATAAACCCCTTGATTAGAGTTTTCCTGGGTAATGGATCACAGTAGTTCCTATTACACACCCGTAATGCCCTCCACAAAGGCATGTTAATATCTTCCTTAACCAGGAGCTCTTCCTCTTCTTAGCTGCAACTATTTTCCCAGCCTTTAAACTGTTATCCTACGTTCCTCTTGATTTAACCAAGTAGTCCGCCTTGTTCACTCCACTCTCCTTGCTTTACTCACACTACATCCGAATGAACTACCTTCCTCGCTGTTCTTGCTGTGCAAGACAGTCTTGGAGCCTCTTCCTACAACAGCATTCTGTACAGGCGTATTTTGCAATCTGTGTCCCTTCAGCTTAACCATGATCGGCAAGAGTTCATTTCTGCTGCAAACTTGTCTTATGTCTCTCTGTGAGTTGTCGGTTCATCACCAGGTTTCCCTTGTGGCCTACATTTGTGCCCTAGTTGGGTCGCATTCGACAGACAGCACTGCTGTCTGGTTTGCTAAAGACATCTTGAGGACTTTCAGAAAGTCCCCTAGATGTCTAGGATGTTTAGGCTCTCAAGGTTCAGTTTGTCCCTACCGTTGCCTAAACCCTGTTTACTGTATTCTTCCACAAACTCTATTTCTGTAAACAGGCCTTTAAATCTTGTTCTTATTTTGTTACATTTGCTGTGCATTCAAACACCTAGGTCAAATATCAGGTGCTGTCTTCTGAGGGCGCTTGTTTACTGCCTTTCCCTGACTTCAAAGAGATAAGATTTATGTGACAATCTTTCTGGATACTGGGGGTGGGGGTAGTAAAGAGGTTTCTTCTATTACACACCAACATTTAAATGAACTGTATGAGTATTTCAGAATATATAAGAAGTAGGGACACAAATGAAACACACGTTTTGTTATTTCTGAAATGTATTGGAAGCAAACACTTTAATATGATCAAAACAAATTATTACACTAAGTGATGCAATTTCCACACAATTTTGTTTGTGCGCTGTATAGTTTTGTTAGTAAAACTGTATGCCTGTGCATATGTAATGGTTATTTCAATTGAAAATGTGTTGTCTGTAATGGCAGTACACTACCATACCATGAATACTTTGCTATACACCACTTCACTCTACTCTGCACCACTCTACACCACTGCACACTATTTTGCACCACTCCACTTTATACCACTCAATGCCACTTCACTATACACCGCTCTATGCCACTGCACTCCATGCCACTTCACGCTACGCCTCTCTACTCTACCCTGAACCACTCTACTCTCTGCCAATATACTCTTCGCCACTCTACTCTACACCTCTGCACTCTATGCCACTGCACTCTATGCCAATACACTCTATGTCAATGCACTTTACTCTGTAACACTCTACTCTATGCCCCTGCACTCTACCCCAATCCACTGTACAGCATTCTAATCTACTCTGCACCACTGCACTCTATTCCACTACACTCTACACCACTTTGCACCACTCCACGCCACTTAACTGTTCTGGGAAACAATCTACTCTACACCATTTCACTCTATGCCACTCTACAATTAACCACTGGACTCTTCGTCAATGCACTCTACACTACTGCACTCTCAGTCACTGTACAATATGCTAATGCACTCTACTGTGCATCACTGTATTTTATGCCACTGCTCTATGCTACTCTACTCCACTCTACATCACAGCACTCTGACACTCTACTCTGCAACACTGCACTCTCTGCCACTAACACAATACCACTCTACTCTACACTACTACACTCTATGACACTGCACTCTGTGCCACTGCACTATACTGTACTCTGCGTCACTATATGCTACTCTACTGTTCACCACTCTACCCCATTTCACTCTGCCACTCCACTCTACTCTACATTCTATGCTATTGCACTCTATGCCACTCTACTCGACTCAACTCTACGCCACTCCACTCTGCTCCACTTCTCTCTGTGCCACTCTACTCTGCTCCACTCTGTCCCCCTGCATTCTACTACGCACGCACCACTCTAATCTTTGCCATTGCATTCTACAACGCTGCGTTGTATGCCACTGAGTTCAAGGCAACTGCACTCTACGGCACTATACTCTGCAACACTCTACGCCAATGCACTCTACACAAGTCCACTCAAATGTATGCTGCTCCACTTTATACCACTCTACGTGACTCAACACTGTGCCACTCCAATACACAGCACTCTCTGCCACTCCACTCTACAACACTCTTCACCATTTTACTCTACAAAACTCCACGCAACTCTCCTCTACACCACTTACTTTTAGCCATGCTGAACAGCAACCACGCTGGTGTACAACATGACTAAAACACATTGGTACAGCCAATAGCTCTTGCATAAGCGAGACCTATTGGCTTTGCCAACGCTTGTTTTTTAAAAGCAGCTCTTTCCTTGGCACAGTCTCCGTAGACAATCCCTTTTCTTCACTGCACGAGGTCCATTCATGATGGGAGGTGTCTGTCAAAGCATCCCCATCGAAGTAGTGCAACTGCAACGTCTCCAAATATTTCATCAGCTGGTTTGCAATCTCACCAGATGTTTCCAAGTTGGGTTAAAAAAGTAGCCAACCTTCTGGTCGGCCTCCCATTTTGACAGATTTCTTATAAATATTTAGCAATGATTTGAAATTATTTTTCCTCATTGTCTCCTAGTGTAAAAATATTTCTGTTATACGAAATGAAGAAAAGTTTTTTTACCTAATTCCCTATTACAAAAGCAGCAACAACAAAAAATGTTTCGAGCAGTAGTACCAAGTTTACATAATGTGGCTCCCAGGTTGACCCAGTGCCAGCAGCACCTCAGTATCTTCTGTCTTTTGAGCTAAGATTTCCGGCTCTACGAACTGCACCCTACATAATCTGAACTCCTGCCTTGGCACCAACCCTGTCACCTGTTCTCCCACATATCTGAGCAATGAATCCACTCTCACCATGCGTACAAACAATAGTGATAGAAGTCGTGGTAAGTTTAACAATATGAACTGATCACTATTAGGAAAGGTCTGGGCCATCAACGCATCCCAAAGCCCACCAGCATATATCATACTCGTCATGGAATAATCCAATCAAACAGAATACTTGGAATGTGGGCATTAACACCTGTTATTGGCCTGCATTCTACCAGTGCTTTTAACAAATGGGGTGATTTGTTTGAGTTACATACATATGAAATGAGTTACATACATATGCAATGAGACAAGTGTGAGCAGCCATATTGCCCACGAGCTGCTGGGTATTAATGGCGTATGTAAACCCTCTACCTAAACATTCTAAAGTTCATCCCCTACTTAAGACCACATACTCAGTAGCCTTCCAGTGCTACCTAGTCCTATGTGGGTCATATGTTCACCCGCCATCAGGTTAGCCTCTCACCTGCCCTTTCCTGTAACTCTGAATTACAACCCTCTGAGGCAGGTCTTATTACTTTATTACAAGTGCCCCTTGGGTGCCCATGAGGGGGCTGCCTTCACACAGCATCAATGGATTACTTTTATTACCCATGACTGGATTGTCATGGTACTCCTGGTTTCGGGCAGGTTGGCGGAGCTGGGGCTGCCGTCCCCAGCCACGGTGGCCTGAGGAGTCTGCCCACTGAGGGAGATAAGGATCCATGTGGGGCAGGACCACTCCAGCCCAGATGCAAGGTGGCCCCCTACAGAACCAAGGAACTGAGAGGCCTGTGCATGGACACAGAAAGAGGTCTGGCTGCTTGCAGTGGATTGACCTCTGGAGTCAGGTGTTTATGGACCACACAGACCTCGTTAAGAGTTTAGATGGATCGCCAGACCCTGGGATCAGGTCTTCTGCTGGTCTCGCTGTCCTCTTCAGAAAAGGACAGGGAAGCTCAGGGACACAATCTATTGGATTCTAAAGGCCGCCTATGACGGGACGGTCAGTTCCTGTGTACAGTTGTCACTGGGGAGACAAGGCAATCTGAGGACCCTGCTGTCAAGTATTCCCTCGCTTGTTCCTCCTGTGCGCCTTTGGTGAAGACCTGGAAAGAGCCGCTCATGCTGTGTTTGCAAGGCCTGGTGAAGGCACACGTGCTGCACCCTCTCACCCTGCCTGGAGGGCACACCACAGACGATGGGCCGCTTGAGAGGAGAATGTCTCCTCGCACGCTCGCCCCCTCATTGCTGAGAAGTCACCGATACTCCGCCATTCACACTTGCTGATCCCTCGCCACCATTTCAACAGAGGCCTGCTGCTGCTACCAAGCGTACACCCGGGCACTGCATGCCTCGCCCTAGGCAGGGAGCCATTCAACCACTCAGAGACAAGCAGACTGTGCCAAGAAGGTCACGTTTCCCCCCAGTGCCAGAGACCCTGACTCGGCGGCACTTTGTGACCTGTCCTGGAGGGCCACAGCCCCTGCATGGCAGCTGGTGCTCTGTGATGAGCTTGCATAGTTCACTGTGGACCTCACCTTCCCCTACAGCTGAGATAATAAACCTTGCCCCATTCATGCTTTAGCACTATGGATTGTCCGGTATGATTTCTTCTGCTGGTGTGTTTGAAGTGTTTACTGTGCGTGTCTTCCCTTCCCGGTGATGATTCTTTAGGTCCCAGCTAGTTCATCTGCCCGTCGGGAATTGTTTTTGGTAGTGTGACACATACATCTCACCGCGCATCCAACGAAAGGGTGGGAAGGAATCCTGTGCAAAATCCCATCGAATTATGTTATTTTCGCTCTGCGTGCTTTTCGCGGGGTGCGGGATTCCTACACCTCAAGAGCCAAGCTATCCCCAAGAGGGCACCGCCCATAGCGCCCAGAAGCTCCCAACCTCCCCCGCTCCCAACAAACGTGACTGCTCTTCACCACCGCCTTGAGCTGCATTTGACCCCGTTCGTGTCTCTGATGTGAGCCAGGGATTTACAAATGAAAAACGCTGCACCGTTTTCACAGTAATAAGCAGGCCGAAGGCAGAAGAGACAGCACAGCTCACGCGCTCTCTGCGCGAGGCTGGCGGCGGTCTCTAGCCACCCGCCAGCGGGAGCAGGAGCTGGAGTTTATCGCTCACACCCCCGGGCACTGCACCCCCTCGCTATCTCCCGCCAGGATCAGTCATCTCTGAAGCTCTCCGCGAGTCTGCAGCAAACCATCCCGGGCGCGTCTCATCACTTTCCAGCAGCACACGCCGAGCCGCACCCTGATAGGAGCCAGGAAGCTGATAAAACAGCTGCACAAATAAACCACTGAAAACGCCAACAAACCACAGATTACCCAGCAACAGCGGTGCATTTTTTCCAGATGAACAAAACTTTACATTTCGGAGCCAAAACAGAACGTTTAAACGTATTCACACTGCAAGGGGTGCCAAAAACAAGCGAGCCTGATGGGGTGGCCCCCTCATCCCGTGTTATCATGGGCACCTGTCCCAGTTCAGGCGTTCAAGTGAGCGTTGCAGTCTCGGTTCGTTGCAAGTGAACCATGAGACTAGCACACCTGGCAGCGATGATCTGCGAACTAACAGCCCAGGACTGGAAACACTGTCTGGCGACGTGGAGGCTGCATGTCTGTTTGGCGTGCATTGGGCCTCTCGCGCCCATTGGCCCCAGTGCCCTGAACCTGCTGTGTATTTATACAGCTCCTCAGCAGATATGGAATATTCTGCAATTGGCTGAAAGAACCTAACCTACAGCCACCAAACACACTGAAATGATCAACTACCATTACAGCACCAACAAGAAGAAGATAGGAATGGTGGGACAGACATTAACACATTCTAATAACTGATATCTAACGCACAATGACCACTGGCGCTTACACAGCTCTTGAGCAGATGTATAATATTCTGCAGTGGCTGAAAGAACCGAAGCTGCAACCACCAACCAACTGAAATGAAGAACTACCATCACAGCAACAAGAAGATAGGAATGGTAGCACAGGCATTGTGCCAATGATGCTCACAAGTCACACCTCTGAGCACCTCTTAATTTTATAATTTTTTTTACATTTCTGAAACCCATGAACTGGGTCATCTAGGCTTGGAAGGGCTGTACAATATACAAAACAGAGTCATCTGGACAAACTGCATTTGATATAATACAAATGCCAAATGGAAATGGAGAAACAACAACCTAGAGGAAATGTAAGGAAACCCCAAGAAATCTAGTGTAATCTTTGCATAGTTGGAGAGGATAATTTGCAAGAACGGGCAATGTCTGTAGCAGAAAACACAAAGAGAGGGTCAAACCAGTGGTGCTCGTAGTCTAGAGTAACAGTCAGAGGCAGTGGGAGTCACAACAAGGCTTTCACATAAGAGGGGTGGTCCTGCTATTTGTCATGGTGTCTTCTCAATAAGCAATGTTACAAAGCCCTTTGTATCATCAGTTTTAGAGTCTCTATTCTTCTATGTGCAATTAGTTCAAGAGAGCAGACCTAAGAAGTGCCACATGTGCTTGGGACGCAAGTCAGGTGCCAGCACTGGACGCGGGAGCAAAGCTACTAGAACCTCATCGCAGTAAACTGTGGTTAGGCTTGATTGACGCCTGATTGATGCTTCTCCTTCCAAGGCGTCTTATTAACAGCGCAGAAGAGTAAAGCTAGTGGCAGCCCGCTTCCTCGGGAGAGTCTCTGTGCTAGGTGATGAATCAGCAAAGCTCCGGCTGCAGTGAACATGATTATCCTACCGCTGGCTCTGTGCTGTCGTTTGCCCATCAGACTCCTGTAGACGTGAGGTCTGGCACATCTTGACGCTCAAGTCTGCTTTGGTGTTCGTGCACTAGTGACAGGTGCAAGGGGAGCCAGTTTTGTTCTTAAACTGTGGTGACTACCACTGGCTACAAGGCCCGAAGATGAGGCAGTAACCACTTGGATATGGACGCAAGGAATGGTTGACTAAGCTGGACACACATTTGCCTTTAGAAACAGACACTGCAGTCTATCAGTGAAAAGGGGATCCTTAACAGGCCTGGCCTGACACCTTTGCAAGTCTGGTAGAGCAGAGTCAGACACATGTTAGACACAATCTTCGATTTGACTGACTCCACCAAGCACAATGGCCTTTCTAAGGCCCCGAGTTTTCTGAAACTTCAGAGATGACAGATTGTCATGAATTTCTATGTAGAGCAGCTGGCCTCTGGCACAACCCACCTTGTCAGGTCTTTTCCTCTTAACCCCCCCCCCGGCCCCCCCCCGCCCCCCCCACCTCCTGAGGAAAAGGGCACGAAAGAGCAATGGTGTCAATTCATAACATATACTCCAGGAGCCCGCTGACTGAGGGAGAGACAGCGGCTCAGACTGGTTCAGGGTGGGCAGAGTCTGCAACTGTCAACCTATGGTCTGCCAGTACATGCACATTGTCAATAAAGAAATTGAGAAAAAAGAGAAATTTGATAGTAAAGCTATTCACCCTTACTTCATTGGTCAACAAGCAGCAGTATTTTACATACTCTCTTGTACTTTAGCACTTCTCTTAACCCATGACCAAATCCGGTAAACACAAATTAAGTTCATTTTAGTGCATACCATAAGCAGCCCAATTTCATTAATGCCATCAACCCTGTCTGTACAGAAGAAGTTGATGATGTAGGATAAAAGGAAACAGGGGATAGAGGGTTAGGGTAGGGAGAATAAAACAAGGTAAAGTCCAGTTGCTCGGATAATACAAAGGAGTACACCATTTCCTCTAAAGTAAGCAATTTATTAATGCAGCAATAAACACTTAACGGTATTCACGGTAACTCACAAGCAGATTGACCATTATTCCATGGGTTAAGTAGCAAGCAATTACAAAAGCACAAAAAGCTGCACATGAAGAAAGGGAACAGGGTGAGCAAACTAGCTGGCAGCGGAAGCACCCACCAACTACAAACTACAAACATTGTTAGACATAGACTAGAACATTGTCTGTCAGACATAGACAAGAACATTGTCAGACATAGACTATAAAGCAGAGTTGAATTTTATACTGTCAGAAACCCTTATAATCTTGAGGTGAAGGATCATCAACCCAGAAGTCAATGACGGGGATCTTGGATTGAAAAATAGGCCATTATAAAAATAGAGGTCATAAAAAGGGAGTGGGGGATATCTTACCATGCACAAAGGGAGCGCACAATGGGAAAGCAATCTTCATTGCCCTCCTGGTGACTGTTGCCGCCATCCTTCAAATCTGGTAAACAAGGAACTATAACACCCTAGGAGGAAGTTGGAGAAGCAGGCTGTATCTTTCTGCCAATCTCGAGTCCTCAGTAATCACCCAATATATCCTGACAAAAGCCCAAGACCTTTAGACAACAACCCAAACAACTATGAACAGAAGGACAAAGAACGAGGCCTAGACCTGTGTGGAGTAGGCCTCAAGTACAGGAGCCAGTAGAACCCTACAGTTCAGCTAGCCATGACCATAGCTAGGGAGATGTAAAATGCTCATGGTCGAGTGTATGCGGAAGACATCCAAGGACTGTCACTATAATCCTTAAACAGCCGCAGGTCTTCTCTGAGAAAGCTAAGGAGGTTTTGCTAGACTCAGACCTGAGCATGAATTTTCAAGTTTGGCCTGTGGTGAAGCCCCTTTCTTTATATTGCCACAGCTCAAAGGCTTTTACTGTTTCTTTCACACATTGTATGTTAGGTTAATGTGGGGTCTTGATCAGATCCTGGTTAGGTTATGCAAGCACCCTTTATTCATGCTTCCAGGAATGACAAGTTAAGCATTTGTCAGTAGTGTGAAATGCCGCTGGCTGCTTTGTCTGTGGGAGAAGAAAAATGAACGGAACCTCATCTCTGCTAAAACCTTTACCCTGGTTTCAGGTGCATCACTCTACGGAATTTAAAATCAACTATTTGACCTTCATATGACTTCATTACATGGTTCTGTGCTATCTATCAATCAAAGTGACACCTTGTAGTCAATCACAAATCCTTTATTTGGCTCATCTGAGTTTTGTGGTGATCCGTACACTGATATAAGTGCTGCAGTAGGACCAGAGATTTGCAGTTCAGGACCCTTGGCTGTGAATCAAATTTCTAATAGCAATATAATCACTACCATCATTGATCCACTTTCAAAAACCCTTAAAGCTTTTTTTCTTTTTGTTCAAATATTGACGCTCAGCTGTTTCATAGATGTTCTTTCTTAAAATCCTTGCACTTACAGGAGATTTGGTAGACAATGTAAATGAAATAAATAAATGCAATAGTGAGTCTTCATTCCTTAAGCACTTACCTTTTGTAAGAGCCTAAATAACCGGGATCCCATAATCATTTGAATCAACCCATAGGACGTAGGGTTCTGGCGTTGGTTGGACCAGTTTCCTCTTCCAAGTGGGAACACATGAGCCTAGCAGCATCTCCAAAGCCATTGCGTGCCAATGCCATCCAAAAATGTCGAGCATTCCCAGGCACCCAAAAGGTTTGATGCCTTTGGGGAGCCTAACCATTTTTAATTTAAGCACCACTTTGAAACGTATCTGTAATTGTATCTTTTCTCCCTCAAACTATGTCCAGTGGCCTTCGTCAGTGACCTTGGGTTTCCCACTGGCACCATTACCTGGATGCTTGATTTTTGATCTTGGAGCCAGTGTCTGTGCTCATCCCTGCTTTGTGGTTTAGAAATCCGTGTGACCATTATGATAATTGGGTTTGGGATTTTGTGAGGCCTTTAGTTATTCTCAGCTCCTAAGGACATTCCCACAGAGTTGCCAGGTACACAGAAACACTAGTAAACTGCTTACATTTGTGATCTTGTGTCTGGTATGTTTATTATTTAAGTAACATTGCCAATAGGAAAAATATTACATCCAAAACCGTCTATAAATTGTTGAAGACCTCCTGATTGCCAAAGCCAATGGATTCCAATATTATTCTTACTGTTAGTACATTACTGTGTAAGCGCTATAAAACTACAAGGGATACAACCACAGCCTCAGACGGTGCAATGATCTTTTGGTATATATTCCTTTCTATATTTAATTCTGCTCTTGTAACTAAGTGTTTAGACTGTTGTAAAGATGAAACTCTAAATGGACAATAGGATATATTAAGTGTTATTACCTTGTGTTAAACAATGCCAGCGTTCCAAACCCTCCTAACCTACTGCAGTACACCGCGTGTCATGAACTCCCAAGTCTGACTCAATTTTGAAAAGCCTTTGGTCCACATTCAACATGCCATTGTCTTTCGAAGAACTTGAGAAAGTGTCATTTCATATAAACAATGATTTGTTATAACATCCCTCAGCACGTCTGCCACAAACTACTCTTTATATAAGTTTCACGGTTTAACAGTAGACATGAGAGGTAAACACGTTGTCTAAATGGACCAATTTTCATCTTGCTAGTTCATACTGGTAGCATATTGGTTTTGGAAAATCCTCACTAGATTTGTCAATGCCGGCTAAATGTAAGTGATAAATACACTTTACAACCCCCTTCAATTGATGCTACCTTGGAGAGGTCTTTGCACCAGGTTATCACAAGAGGTCCTGCCGAATTGCTGGAGAATCTACGCTTATGCCATGAGTCAATCCATTGATGCGAGAAGCTGAGCCCAGCTGATCGTGTGTTTTTCTTCTGAAGGAACTCTCTCTCCTGACTGAAGTCTGATAAACACAACATATCCACTGTGAGCAGGTATGCAGTGCCCTCACATATCACTCCAAGACAAGCATAGAATTATTGACTATGTGTCTTCCTCTTGGGAAGGTGCCGTCTGTAGACAGTGCAACACCTGTGAAAGTATATTTACGCGTATCTACACTAACACGTGTGGTACACCCTCATTAGCAGTTCTTCCAGAAGTATTAAAACAAGTACAAAATGAGCCCGAGAATGCACCAGCTCTGGACTTAGGTATGAAATGACTGGGACATTTTTCTACAGTTTCTTCAATCATTTTACATCACATTTGTGGAGAAGCGTCAGTTCTGGCTGTACGCCAGAGGCTTGCAGCAGATGCTGTTCAGGAACCTGACGTTTTTTTACCTCTGCGAGTCCTGATAACTCAGAGACACGAGCTGTTAAATCTCATCTCAAACCTAAAGGTGATGTTGAGAGTCCTGCTATGGAAAAAACTGCAACTTAAGGTATAAAGAAACCGATGGGGAGAGGGAAAAAACAGACTGGATTTCCGGTAGCTTAGGAGTCTAGCCAGGCTAGTTACAGTTTGACGAATCACAATGAAATTAAAAAAGCCAATACAGTATTAATATTCTGGTAGCCGCTCTTCCCATTCTTTCCAGTACTCCAACAATAACCAGACAAAGAGAGGGGGTGGGACTGTGTACTGAAGAAGGGACTAATATATCAAGCCCATGGTTAAATGAGGATGAAAGACTGAAGTTAGTTTAAAGAGAGAAGAGATTGGTTCTGACTCTAAGACTCATTTTAAAAAGAAGAAAGAGGCAGCGCTTTCTAAGAAGCATGCCATGCCAGCTACGGATACTTCTGAGGAGTGGGACTTGGGAAAGAGCACTGCTAAACAGTGCAGCAGAAGTGACAATAATGCATCAGACTCTGCAGAAGTTTCTGGTAGTGGTCCAACTGACAAACTCATACAAGTTGCGACTCCAGATAAATACTTAAATCCTCCAGATAGGGTTTATAGTTTAGATTTACAAATTGAGGGGGAAATCCTGTATACAATTAAAATAGTCTTCTGGGTGCATTTACCTGCACCTATGACACTATTCAAGCAGAAGATGGCTGGCTGCGGTCTTCATTTAGGAAGTACCCCAAGGAGAGATGATACGAACAGCTTTTTCCTCTATAGAGACTGAGGATATCAGGGAAATTTAGACAAGAGAGTGGGCTGTAAAAGAAGCCACATCCTTGTGCAGAAACCAAGCGGGGTGGAATAAGCACTCTATTCCACATGTTATTCCCCTAGCCTGTAAGCCCCAAATACAGGCTCACTACCCAATGAAGCCAGAAGCAAAGCGCAATATAAAATGCAATATTATATCAAGTACAGTACCAAGGGATAGTGCCTTGTAATTCACCAATTAATACTCCTCTTTATCCTCTTTTAAAACCAGACAGATCTTATAGAATAGCTTTAGACTAAAGAAACGTGAACTCACACACACACACAGATATATGTAGTTCAAAGTGCTCACAGCACGAGTTTAATGACAAATATGGTATGGAAAAAATACAAAACAACGCTGGATATTTCCAATGGGATTTTAAGGCAAATCACAGCACCTGAAAGGAAGTATCTAAGTTTCAATTAAATTCTATATTTCCATATGAGACTACCCAAAGGGTATAAGCATTGCCCTGGTTTATTTTCAGCACATATGTTGAAGATCTTATAACCAGATCCTGAGGCGCTATCTTACTTCAATGACATTTACCTCACAGATGATAACTTAAACCCACACCTGACTAGATCGAACTTAATAGTAACAATACTGACATCACACGGTTATAAAATTTACTTTAAAAAATCAAAAATGATTCACCTGAATGTGATTTGTCTTGGGTATAAATTATCTAACCAGGGCAAAGGACTGGCATCCTATTACCTTCAGAAATGTCCTAACTTGCAGCATCCAGACACATTGAAGAACTTACAATCCCTATTGGGATTCCTTACCTTTGGGCGGGACTATTTGCAACACTATGCTGAGTGAGAAAAGCCCTTGTATGAAGTGATTTCTCCCACACTTTCTCTAACATAACAAATGGAGAAACACGCTGATTTCTTGAGTGCACTACAAGCAGACATGCTAGAGACAAAACAATTTACAAACTAGGAATAATAAGATGAACCTAGTACTTAAAATATTGCCAAGCACCTCAGTTTAACAATATGTAATCTACAATGAGGGACAGCCAATTGTCATAGCTTAAAAATCACCCTTGTATTCTACTGCTAAAGCACATTTTAGTTCCATAGAGAAAATTCTTGCTTCTGTGCAAACGGCCATTCTGAGAGAGCTCCCTTTGGCGCAGGGAAAACGAATAAATGTGGTTTCTCCCATTCCTACACTAAAAGAGGCCACTAAGGCAACCATTGCTAATGCTCGCACTGTACACTTATTGGGTGCAGTGGACCTCTTTGTTAGTGCACTAGATGTACATTTTGAATATGATCTGAATCTCCGGACACAAGAATGTCACCAATTATATACCCCAGACTCCCCAAATATTACCCATTGATTCATAACAGAGCGTGTTTTATAAGGGCACCTCTGCACAACCTGCGATTGGTACTGCACAACAGTACTCCGCATCCTGCACAGCAGTGCAGGGTGTAATCAACACTAGTGAATTCCAGTCGCAACACACCTACACCAAAGTTCTAGGTGACAGCACAACATGCAGAAATGATTCCTTGGTATTTGTACTACAAAAGGCTGATCCATCAGTTTCCACACTAATAATGGCTGTTTTGTCTCTCTGCGTAGAACATTACGATGTAGATTTAAAACATTGGAGCCCGATTGGATTCAACAATTCAAAAGGGAAAACAATTAAAAATAAACAGCTCTGGAGAAAGGTTGCTGTCTTACAAGACACACTTCTACTTGTTCCTGGGATGCACACTTTGGGCGATAAGCATGACGGGATTCACATAAAAAGGAACAGTGAAACCAACTCAGCCACGAAAGGCAGTGGTGAAGACTGTTCAACTCGCATTTATAATGAGATTTGAAATTAAGATATATACTTGCCAGACAAGCAACTGTAAAGAGTGAAACGCCACCAGTTAGCTTTCCTTTTAGATACTCCTACACTGTCAATTCAGATAATATTCCAGTGGCTCCCGTAACCGGAGTGGGGTATAGGGTAATACCTAATAAACTGGTTAGATTAGACTTAATTAAAACAGTTCCAGAAGTTCTAGAATCTACTAATGCTAGGATGACTGCTACATTTGCAATGCTAGAGCAACGCTACTGGTGGTCCGGTTCTTGAGTCCTGTGGGTATGGCCACTAAGAAATGCTGATGATTGAGGAGTCATAAAAGACTTTCAGAGAATTATAACCATGGGAGCATTTCATACCTTTCATTCAAACAATGGTCCTGTGTTCACCTCAAATGCTTACATGGATGATATGTCTGATATGGGAGAATGTCTGCAGTTCAGAACCTCATTTCAGTAAGAGAGTAATGGATTAATTGAGCGACCTAATGGCATGATTAAACCAGCCCTGCCTGCTGGAGTGCTCAGTTCAGGACTTAGTTGGTACCATCACATATATGGGGTTCAGAGAGCATTAAATAACGTACCAAGAAGAGTATTGAGTGGCCCCAGTCCATACAAAGTACTCTTTCGAGAACCTATATATGTATCGGACCTAGTTAAACCTGAGAAGGTGGTTGAAGAAAAAGACTTTGTCTTGGGCCAATGTAGAACTATTTTACAGAATGTCCCAGAGGCTAGAGACAAGCTATCTAGTTTAAAGCATTTTGAATCCACCACCGGCAAAGAAAATGTATTGCCAGCTCCTGATGGGTGGATCCCTCAAGTAGTTAATCTAGTTCAAGAGAAGATCTCCATAAACAAGTGTTTGGGCCATCCTACTGACCACTCGTACCAGTTCTTGGGGTAAAATGCATATGGCCTGTAAACCTGCCTCTGCTGTCTGGTTCCAAGAAAAACAGACTGGTGTCCATTGACCACATTAAGAAGCACTATATGGCCCATCCTGTATAGCAGACCCTTTAGGACACCAAGGAGACTTTGGAGTAGAGCCTCGCAGCCTCTCCCTTCTCTGAATGAGAGGCTTCTTCAAGGGTGTAGTAACATTGACAGCTTGAGTCTCAAGCTGGGGATAGTCAAGCCTACTGTGTCTACAGCTTCACATTAAACAATAGGTGCTATGGGAGGATCCGATGCTGCAGTTTCTACAGTTGAAAGTGCGCCAATCAACACTGTGGTTTACTATGAAACCCCGCCTGAGCCAACATCATTCAAGAGAAGGCTTCTCCACTGAGTAGCTCGTGAGCTACTGGTAGCTATCTAGCTACCTGTAAGTAGCTTTCTGTGTGCAGCTTACCCAACTAAATTAGAAGCTTTTGCTTTGATTGAGTTGATGTATTTATACCAAAATTGAGAGTGCGTACTTGAGACAAAAATGAGTGTATTTTCATACCGCTTAAGCTAATTTTTGAAGAAAAATCGCTCCATTTCCAAAATATATTTAAAGCTGCTATTTTAGTAATAAATCACATCTAATGGGGGGGATTTATAACTAACACTATTACCTTGGTGCTAGTGGCATTACAGCTATAACTGCTGTGTATTAGCCAGGATCATATTAGACATCCCACGCAACGAACACATCTCTGGTCACCTTAAAGACCTCCATTGGCTACCCGTCAATAAGAGAATCACTTTCCAACTGCTAACCCACGCACACAAATCACTCTACGACATCGGACCAGAATGCCTCAACTCACGACTGTCCTTCTACACCCCCTCCCGCCAACTACGTTCTTCCAGCCAAGCCCTCGCCACGGTACCTCGCATCAACAAGACCACCATGGGAGGCAGATCCTTCTCATACCTGGCCGCTAAAACATGGAACTCACTCCCCGCTTACCTTCGCCTTACCCAGAACCACCTAGCATTCAGAAAGCAACTTAAAACGTGGATATTTGACAAGTAATCCTCCTCCCCTTTCTAAGCGCCTTGAGACCCTCTGGGTATGTAGTGCGCTATATAAATTCTCTGACTTGACTTGACTATTACCCAAATGGACAAGTTTCAAACTGACAAAACATTAACATTACTGCTGGCGACCCTGCCTAATGAAGTGAGATGATCAGTGCTTGTAATCGTACTTATAGTGGCTACAAATGTAATCTTGTCTGATTTGGTCACTATTACAGCAGTAATAGAGTAGATTTTCAATAAACATAAGTAGCTCTTATTACCTAAAAGGTTTAAGTCCCCTGTTCAAGAGGAAGCCTTTTTTGTTGTTTTAGAAATGATTTACCACAATTAACCTGAGTTCTGCAAAGATGACTTTTCAATACACTCCCCAGTCACTTAGCTCAATCGATTTTTTCTTCCTTATTGGTTTCATGACAGGTATTTAATACCACTGTGGTCTGATGTTTGTAGTGCTACAGGAATGTTTCTTTTCATTGTGTGCCTTACGATGCTGACTGTTCTGCTCCTGCTGAATGGACACTATGTCTTTGAAAGAACAGTACCACAACCTGTGGTTCGAGAACTACAGCTGCATCTTTCTTCCCACAGAGGTCGACGAGATCTCTACGCTGCAAATATTACAGCTTATCCTGTGTCCAAGGGCATGGTTTGGAAAAGAGTTCCTTATTAGGTTATGGGACCCACTGAAATATTGCAAATGCCACATGTGTTGAAAGTTTCAATGAGTGATGTGATTATTTATCATCCTATTTCAGATGACTAGGATACTGAAACTGTAAAACTCATGATGGCTGATTTACAGTCATATACCACCCTCGATAATAAGATCCTTATTTGAATGCACGTAACTACAAAGAAATGTATTGTTATCATCAGTATACACACCATTATATACACCTAACTAGCTATCCCGAGAGATATACAATTATACACAGCGGGAGCATTGTGTGGCTCCACCCCTAAATAGCTATTCCAATTTTTTTCAGAAATTTCCCTATTTTGACAGTGAAGGACACGTCACATCCTACAGTTTTTTATTTTACACAACATCCAGAACAACTCCTGAAAAGCCAAATTCATTCTAACAAATTAATATATTCAGAATCTGGGCATTCAAGAACATGAGTACTGGAAATAAAATATTGATAAAAAAACATTTGGGGAACCAAATATTGTCAAGTGCAAAGTACAGAAGCCCTATTCAGAGAATTCATTAAATCCAAAGAAATTATTTTTCAGAATGAAACAATCCAGGAGACTATCTGTCTGGGGTTTAGAACCATAAAGGAATTAAAAAACACCCTCTATACTAAAGGTTTGCTCACTAAGGTTTGTCAACTGGCAACTGAAAATAACGACATCAGATACGGAATTAAGTAACATGATTCAAAATGGAACCTAGAAATCTTCACTCTTGTCTCCTGAAGGTTTGGCCGTATGTCCTATTGACTCTGATACATGCATGGACTATATTCTTTCCAGTGCTCTTCGTCCAAAAGCAAATTGCCCTCAGCAGCAGTGCCTCCATTAGGACGGAGGAGCTTCACTGACCCTGCTGCCAACACAACATACATGAAAAATAAAATGGTTATAAAGCAAATGTATAACCATTTTATTTTTTCAACATGGCCGGTCAGAGCCAAGTGTCAGGGTGGGGCGGGGCTGTTGCTGCTGACTGGAAGCAGAGTGGAGTGGTGCACACTCCAGTTAAAAGTGGGTATGTCACTTTGACCAGCAGTCTTGTGACGGCCAGCCTGACATCAAAATTGCTTTTCTCCGATCATGCATACCAGGTGGCCTCTGATTGTTTTTTCACTTTAAAGGTCCTGCAGAAAATCCTTTATTTCTTCCGCTGGAACTAAAGAAAACAGTGATCTCAAAGCTGGATTACTGTAATGCACTGCTTGTGGGTGCACAACAAAATACCCTAAATAAAGTTCAGATGCTACAGAATGCAAAGGCCCATATCCTGCTGATTCTCCCAAAGTTTAGCTCCATAACACAGAGCATTTGCAATCTCTATTGGCTGCCTATTATAAGTGGATACTATGTAAAGCCTTGTGCCTGGCCCATAAGGCCCTTCACAAAGTTGGCCCTTTCTCTCCCCAAGATAAGATTAACTGGTACATACCCTCAGGCAACCTCTGCCTTTTTACTGCCAACAAGGTGGTGGTTCCCAGGATAAAGAAAGCCATCTGGGGAGGATAACGATTTTCCTACAATACCTGTAACTGGTGGAATGCTCTGCCTGTTCACCTGAGAGCGTAGACAAACCTGCTCAGCTTCAGAAATCTCCTAAAAACCCGGTTATTCCCTGCTTCCTACTGATCAGATCATTCTTGGCCGTGATGGAACACTCTCTTAGACACAGCGCCAAGATGCCTTATTGGTAGATGCGCGGGTTGTAATATATATCAACATTAACATAACATAACATGATTCTATTTCTCTTCATTGAATGTATAACCCTTTAAAGCCAGGGTTAAATTGTGTTTTATCAGTAACTTCCATTTCATTTATTCCAACATACCACATAGTTTTAAATAATGGTTCGTTTTTAATGTTAACTAATACAAGCTGTTGTGGGCTGAAGCCCAGCCAACCGTACATGACCACAGTTTCTAAAACAATGTAATCAAAAGTGTCCCTTGGCCTATAACTGATATAAACAAGCATTTACAATGCAATGGTCTCGGCAATATTAAAGGTAGAGCTATTGGCATTGCTCATGAAATTTTTTTGGGGTGTTTTTAAAAAAAAATCATAAATAAATGGCATTGTCATTTACATTGCCAATAGCGTAATCGTTAAATAAATGGCCTTGTCATTCGGGTGGTTATGCGCTATATAAATGGAATTTTCAATTCAATTCAATTCAATTTACAATGCCAATAGCTTAATCGCTCGCAAATGCATGACCTATTGCATTTTACACCCACACAGAGCCACACACGCAAAGCCACCCACACACACAGAGTCACCCACACAATCTGCACTCTGAATCTGCACTCTGCACTCTGAATCTGCACTCTGCACTCTGAATCTGCACTCTGAATCTGCACTCTGAATCTGCACTCTGAATCTGCCTCTGCAGTCTGAATCTGCCTCTGCAGTCTGAATGTGCACTCTGAATCTTCTTTGTTACTAAAGTCAACAACGTATAGATGAGTTTAGAAAATACTGGTTATGTTTAAACAAACACATCCCAATAAGTGCGCACGTCGCAGTTTATGAAATTAGAATTTCAATATTCAGTCAAATAAATGCACCAACCTCCATAAGGCGCTATGTGGAGCCATGTTTTCTGGTCTCTAGTAAACAAAGGCATCGTGTTGTGGTCCAACCCTCGGCTTATATCGATTATTTTATAATTTACCTATTTTTTTATAATGTTACACTCCCGACCTCCATACGGTGCTGTATTAAAAGCCATGTTTTTGGGTTCAGACGAGACGCTCCGGCTCTGGTGTGAAATTATAATTATAAATATTCAGTAATGTCAATTTTCGGTAAAATATAAGCACACCAATCTCGTAAGGCGCTTTAAAAGTATGTGTAGCCTTTATTCTATTATTACTCCCATATTCTTCTATCCCTTTTACTCAAATCCTCTCCTTTCATCTCTCCCATTCCCCCTCTGCTTGCCTTCTCAGTGGCCCTATTTTAACTCGTTCTCCTCAGTCCCCTCTTTTTTCTGTTGCTCTCTCCATTTGTTCTCACTCCACAGTTTTCCATTTTCATCTCCCGCTTCATGCACCATGTTTTACTCTGTTGGTCCTCCTTTCTCTTCCTCTCCCACTTTTCCTCCCTTTCTCCAGTCCCTGTTCTAGCCCATGTTTAATCTGGCTCTCCCTTTCTGTTTGTCCCATTCTCGCTCTCATTTTGTAATGTTCCTCTCTTTATTTTGCCTAGTTGCTCTCTCACCTTTACAGTGACTCTCCCTTTCACTAACTTCTTATCTGTTACACCATTTACCACGATTCTCCCATCTCTTTTTATTCTTTACATGATATCTCTAATTGTAGTCTGGCTTTCCTTTCTGCTGCTTCCCCCTTCCTTTTTTCTAGTTTACTTCCTCTGTTTAAGTGTACCTAATATCTACCTTTACCTTCCTCTTTCCTCCTTTATGCCGGTTCTCCCTAATTTTGAAAAGTCATCTTTCATCACCCTGTTTCACCTTCGTTCTCTTCACCTCTCTCTTTCTCCTATTTCTTAAAGTCTTTTGTCTCTTTCCAAATCCCCCTCTCTTCCTCCTGGCCCTGTTCTCCCTTTGTTTCGTTCTTTCCTGTCTCACCCTGAGCAATGGACTTCCATTTCACAGACTCCCACCCCCCACCTCTATTTACTCTTTATCCCGTCCTTCTCTCTTTTTAGGTTTTGCCTAGCAAATGCATGCGTACGAAGTACGCATGCGCTAGGAAAAATCTTATGATCTGTGTGTGGAGTCGGGTAACAGCCCCCTCCTCCCATTGGCTAGCTCCATAAATGGAGGCTAACCATTGGGAGTTGGCTCTGTCCGTCAATCCCGGACCAGATTCGGGGGCGTTCCCGAGATTTTTTGGCTTTTGGCTACGTCAGCCGAAAGCCGGTTCTCGGGAACGCCCCCGAATCTGGTCCGGCATTGAAGGCACCCGGAAGAAGTCCAGGTGAGTGCTTGCTTTTTTTTTGTGCTTTTTACCGCTGCCTCGGCTCCCGTTCTGACGCGGTAGGGGGGCGGGAACGGGAGCCGAGGCAGCGGTAGGGGGGCGGGAACGGGGCCGGGGAGACACAGAGAGCGAGGCAGCGGTAGGGTGGGCAATCCTCCCCATACGGCATCCTGGGGACCGACAGCAGCGTGAGCTAAGAAACCGCATGACAGATCCATGTGCTGGTGCTGCACTGAAAGCAAAAAAAAGCCCGCTCCCAAAAAAAAACAAGGAAGCTGCGCGCTGAGCGCTGCAGAATTGTGAACGCGCCCGGCCATCTGGATTCACTAACGGGCCACCCTGACAGCTCCTAATTATAATTTATGTACTTCTTTGCGCGAGCACGAACGAAATATGCCCAAAATGGCGGAACAAAACTACATTTACCCTATCACTTCAAGCCTATTAAAACGAAAACACAAGGAAGACGAATCACTGACCAGATGACAGAAAACGCTAAGGAATGTGTGGAATTCCTCTCACCAAGGCCCTAGGAGATACTTCTTTTTTTCTCCTTTAACATTAGTTCTCGAAACTCCTCCCAGTTTCACTGGGGAGGAGTCCGAGCCCTAAAAACATGTGTTTTGACATACTTAGTAAACGTGTTTCTGCCTTACTACAAAAGGAGATGTCTTTAACCTCTGTGGCTGAGATTTACGACTTGCAAACAGCCCACCCTGCCTCAGAGATACAAAGGCTGTTACAAAGGCAATACCCTACTCATTGTGCAGACTTTGTGCAAACAATCTTCAACACATCCAGCACAACTGGTATTGTGAACTTTTTCTAAAGAAAATTGGATCTAGTCTGGTGATTGGATTTAAAACTGTATTTGAACTAACTCCCTGGTTTTTCCACTCCTTATTCTCATGTCTTTTTTGGAGGATTCCAAAACATGGATAGTGTCTTTCATAGTCCTATGCTTGAGAGTGCTAAGAACGGAATTGGGTTTAAATTATAACTGCATTCCTGAACCTTTTATGAGACAATTAGTAACCCAGAAAGCATGAATGCCTCGCCTTCGGGAATTCTCAGTGGGTTGTGTGGGGCTACAGTAACCTGCCTTCCTTACTAAGTGAGGGTGCACTGAACTAAGCCCTTGAACCCCTGGATTTGGAATCAAAACCCGGTAGATATGATTCATAAACCCCAGGATATGCAACCTTTTTAAAATAAAAATGATGTTTATTTTTTATTGCAGTTAGTCACTCCATTGTTGTAGCGTTGAGCTGTAGGCACAATCACAGGTAGTAACAGCCTTCCCCTGCTGCACTCACCT
Organism: Lissotriton helveticus; assembly: GCF_964261635.1. Classification (NCBI taxonomy): domain Eukaryota; kingdom Metazoa; phylum Chordata; class Amphibia; order Caudata; family Salamandridae; genus Lissotriton; species Lissotriton helveticus. The sequence continues at coordinate 1,785,934,446 of NC_136065.1, forward strand.
AACACACATCTAGAAAATGGACAAATACCCCACACAGAATTAGGTTAGCACAGTTCAGACAACAGAAACAGGGTCAGGGGACTATGGGGCGCAACACACCTGGCGATGGAGCTACAGAAACCACCTCCTCGGCTAATATATGGCCCTGGGCATCAATTCTGGGGCAAGCCACTAAAATCGCTTCTCATGCTGACAAAATCGATACACTGCGCACTCTCCTGAACTCCTGTCTCTGGAGCACCTCTCGCTCACAATCCGCCCATTTGGAAAGCTCATTCCTCCATCTGTACAGGTCGAGGCCACTGACCGATTTCCATCTCATCGACAAATGCCTTCGGGCAAGTATAAACGCTAGATCTGGAAACCTATCTGTCACCTTTCAGACCGCACTTTGATTATGGAGATCGAACAAGCACAGCTTTGGGGAGCAATCAACACGTCTGTCTGTGACCTGGCAGATAACCAGTAAAATAGCGTTTTGGTATGCAGCCAGCACAGGGCAAGTCCATACCATATGATAAAAACCCGAGTGGCATTGGGGGCAAGCAAACAAAGCTCCAGGGAACATGGTATGAATTTGGCGATGGGTAAGCTGTGCTTGGTGTAAGAAGTAAAGCTGGATAAGTTTAAATCTAGCACTACAGACTTCTTGGGGGTTAACACCAAAGTTTTCTTCTATGACCATGCCACCAAACATGTGTCCCAAATCCGCCGCCCAGTGTTGGTGTAACTGAGATAAATCAACCTGCGTTCCCTTCAACAGCGCCCAGTAGAGAAGTGTGATCGCTCTTGTTCTCCCCGTTATGAAGAATAGACAACAAAGGCACTCATGTTCTGAGGTTCCACAGAACTCATCCCCCACCAAGCTCGGACCCTACCCAACAGAGCCCCATATAGTAGATATTGCCCCACTGGATGTCATATGTTCAGGAATGAGCTAGCTTCATCCCGCACAAACAGGTCTCACAGTATGTGAGCCCTGCCTCAGTCCACAGGTGCAAGCCAGCCCAGCCAGTACCGACCAATCATCAAGGGGAGCTCGCAGGTGTATGGGACCCTGGTGTGCGTCCTTTGTAGCACCCTCACCCACACATACCATGCCATCGTAACCAACACATTCTCGCTACGCAACATTGTGGCAAAAGGAGGTTTCAACAGAATCCTAGCCAAAATAATTCTGGAAGACATCCTATGCTCCCGGTGACCCACAGCACCCAGAGCACCCACTGCAACTGGGCAGCTAGATAGTGAAGCTCAAGGTCCGATGCAGCCATTCCACCCTCGTCCACTGGCGGTCGTAATCTCCACAAGGCCACCCGACGTCCCGAGGACCCCAAGATAACATAAGGAGGAGGCTATCATGCTCCCTGAAGAACGCTCTAGGGAGTTGCACTGGCAGGGCCGTAAACAGATAAAGCAGCTGCGTCAGAATTACCATTTTAGAAATGGCTATCCAACCACTGACTGTAATAGGTAAAGTACTCCAAAAGGTCACCAACTGCTTCAAGGCAGAAGTAGTCCGGGCAAAATTACCCTCAACGAGCAGTTCCACAGATATGTATACAGCTATCCCCAAGTAACTGATGGCAACATGCTCCCAAAATAGTGCTAGTATGGCAGTTCCTCCCCAGAGCCGGGTCGAAAGGAGCGGGACTTGTGCAAGTTAACCTCCAAGCCAGACAGCTACCCAAACACCGACAGAGCCGCACCGCCCCACTCTAAGTCAGAAGCCTCGCCGTGCATTTACAGCAGCATGTAGTCTGCTACCGGAGATGTACAGGAAATCTCCCGATATCTGCAGACACCGATTGTGTCAACCCTGCTGCATGGTAAAAGAACCTGCCTGGCGCCTTCCTCCATTGCGCACGTGTCCGATGCCACTGACCCAGTCCTAACCCTTGCCACCGGCTTGGTCCATTTGACAAAATCAAACCCAAACCCCATCACGAGCAGAGTAGCATACAGGCACTCTCAGCGAAGAGAATTGAATGCTTTACGAATGTCAACAGATAATGCTAGCGAGTCTGGCGGGAGGCGCTCCTGCATGCCGAGGATGTGGAACAGCTGGCAGATCATAGGTAAGGTACTGCGGGTTGGTATAAAACGTGTCTGATCAAGGCATATTAAATGACGCACATGCGGCAAATTCTATTCGCCAGAATCTTCCACAGGATTTTTTAATCTGCGTTAAGCATAGAGAGGGTGTGGTAGGAATCTACTATCTCCCTGCCCTTATCTTTCTTGAGTAGAAATACAATTGTGGTCTCAGGCAGAGAGGGCAATAGCAGTCCCCGCTTCAGAGCATCATTTAAAACCTCTACTAGTTTAGGGGCAAGGGCAGCAGAATAAGCGACGCAGAATTCTCTGATCAGCCTATCACCCTGGAACCTTGATCCAAGCCACCCATCTCCTTACTTGCGTTTCTCACCTTCTACACAGTAATATCATCACCACTTGGAGCCAGATGTAGGAAGCGTAATTCCGGTCGGTAACGGCCGAAATTACCGAATTTCGGCTGTTACCGACCGGAATTAGACTTTTCATATGTAGGTGGCTTCATTTCAGATTCGGTAAATTACCGATTCTTAAAAATACCGAATCGGTAAATGACCGAATCTGAGATGTAGGGAGCGCTCAAATGAGTGCTTTTCCCATCTTAGGATTCGTTATTTACCACCAACTAGAAGTTGGTGGTAAATAATGAAAACCTTAGAAAAAGCATTTTTTTTTGCCCTTAGGGCATGTATGTCTGCAACATGTGCACCCATACACATTTGAGGGGTGCAACATGGTGTCAAAGTGACACCCTGCCACCCTTCAATGTTTCCCCCATTTACCGAATCGGTATTTACCGATTCGGTAATTTACATTCATTCCTATGGGCCACCAGGCCCATAAGAATGAATGGCAATTACCGAATCGGTAAATACCGATTCGGTAATTACCGAAACTTACCGATTCGGTAATTATTTAAGAAAAATTACCTACATCCCATTGTTCTTAAATACCGAATCGGTTTGATTCGGTATTTAAGAATCGGTAATCTGGGATTACCTACATCGGGCCCCAAGTCTCTCGGCTACAGTGGAATCTAAGACCAGAAGGTAGGAATCGGTGATGTATTGCAGAACATCCGACTCGCGGATACGCAACACTTGATTGCTCAGTAACACTGCTCTTTGGCAAATCAACACTCAAATATGAATAATTGGCAGTTATTAAACACTGCAGTGCTTATTATGTGCTGGTGTTTGTAAGTGGTGGGCACCAGTACTCCTATTTGGGGACAGGGATTTATTTTTCATCAAGCTGTGTCAAGAGTAGGAAAACAGTAGAAAAGGTATAAAGGGGAGGAACAGAAAGCCAGGAAATCATTGGAAAAAGGGAGAAAGCAGAGATGCAAAATAACCCCCAAAAATGAGACAAAGAGACAGGAAATGTGAAGCAATGGAACACAGGCAGCAGGTGGAATCAAGACAAGGCAGTATTGGTATTCAACAACCTATGCATTCTGTAACACCAATGGTAAGCTTCTAAGAAAAAGATCGGGCACCTGAGCTCAATTATATCTATTTTTTTATATATTGAGTACTGGCACGGTGCAATTGTACTCAAGGTCCTCAGACACCAGTGGTAAATGAGAATAACACACCAAAGAACAGCCCATTTACTGCCAAGGACCTGGGGAAAATTTGATGGTGGATGTTGCTCTATTAAAATTTGCATACCAAAATCAACTTCTGTTGCCTAGAGTCCGGTGTGAAATCCCTCAATAAGGGTGCACAAATCAATCAATCAATAAATCAGACCATTTGTAAAGTGCACTACTTACCCGTGAGGGTCTGAAGGCGCTGGGGGGGGGTGGACTGCTGCTACTGCTCGAAAAGCCAGGTCTTGAGGAGTCTTCTGAAGGTCAGCAGGTCTTGGGTCTGCCGTAGGGGGATGAGGAGGGTGTTCCAGGTCTTGGCGGCGAGGTGGGAGAACGATCTGCTGCCAGAGGTCGCTCTTCAGATGCGGGGGACTGTGACGAGGGCGAGGTCGGCGAAGCTGCCGGTTGGGGGTGTAGAAGCTGAGTTGTCTGTTGAGGTATGCTGGTCCGGTGTTGTGGAGTGCCTTGTGTGCCTGGGTGAGCAGCTTGAAGGTGATTCTCTGGTTGACGGGGAGCCAGTGCAGGTCTCTCAGGTGATGTGGCTGGGGTAAGGGATGTCGAGGATCAGGAGTGCAGAGGAGTTCTGAATGCAATTAAGTTGTTTCAGGAGTTTGGCCGAGGCTCCTGCGTAGAGGGCGTTTCCGTAGTCCAACCTGCTGCTGACGAGGGCCTGGGTGACCGTTCTTCTCGTTTCGGTGGGGATCCACCTGTAGATCTTGCGGAGCATGCGGAGGGTGTTGAAGCAGGAGGATGAGATGGCGTTGACCTGCTTTGTCATGGAGAGGGTGGAGTCGAGGATGAACCCTAAGTTGCGTGGTCACTGGGTGTTGGAGCTGTTGCCAGTGCGGTCGGCCACCAGGAGTCGTCCCAGGCCGAGGCGGTGGATCCGAGGATGAGGACTTGCAAAGAGGTATATGTGAGGCAGTTGGAACTGTGATTCCTCTGACGCATGTGGTAGTGGCTGCTTTTTCCTCTAGTTTTACGTCTGCCTTTACAGCATCTTTCTACAAGACCTATGGTTACCCATTCCTTCTAATATACATTGTGTAGGCTTAGGGGCCACCGACAAGCGTAATTTCGTCCCACTTTATGCTATTGGTAGTTTGGTGTATCATTCCGCCGCCTACATTACAAAAGTATACTGAACAATCACACATTAAATTCTTTCTCTCATTGACACATTCTATACAGAAAGCGATTGTTATTTGTTTTGTTTTTATTTTCTAGCTGCAGACGGCTTTTAATGCTTTAATCAGAACTTCAATAAAAGACCTATTGGCTTTGTCAATGCTTGTATTTACAAGCCATTACATTGTGTGACTCACATGCGTTTCTGGCAACACTGAAATGAGGCTTCGGGATTTGTTTGTGTCGTGAACCTTGTATCCCATGTACTCTATTGCTGAGGCAAGAGGGTCAAAGGAAAAGAACCTCTGAGTTCTTAACAAGCAGAAGTGTCAGAGCAAAATCGTGTTCCCTGCAAAATTATGCGCGCTTGGCAACATCTCACGGCTTAGAGAGAGCTGTGACATTTCCAACAAGCAGCGCTGCATGCACGAATGTTGTTTTATTCATACAAGATACTCCTAGCCCAAGGCCTACTGGAGATCTGTATTCAAAATTCAAAATACGGAAGTGGCGTGACTGCCTAAAATAACCAGCGCTCAGGCAGCCACAAACAGTGAAACTGAACACCAATACTGCCAAGCTAACCTTAATGCTGCTCTGCTCAAATCATGCTTACTTTTTAAGTCTGGCAAAAGCCATGACTTTCAAGTTTGCTAAAATTACATTTACAATATATACGTATAGGGACTTTCAGCCAGCCCTCTTCATCCATTGGTCTGTTCTTGTTCTTGACAATTTGCTCCGCCCACTACGCACGTGCAATGTGTAGCCCACCCTGGAGGGGGGTGGCGGGTGTGACTCGAAGGGGCGTGGTCGATGTAATTAAGGGCGGGACTTAAAAACTCCTAAGCTAACAATCTGTACTTAGCATAGTGTGCCGCCCGACTAGTATTTTGCCTCTTCTGTCATTGCATCCAGATATATAATACATGTAACACTACACCTACAACAAGCCAGGACTACTGGCTTTGTCAATGGTTTTTAGTTGCATAAGATAAATACGCAACAACTATGGCTTCGTTGCACATACTATTGCAAATGCTTCAGTTCTGAAATGATGAGACTGCAAGAACTATAAGAGGTCTCTTTGAATTTACATCAAAGGCTTTTTACGGAGGGCGAGGCCAAAAATGGAGAGCCGTACAGAGACCCGTCTCGGCACATGCTTTTTTAGAACTGCCAGAGGACCCGGCACACTTAAAGCCCTGAGCCCACCTCAGCCATTGCCTAAACTTCCCTCTGAGTGACAGCGTTGTCAGAGTCAAGTCCACACACAAAGTAGTTCCCTTAAGTGCCCCTCAACGTGTGATTTTCGAGAATAACGAACATATTTCTGCTTTTAGGGATGTACTGGTGGGGGTTTTGAAGGCCCTCTAAACAATAACATTTTACAAAAAACATGACAAAAAACATTCAGTGACAAAGCCAAACGGTCAGGAGCCAAGGCCGGACCTACTGTTTTACACAAGGCTTGCAGAAGCTGGAGATGAATGATAATTGTGTGCCTGCGCTGCTGCACGAGTGCAAAGGGTAATGTAATTTTAAGGAAAACAATACGTGGCTGCTGAAGTAATGTTGATGGCTAAAATGAATTTGCAGGGAAAATGAACTACTGAAACTATGAGGGCAAGTTGCAAAGGAAAACAACGCTTTTAGTCGATTTTCCTGACAGGACGCAGGGATTTAGTTTAAATTAATTCTTACATTTTGAATAAACATTATAAGTAGAATTCCAGATCAAGGGGCTACCAAAGAGTTAGGAAATCACAGGGGAAACAATTGGAAAAAACAGACCTCGAAATCAACCCAAACAAATGTCTCGTGGACAGAGACTGAGAAAGGACATACATGCTTCTAATCTGAAGATCTAAGAAAAATGGCCCTTTGAGGAGTAGCTGTCTATTTTCAAGAAGCCGGCAAAGAGATTATGGCAGCAGAAGCTGACGAGGGAAGAGTTGAACAGACAGCACGCGCTCGATTATGTGTGATATATTGAATCGCTTTTGACAAAAGACATACATTTGTGACGAAACATACCAAGAACACATCTTGATTTTGGAAGATATCTTGGACTGGATTTTTCCACTGTAATGGGTAAACAAACGCCTGTTCTCCATAGGTACACAGGAAGCAAGAAGACATTACAAATAAAATATATACAAGTCAGTTGAAGATGTGGCCGCTCTGCTTTCAAGAGAATAAATAATTAAACATTGGCTGGATCCGTAATTCTATTTGTTAGCTCTTATTTTTAATGTTATTGCATTTAAAAAAAAGAAAACAGAGAAAAAAATACAGCGTAACGTGTCTACCTTTTGTGGATTTATATCACGCTGAACTTAGTAAAAATATATAGTGTTGCAGTCCAGGATAAATAATATTGCCTAACTTCGATTAAATTGCATGCAAAGTTTAAGGCAAACGACCACTACGTTTTCGTATATGTTCCAATAATCCCTAGATAAACAATTACATAGTTATTATCTACAATCCCAATTTCAAAAGAGTTGGTTTATAAATCCAAGGAGAACAAAGATAACAGTTGGAACAAATTATACTTAATCATGTTTGCTTAATTCAAATGGATCATAGATTCAAAGATAAAATATAGGAAAAAACAAATCACAGAGGGAGATCAAGAAAAGACAATGGTGTGGAGGGGAGGGAGGATTAGATGGCATCCTGGGAACTTGGAACACTTGCTTGTCTACAACTTCCTCAATTTAAATTTCTCCAGAAATGTTATTACCCCAGTAAAGGATTCTAAAATGGACAATGGCCACTCAGTATCCTTTCAAAGATGTAAATAAGAGTATGCTGACTTCCTACATATGGTTAGGACATTTTCAGTGATCCAGGGATTTTGGCAGGCGATTGGAAGCACTCTCACCAAGGGTTGGGGATGCTCAGTTGACCCTTCCCTCAAATTCGGCGTTCTTGGAATGATGGAAAGATGCACGGGCTCCCTTATGGGCAAGGGATGTCTCTTGGCAATATGGGATATTGCACAGTCCTGGGGATCTGATAAGACCCAGCCTTTTCAAGACAGGCTGAGGGCAATGGACAATTGGTCCTATACCAATAGAGTATAGGACCAATTGAGGGAGTGAGCAGCTAAGCATCTGAAGATATTGGATCCTTTGTAGGATCATTTTGGCTTTGAAGTACTGTGACATGTCTTACCGACCCGGTGCTTATATCAGTGACTCATTTGTATTAAATGCCTGTGTTACCTATGTCTTTATTTGTGTTGAATGCAACACTGCATTTTTGATTTTACCTCAAAATCAATAAAAAAGAGTTTATGAAAAAAGAGAAGATGATAGTCGATGAGGAGGAATGTAAAAGGGGATGTATATATATGACCAAAAAGTGCATATGTGAAGAACATATATATGAAAGAAATATAGTGGAGCAGGTTGCTCTTGTTTCTACAGCACCCCCTTAATACCTAAGCCTGTCAATCACAATGTGCGCAGAAAAAAACATTATCACAAGTATTGTAAAAATGTAGTGATTTCTAAAATCATAGAGATCAGCGGTCTCCCACAACCTTGCCCAACTGATATTTGTAAAGTGAGAGGCTTTCAAAATTGTCCATCACACCCACGTGCATAGCGTACTCCTCGCCACTAACCAGGGAATGAAGGTTTATCTGCATTCTGTCATTGCCATAGGGCCATCTTTGTAGATAACACTGTTACAAAATGAAATAGGGACCATCATGTGCATCGCAAGTTAGTATGGAATGATTAATTTGAACCCCAGGCACACACTTGCTGCTTGAATCTTAGTGCCACCTTACCTTCTAGGGCCACTTCCTCGCACTTCTTCCTAACACATGCATGACAGTTTCAACTTGACAACCCCCCCCCCCCCTTGACCGCTGATGTGCATTCCTCAAAAGATGCTGTAGGCCAACTCACAACCTGTTTTTGGTCAATCTCTAACAGGACAGGTTTTTTCTTCTTGACACAGGTCCGCGCCTCCTGCTCGATGGAGCAGAGCATTGAACAAGAGTGAAGGTTAGTGGATGAAAGAAGACATCTAAGCGGCCCCCACTCTGTGGTGGGGTGACTGAAAAGCTGCTTCAGCCACTATTTACTGAATGAGAAAACTGGTATTGTTTTTTGTTTTTTAAAAAGGCAGTTCTTGTTTCTACTGCTTCCCTGTTTACAAAAAATGATAATGGAGATTCCGTAGACCTTTCCGTTGGCCTCTTGCATTTTTTTAAGGAGAGAATGGAATTTATGGTGTCATTTGTATTTTTCAAATTTGATAAATTACAATTTCTATGACTAGGTTATATTTTAATGTATTTAATTGCTGGGAATCATGAATACTTTAGCAGAGGACACCTTTGGCTTCTGGTGCCCTTTTCTGTCACAAAGGCCCTTTCTGACCATTTATTGAAGCAATTTATCTGAGTGGTTGTGTCTTAAGAGCTGGTGGAGCACTCTTTGGCAAGCACTCTCAGAAGAGAAAGCATGGCGACTTCTCCCCGGGAGATTTACAAGACTCCCATCCAGTAGACAAAATACTCTCTCTAAAGCGAGGCTTCTATAGGATCTGCTAATCCTGCTGCTTTAGGTAAAGGATTGTGTGAAGTTGGTCTCAAAGAACTAATGAAAGAGACCTCGAAATAACTATTGTCCTCTTTTGATTTGGGAATAAGTCATAAGGGCACATGGTGCTTCCTCCTTCATAGGTATCCTCTGCTTCAGCCTCTGACCAGGAGGAGTGGCATGGGAGATTCAACTAGCAAGTACTTCTGCAGAGAAAACTTGTAGGAGATTTATGATAATCTCAAAGACAATTTACAATTGCCTGAAAGTGAAGCTACATCCTGTACCATCTGGGGTCTATTTCTTCAGACCTGGTTCATTGTCTTCCTATTCAAATGATAAAACACCTCATTAATAAGGAATGGAAGAAATATATAAAGTCACAATTCCAAGATTTGTTTCCCACTTGAATGTTCTGAAAAAAGATGGGGGTTTTTATGCCTCTGTCTTTAAAAATGGGCTCTCTAATTTCCAATCTGTCGAGAAAGACCTGGTTAATGGAGAAATATGGTACCCCTAATACTATAGACTATAAAGTAGATGAGTTTATAAAGAAGGTGCATGTATGCTGGGTTCAACTTAGCTATGCGCACTGAAGTTTATGCTAAAGTCATTGGTAAAGGACTTCTAGAAACTCATTACCCATTAGGAATGGGGAGGGGTTTGTTGGTCCACTGTGTTAAATAGACATGAAGGTAAAATCAATATCATATGTGATAGAGCAAGCATCGCATCGCGACTTGCTCGAGTCAAGAACCTCGCCCGTGTGTAATAAATTAATAAATTGTACGTCTTACTAATCTTTTATTTTCATATTCGAACAAGGTAGAGGAAGCTTGCATACGTGTATTTCTAATACAACTAATAAATGTCTTTAAAATGGCCGCTGCTTAGTAGATGGCTTCTGCGCATGCGTCAGTCACACTCACGTGTCCTGACGTAGTTATACATTTTGGAGGGAAAGGGTGCGCATGCGTAATACACAGCTTTTGCAATAACGTGGTACTGCTTGTGCAGTTGCTTTTGTGAGTGTGTATATGTTGCTAACATTTAAACTGCATAGTATATTTTTATAATGATAAGTTTGAAGTACAAGACCAATGATGTGTTTACATACATTTATTTCTATGTATTAATTTGTTCTCGCTTACTTTTCATATACCGCGGGAAATGGGGGTCTGACTGAGCCGGGAACCATCTTGAAGGTCCCTTCTGCGCAGGTCATGAAGTCTGGGGAAGTTCAGCCTCGAACAGTGGAACTCAGCCAGCTGGCAGAGATGGGCAAGATGCTCCTGAGAAAATGACCTGCGACCCAGCAGGACGGAGTCATATGTGCCCATATTGAAACAATTGTATTCTCTTCATTGTATTCCACTGGACTTTCTCATGAGAACCCCAATCTCGCTAGGCGGTACCCAGAAATGCAAAGTAGGCCTCCAAATAGTCTACTCTGATTGGTGTGTTACCCAAAGCCTACCTTAGGACCAATCCAAATTGAGGGATTCTGACACTTTGCAACATTGGGGGGTGGTACACCGTCCCAGAACAGTATAACTACCCTGGGTTTACCTAGGGAAATTGTCCGACTTGTCTGGTTTAGCTGACCTGTCACTGACCCAATGCACTCAATAGGTGACTGAAGATACAGAGTACTGCGGAGTACTCTGTCCGAAATTGACCATAGACTAAGGTTTTACTAAACCTTAAAGTGCTGGCGGAGCACTTTGCTGGGAGTTCGCTGATCCAATCGGGGTCTTGATCGATAGCTGCAGAGAGGGTGGAGCGCAGGCGTTGCTTCCGAACTGCGGGTGCTGGTCCTGTCCTGAGGGTCCTGTCCGAGAGGTCCTGTCCTGATTCCTAATCTGAGGGTTTCCTGTCCTGTCCTGGGTGTCCATTCTGCACCTGCTGTCCTTTGAGGGGTATCCTTCCTTGAGGGTTTCCTGTCCCTAACTGACCCGTGGCCAGGGTTTGGTTTTCACACCAGTCTAGGTAAATATTACTCCGAATCTCCTGAAACTGCACCTTTCTATATTTCTGTCTTTTGCTTTAATAAAGACATACCTTTGCATATGTTAATTTTCCATACTTTTGCCGCAACCATTGAATCATAAAGTCATTTGCATTTTATTTCAAAACGTGTTCCTATGTTGCCTTACCTGTTAGAAATTATATTTTGCATTGCAGTTTGTCATTTCCTGATATGGTCCAGAACCTCCCTACTTAAATTATCTAAAGCACTTTTGCCTTAAAGCATAGCGTGTCACTCTCTACAGACTCTCCTATAGAGATAAATGTCCCGAACTCATGTCTTATTCCCTTGAAATAATTCTAGAATACTAGTCCTAATCAAAGCCTATCCCATCTTTAGTAATTCATCTGAAACGTTCTAATTCCTGATCCTTCATTTAAGTGTGTCCGGATTCCATTAGTCTATAAATGGTTGCACTGACTTATTTCCTATTCAGCTATGTACTTTCTGTTATTCTGATTATTGATTGCTTAATTACTGTGAATTTGATTATTTCTGAAATTTACTAAATTAGATAAAGACTTTAAAACTTCCAGTTGTCCGTGGTCATTTTACATAGGTATTGAATAGTATTTTGGTTGGGTTTGTATTTTGCTGCCTTTCCTTTTACAGCTAGCTCCCTGATCCATGGTGGTCATAGGTACCCGTGTCGGTGGATGGTAAGTCGGGTACGCTGAAGAATAATGAAGGGAACTCACAAATATCTGATAGCAGAGCGTGAGGTCATCTGATCAATGTATATGGTGATTTGAAATATATGGGCCCGAAGCCAGAAGTGGCGAAATTATTGGTCGGGTGACCCGCGCGCTCTATCAGTATTTTCTGGTAAGCAGAGGATGGTTAGGGAATAGTTAAAGGTTAGGTAGGACTAGTTAGGCTAAGTCAAGTCGGTAGCTGCTAGTATATTGATGCTGCTATAAGAGCGGCCATTTCGAGGGACCTGATCAATCTCTTGAGAATGCGCTGTGTTTGAAATTTATGAATTGTTTCAAAATTGTTATTCTTGTTCTTATATTGTTATATGTATTAATCCATGCGTACGTAAAACGTGCTGTTCAGTGTTGTCAGAACTCCCCGGGGAATTGAATAGGCAAGTGGTGAATAGAATCCATTGCCTTGAGGTCGCAGGCTCAAGGAAAGTTAGGTGCAGGTTAGGTAAAACCAGGAAGCACTAACTAGGGTTTTTCTGAATACATGTTTGAATAAATGTTAGTAACGAGGTTCATTGGCAAAATTCCCATAGTGGCGTAACCTAATAAGGGTCACATCGGAAGAGTAGCAGGTTCATCGGAGCTTGGGTGAAAGCAAAGGGGTCCGCTGGGAAACCTCAGACTCGGATATATCCCGGAAAAGAGTGGATGGGTCTAGGGAAGTAACAGGTTCACTGATGCTAGAGTGAAGGGTAGGCGGAAGAGATCTACCCGCAGCGTGTGAAAAGTAAATGGAAGTAGTTTACTTGCAGTAAAAGAAATCTTTCCTGTTTAGACACTTGAGCACTGTGGCGAATGTGTATTCGTTGTTAAATATACCAAGCACTAGCACTTTAGAAAGAAAGAAAGTTTCCGTTACCTTGTGAAGGGAGGGAGTCAGTTGCGAAGTGTCTCTGACGTCACTCCGTGCCGCGCTGGGATTGGTAGATACAGCGGGCGGGTAGCGGGGCTGGAATTGTGAAGGAGGGGTGAGCGCCGAAGCGTGAGAACTGTCTCGCGAAAAAGGCCGCGCACCCATTGGCCGAAAATATTTGAACGGGTGCAGCCATTGGTCGCACGGAATTGCAAAACGCATTCCGATTGGAGGTAATTTGTAAACAAAGTTAAGCGTATAAATCGTATGTGGCACTCGTATTCTCCAGAAACTAGACCCGATCCAAGAAACCAAGGGTTTGAAAGGGATCAGTGGAAAGCTAATAGATACGATATTATGTACGGAACTAAGAGAAAAATGTCCATTGTAAAGAAGGTAAAGAATTACTTTAAAAAGGACAAGCCGATTAAAACTAGAGAGGGCATTGTTATTCCACCACCAAATACTCCCGCCTCTTTCATGATGTTTGACAGAGGGTACAATACGTGTGTGTGGTTAGAAAATTGGGTGAAGTACACGGAAGACGACGGAATAATGGCCTTTCCGTTAGAAGGTACCTTTAATGGTAGAATCCTATTCAATTTAAGAACCCGAATGAATGAATTACATCCCAGACCAAGACTAACGCAGTATGAGGCATTAGAGGAGTGGGAGATTGAGGCTTTCCAAAGAGAGAAGCCCCGAATGGACAAAGGGCTGACAAAGTATTACCCAAAACTGAGGCAAGAATCCCGAGATAAAAAGATGAAACAATGGAGACAGAGCATGATTGTTGAAGGACTGTTTCCCATGATCCCAGCAGAAGATCCTCCCGGTGGTTCCGCTGTACGGGGACCGTCAAGGGACTCCAAAAACTCCCGTAATTACCCCTGTCATTGCACCGACCAGACCAGAACCCTTAATTATAGATGATCAGACCAGTGAGTGCGAGTCGGAGGTCTCGCTGCTAGACCTGCCCATTAGAAAGACTGAGAAAAGGATCCCGAAGCCGCACACGTTTAGTACGAGGGCAATTCAGATGGAATCGACCTCGGGTACTAGGAGTGTCACATTGGTGACTCCGGAAGAAATCGAAAGATGGAGTCAGGAATTGGAAAAGCAAACTTCCCCAACGAAACCTTTAGATCTTTACAAGCTGAGAATAGAAATAGAGGAATTGATGGCAGGAAACGTAGGATTAGACAGATTAAATACCTACTCCGAAGACGAAATGCTGTTTATCTGCAAAAGTCTCACCCGAAATACCCGAGTACTTCATGAAAAACTGACAGACACTGCTGCTAGCATGGGTATAGATATTTCAAGATCGAAACCACTGCAAAAACCCTATAGAGCAGATTTCTCAGACAAAGATTTGGAAAACTTGAATGCTTCAGGAAAGAAAGCACAGGTCAAGGAACTATTGTCAGTATTGCAAAAATGGGGAGATGTGGAAAGGTGGAAAGCTAGATGGGTCAAGAAAAAGGACGAGGCCAGGTCTAGGCAGGCAACTCCCGAATTTTTGCTAAAAGAAGCTGAAAAACCGGAGCAGTTATGCCCTATGCGCGAAGTACCAGGTGGGAAGTATGTGCACGTTCCATGGTCCAGACAGGATATTGTGTCCTTTACCAACGATTTCCCCAAATTGCGCGAAAAACCAGTAGACTGGTACAGGCAGGTGGAAAGGTTCGTAAAGGTACAAAAATGCCTGTGGAAAGACCTGGATGGGTTTTTCGACATTGTGGTCCCGGTAGATCTGTGGACCGAGTGTAAAATAGCCATAGCTTGGCCTAGTGAGGAATACCCGAGAGATGGCAACACAGGGGAACCATCGAAAGAAGTGATGAAAAAATATGAACAAGTAATACAGCATTTGAAAGTAAAAGTGCCAGCAAAGGAAACTGATTGGACCAAGATAGATAGAACAACACAGGAAAGAGACGAGACAGTGCACTCCTTTTATGAAAGGCTGTTGCAGGTGTTCAAAACATACAGCGGGATAGACAACATCGAGATGAAGGATATGACACATTTTATTTACAGGTTTGTAAATGGTTTAAGACCCGAAATTTGTCAGTGGATAAAAGATAACAAAATCTGTTGGCATACTAAAAAGATGGATGAGGTCCTGCGGTACGCAAAGTACTGCGAGGACGAGATGGCAGAAAAGAAAAAGGCTCTCAAGGAGAAGGTTATGTGGGCTCAAGTGAAGCTCGCAGAACAGCAGGAAAAACAATTGAGTAAAATGGCCAAAACTACTCAGAACCAAGGTCCTGGGGGTGGGGGAGGAGGCAAGCCCCGGCCCAAAATGAGCAGGGAGGAGGCAATGAAGAAATTTCCCTGCCACCAGTGCGGGGAAATTGGACACTGGCGAAACGAGTGTCCCTATTTGCAGGATGATAACGCCCAAACACCTGATTTAATTCCACAGACGCAGAAAGAAAGACCAAGAAAGACCCAACCACAGGTAAAAACGATTCAGTTGCCCCGAGCACCAAAGCAAGTATTTAAGGGAAAGTCCACGCAGGGTGATGACGTAGAGGTCTGGGAAAGCAATGAGAACAGAAATACAGCAACTTCGCAGTATTTACTAAACGATACCTTCCTTTGTGATGACCAGTACTGACGGGGCCTGAGAGGGGAGGACGAGGAGTGCGTACTTGGCGCCTCCTTGCCGGTAGACCAGTCCGGACCATACATTGAAGGAAAGGTTGACGGAAATGATGTCACTTTTCTGTTGGACACTGGCGCTACCCGTTCTACTGTGAGAACAGTGGACGTTCCAAACCTACCCCTCTCGGGAGAAGCCATCCAAGTAGTGGGTGTATCTAATCAATTGATTAGTACTCCTGTTACCGAGCCCATGGAGATCTCAATTGGAAACTTTAAGGAAATGCATAGATTTGTCGTTTGTGACACCAGTCCAGTAAACTTACTGGGACGTGATTTGCTGTGCAAAATGAATTGTACCATCTTTTGCACACCAAAGGGCGTCGAAATTCAGACCCCAGATGAAGATGGCATTTATAAATTAATGTTAATCAGACCGGACTCAGAAATTAAACGAATGACTATGCAGGATTTGCCCAAAGAACTCCAAGAAACAGTGAAGCCAGAGGTATGGGACTTTACCGGAAAAGATGTAGGATTAATGAAAAACGTAGACCCCATACAGATAGCCATCAAGGACAATGCAGTCTATCCTAATACTAAACCCTACAGAATGAATGCAGAAGTGAGAGCAGGGGTTGCCCTGGAAATACAGACATTATTAGAAGGAAACATCATACAGGAAGTAATGAGTAGCCCATGCAACTCACCGATTATGGGCATCAAAAAGCCTAGTGGCAAGTACAGAATAGTGCAGGACCTGAGAAAGGTAAACAAGATAGTGATTCCTTGCTGCCCAATTGTCCCGAACCCAGCAGTGATTCTGTACCAGATTCCCTGGGATGCTGAGTGGTTCACTGTGATAGACCTATGTCATGCATTCTTTTCCATTTCCTTGCATCCAGACAGCAAATTTCTTTTCTCATTTGCCTTCAACAGTCACGTGTATGTCTGGAACAGGGTCCCCCAAGGGTACACAGAGAGCCCCTCTATCTTTAATCAGATCTTGAAAAAATGCTTGGAAACTTTGGTCTTACCTGGAAATTCTGTCTTGGTGCAATACATTGACGACCTCTTGGTGGCGTCCAAAAGTCATAGGGACTGTGTGATTGACACCATTGCCCTACTGAATCACCTGAGTGAAAAGGGACATAAAGTGGCCCCTGAAAAATTACAGTTCTGTGCAAAATCAGTGAAATATCTGGGGCACCAGATAGAGAAAGGCATCAGGAAAGTAACGTCAGAAAGAGTGAGAATAATTCAAAAGATGCAGTTACCCCGTACTCAGAAAGAAATCAGAATGTTCCTTGGAGTGATAGGATACTGCAGGCAATGGATTCTGGGATGTGCAGTCCTAGCTAGACCCTTGATAAAAATGACCAAGAGAGGAACACCGAATGTCGTAGAATGGGATGAGGAAAGCTTAACAGCCTTCACCAAATTGCGAGATTGTCTGTGTACAGCCCCTGCGTTGGGAATGCCAGACTATTCCAAGGAATTTGCCCTGTTCTGTGACACTCGCGATAATTGCGCGTTGTCAGTCCTAACACAAGAACATGGCACAACCAGAAGGCCTGTGGCATATTTCTCTGCCACCCTGGATCCAGTGGCTGCTGGATTACCAGGATGTCTGAAAGCAGTAGCTGCTACTTGCACAAGTTTAGAGCAGAGTGAATCCATTGTCATGGGACATCCTGTAACTGTGTATGTTCCACATGGAGTGGTAATTTTGTTAACAAGAACGAAAACTCAGTATCTCACCCCTAGTCGGCTGACTAAATACGAGAGGATTCTCGTGGGTGCTGCAAATATAACAATTGTCAGGTGCAACATTCTGAACCCCGCCACTCTGCTTCCCAATTCAATGGATATGGAAGATGGGGAGGAAAATGAGCATAACTGCATTGATTTAACAGAATTTAGCACAAAGCCACGCCCAGACATTAAAGAAACACCTTTGCCTAAACATGACTTGGACTTTTTTGTGGATGGTTCATGCCTAAGGCATGAACAAGGAGGCCTGAGTGCTGCCTATGCGGTAGTCTCCTTAACGAAAATTGTAGAAGCAGGTTATTTATTTGAAGTAAAGTCTGCACAAGTAGCCGAATTGATCGCTATGATAAAAGCTTGCAAATTGGGGAAAAACGTACGCCTAACAGTGTATACTGACAGTCAGTACTGTTTTGGGGTTGTGCATGACTTTGGCCAATTATGGCTACAAAGGGAGTTCCTGACTTCATCAGGTACCCCTATTCGAAATGGAAAAGTTGTTCAAGACCTTTTAGAGGCAATCCAGTTACCAAAGGAACTGGCAGTGGTCAAGTGTGTTGCCCATAAAAAGGACTTTGACCCTGTATCATTGGGAAATGATTTCGCGGATCGAGTGGCAAAATTATGCGCCAGGGATCGATATATCATAAATCCAAAATGGGGGGGGCCTGGAACCAGCTGCCAACTTCGAGTGTTTGAAGAAGTGCCTACATGGGATGAAGTGAGAGAATGGCAGCAGGCGGCACCCTGGCAAGAGAGAGAGAAGTGGAAGGAAGACGGGTGTAGACCAAGACGTGAGGATGGTGTCATCTTGGGCCCAAATGGTATGCCTGTGTTACCCAGACACTTGCTTGGCACAATGGCGAGATTGATACATGAGGGATCACACATTGGTAGGGACGCCATGATTCTGGTATTCCAACAGACTTGGTATAGTAAAAAGTTCAGGAAGGTAGCAGAGTCCCTCTGCCAGAGGTGCCTGTCATGTCAAAAGATGAACCCAGGCAAGAGAACAATGGTGGAACTAGGGAAAATTGGGAGGTCAGCGGGTCCCTTTGTGAGAATACAAGTTGATTTCATCACCATGCCACGTTGTGAAGGGAAGCGTTATGTCCTTGTCATTGTCTGCCTATTTTCAAAGTGGGTGGAAGCTTACCCTACTCCCCAAAGTGACGCACTGACAGTAGCAAAGTGTTTACTGAAAGAACTGATACCTAGGTTCGGGGTTCCAGTCACTATTGAATCAGATAGAGGCCGACATTGTCAGAATGATGTGATCGACCAACTCTGTAAGGCATTTGGGATCTCGCAAAAACTCCACTGTGCATATCATCCAGAGGCTTCTGGAGTGGTGGAACAAATAAACGGGACTATCAAAACAAGACTAGCGAAATTGTGTGATGCATCTGGCATGACCTGGGTAAAGGCCCTGCCTCTGGTTCTGATGGGACTCCGAAGTATTCCAGACCGAAAGACAGGCCTGAGCCCTCATGAAATCTTGATGGGAAGAGTGATGAGACAAGCATGGGTACCAGGAAGCAAACTGTTGAGTATTACTGATGATTTGGTGCTTGAATACTGCAAGCGATTAGGTGACCAAGTGCGTTATATCTCTCGCCAGATCGGAGTAGACGCCGTCGCCAATCCAACGACTCCTCTCCACAAACTGGTTCCCGGAGACTGGGTCAAAATAAAGAAGCATACTCGGTCGAGCTGCCTGGAACCGAGGTGGGGAGAGAAGCGACAAGTGATCCTGGTAACGACCACAGCAGTAAAGTGTGCCGGTGTTCCCCATTGGATCCACGCCAGCCACACTCAGAAGGTACAACCCGACAAAGCGCCTGAAGAAGAAGACGGTCCAGCAGAGGGGCCTGCAGAAGCAAGACCAGAAGTAACTGACGACGTACAGCCCAGTACCAGTCAAGCTGAGGGGTCCGCAGGCGTTGGTCCAGGAGTAGTTGATGACGAGCTACCAAGAGTCCAGACTGCTGAAGGGTTCCCAAAGGTTGGTCCAGAAGTAGCTGATGACGAGCTGACAAGCATATGGCCAGATGAGTGGATACCATTGATTGACCTTACCGAAGACCCCATCAGAACCAGCGAACGAATTTTGAAAGGTAGAGAGTGGAATAGAGAGGAAAAGCAAGGCACAGGCGAAGAACC
This sequence comes from Lissotriton helveticus, assembly GCF_964261635.1. Taxonomy (NCBI): domain Eukaryota; kingdom Metazoa; phylum Chordata; class Amphibia; order Caudata; family Salamandridae; genus Lissotriton; species Lissotriton helveticus. The sequence goes on from NC_136065.1 coordinate 1,785,953,923, forward strand.
TCAGACTCTTGAGATTCACATCAAAACTGAGGAAGGAGAAGGTCAGACAGGGACAGAACAAGTGATCGATACTCCTCCACTAACTCCTGATATCGAAAAGGGACAGATCAGACCTAGTAAAGAGATTCGAGCGGAAGAAACACAAGAGAACGAAGTGCTCGAACAGGATCAGATAGGATTAGGAGAAAGTGTTCAAGAAACAGAAACAGAGACATTTGAAAAGCAAAAACAAAATTCTCCTGAACAAGGCCAGATTAGTAACCAGGCAGAAGAAATAGATGCAAGTCCTGGAACTAGTGAGACAGGACGGGAAATAGAAGAAGCAGAATTGCCACAAACTAATGAAAATAAAAGGGCAAGAGAAGAGAACGAGGTCTCGGTACCAACTAAAAGACTTAAGAAAAGAAAGCACATTGAGCCTGGATACATAAAGAAATTGAGACTGAGAATAAAAACAGTAGAAGAAAAACGTGCAGAAGAAAGAAGAAGTGCTCGCATAGCAGAACAACCAGAAGATACTTCCAAGAGAAGGAGTGATCGAATAAAAAGACAAAACAAAAAGTACAAGTCTCCTGAATGGACGCTCGTTTTAGAAGAATTTGAAGATCTTGATATAACTGACGAGAGCGACGGAGAACCAGTCGCTGAGTACTCTGCCGAAGAAGAAGACGAGCCACCGTGAATTTGCACAAAGTAAGCTACTGGTGTAAAGACACAAAGAGGGGTCGAGAAACTTCTTCTGAGCCAAAATGTCTGATTCAAACGTGAATGGTAGACCTAGTTGCAGTCGTTGCAAAACATGCTGCAAGGTATGTGTATGTAGTATAGTTATACTGATATTAATTTGGATAGGACTAACAGTTTTCATTCCTTTTGCGGTGAGCAAAAATACTAATATTGACCCTACTGAGATTGTAAATACTGAGACTGAAGAACTAACAATACAAAGTGTAGCAATACATGAGAGAGCACTCAGACAAACAAAACGAGACCTAGAAGCATCAGATGAGGGAGGACTACATTATCATGGAGTAAAGAATAGAACGCATTTAAATGTTTTCGCAAACTTGTTAATACACTATGTAGAGACTATGGAAATTGAAGATTGCTATGTCTGCATGAAGCTACCTACCTCTGTAGCTGAAGGCGTGACATACCATCACCTGCCCCTGACCTATGGAATTTCCTGTAGCATTTTAGCTAGCTTATTTTACAAAAGAGGACCGTTACAGTACTATTACTCAAACAATGACGTGATCTTTTCTGAACTCCCTATACGTGGGAACTTGAATCCTGTACATACTAAAAGTGACGTTACTCGCTATATGGGCGAATACTTCCTGACTATAGGTAATATAGACATAGGTGACGCACACAGAGATAACTTGACCTGTTCTTTGCGTGAGCAGGAAAAGATGTTCCTGAACATGGCAGAGAAAAGGAGAATAAAAATAAAAAGAAAGGCAGATGACGAAACACAGAAAAGGCCAAAATGGGCTGAGAACATGGAAGGCACCTCAAATGGTGGGGCGGGTCCTGCTCTGTTGCTGGATTTTGAAAAGAAAGGAAAGCTATGTCTTCACCGCGAGAAGACTAGCTACTATAATAACATTTTCATTGGTTCCAGTGAATGTGAACATAATTACAAGGTAATTGGAGGTTGGGGTTTCAAAAATGGGTCAGAGCCTGTGTTTCCTGGAATTTATTATATATGTGGGGAGAAGGCTTATTTCAAATTACCGGATCACTGGTATGGAAGCTGCTATTTTGGCATAGTCTTCCCGAAAATATACCATGTGAACAAAGTTGCTGGAAGCAGTGAAAATACTAATGGCTTAGTGCGTAGTAAAAGAGAAAGCATAGGTGAAATAATGGGTAGTATTTTCAGTGCACTGATACCTGGAGTGGGAGTGGTTCTGAACACTCACAGAATTTGCAAATTGTCCACTATAGTGGATGTGTTGTCTACTGACACAGCTCATGGATTTCTGCTGGTCAATACCGAAATGGTTGCGATCAGATCAATGGTTTTGCAGAACAGACTTGCTCTTGATACCTTATTAGCAAAAGAGGGCGGAGTCTGCCGGATGTTGAAGGCGCAACATTGTTGCACTTATATTCCGGACAAAAGTGTGCAGCTCAAAAGATACGTGAAAAACATTACTAATTTGGAAAGGGAACTCAAACCACTCGAGGTTGACAGTGCCTGGAAGAGACTGGTAGATGGTCTCTCAAATGTAGGTCATTGGTTTGCTAGCTTAGGTAAAAGCTTATTGTTTAAGGTACTGATGCCAATTGGAATTATAGGTCTTATCCTATTTTTCATATTTGTCTGTTGCAAGTGTCGTAAACACACCGGAAAGCATCAAGTGAATGCCAGAGGAGTGAAACGAAGTGTGGATGAGCTTGAATTAGAGGAAATGAATAATCAGATATACAAAAAGGTGAAAAATTCTCACCCTACTAAAAATGAAAAAGAGAAGCTGGATCGTTTGTTGGAAGAGATAGAGCTGTATAAAGTGTGAAGAAGTTGGCATCTGGTTCCATTATTTTGTGATGATAGTAAATATCATCAAAGAGGGGATTGATAGAGCAAGCATCGCATCGCGACTTGCTCGAGTCAAGAACCTCGCCCGTGTGTAATAAATTAATAAATTGTACGTCTTACTAATCTTTTATTTTCATATTCGAACAAGGTAGAGGAAGCTTGCATACGTGTATTTCTAATACAACTAATATATGTCTTTAAAATGGCCACTGCTTAGTAGATGGCTTCTGCGCATGCGTCAGTCACACTCACGTGTCCTGACGTAGTTATAAATTTTGGAGGGAAAGGGTGCGCATGCGTAATACACAGCTTTTGCAATAACGTGGTACTGCTCGTGCAGTTGCTCTTGTGAGTGTGTATAAGTTGCTAACATTTAAACTGCATAGTATATTTTTATAATGATAAGTTTGAAGTACAAGACCAATGATGTGTTTACATACATTTATTTCTATGTATTAATTTGTTCTCGCTTACTTTTCATATACCGCGGGAAATGGGGGGTCTGACTGAGCCGGGAACCATCTTGAAGGTCCCTTCTGCGCAGGTCATGAAGTCTGGGGAAGTTCAGCCTCGAACAGTGGAACTCAGCCAGCTGGCAGAGATGGGCAAGATGCTCCTGAGAAAATGACCTGCGACCCAGCAGGACGGAGTCATGTGTGCCCATATTGAAACAATTGTATTCTCTTCATTGTATTCCACTGGACTTTCTCATGAGAACCCCAATCTCGCTAGGCGGTACCCAGAAATGCAAAGTAGGCCTCCAAATAGTCTACTCTGATTGGTGTGTTACCCAAAGCCTACCTTAGGACCAATCCAAATTGAGGGATTCTGACACTTTGCAACATTGGGGGGTGGTACACCGTCCCAGAACAGTATAACTACCCTGGGTTTACCTAGGGAAATTGTCCGACTTGTCTGGTTTAGCTGACCTGTCACTGACCCAACGCACTCAATAGGTGACTGAAGATACAGAGTACTGCGGAGCACTCTGTCCGAAATTGACCATAGACTAAGGTTTTACTAAACCTTAAAGTGCTGGCGGAGCACTTTGCTGGGAGTTCGCTGATCCAATCGGGGTCTTGATCGATAGCTGCAGAGAGGGTGGAGCGCAGGCGTTGCTTCCGAACTGCGGGTGCTGGTCCTGTCCTGAGGGTCCTGTCCGAGAGGTCCTGTCCTGATTCCTAATCTGAGGGTTTCCTGTCCTGTCCTGGGTGTCCATTCTGCACCTGCTGTCCTTTGAGGGGTATCCTTCCTTGAGGGTTTCCTGTCCCTAACTGACCCGTGGCCAGGGTTTGGTTTTCACACCAGTCTAGGTAAATATTACTCCGAATCTCCTGAAACTGCACCTTTCTATATTTCTGTCTTTTGCTTTAATAAAGACATACCTTTGCATATGTTAATTTTCCATACTTTTGCCGCAACCATTGAATCATAAAGTCAATTGCATTTTATTTCAAAACGTGTTCCTATGTTGCCTTACCTGTTAGAAATTATATTTTGCATTGCAGTTTGTCATTTCCTGATATGGTCCAGAACCTCCCTACTTAAATTATCTAAAGCACTTTTGCCTTAAAGCATAGCGTGTCACTCTCTACAGACTCTCCTATAGAGATAAATGTCCCGAACTCATGTCTTATTCCCTTGAAATAATTCTAGAATACTAGTCCTAATCAAAGCCTATTCCATCTTTAGTAATTCATCTGAAACGTTCTAATTCCTGATCCTTCATTTAAGTGTGTCCGGATTCCATTAGTCTATAAATGGTTGCACTGACTTATTTCCTATTCAGCTATGTACTTTCTGTTATTCTGATTATTGATTGCTTAATTACTGTGAATTTGATTATTTCTGAAATTTACTAAATTAGATAAAGACTTTAAAACTTCCAGTTGTCCGTGGTCATTTTACATAGGTATTGAATAGTATTTTGGTTGGGTTTGTATTTTGCTGCCTTTCCTTTTACAGCTCGCTCCCTGATCCATGGTGGTCATAGGTACCCGTGTCGGTGGATGGTAAGTCGGGTACGCTGAAGAATAACGAAGGGAACTCACAAATATCTGATAGCAGAGCGTGAGGTCATCTGATCAATGTATATGGTGATTTGAAATATATGGGCCCGAAGCCAGAAGTGGCGAAATTATTGGTCGGGTGACCCGCGCGCTCTATCATATGTATCACCTGAATACATCTTCTTTTGCCTTTGCAGCTGTGATTGTTGGTCGTTGACAAGTACTTATGCGAAACTGGAAGGCTGAAGGAGTGCATAAGTCTTTGATATTTAAACTACTCTTTTCAGGGCAACATTTATGTGGTCTTCAGCTGGAGCCTTTAATTAATGCAAGCATTTGCCAATTCCAAAGAAACCTATCCCTGAGAATTGCTGGTATTGTTCCTTTCATCGGTCCAACAAAGTCTCTTGTTTCTCCTGCTCCTCCTCCAAGGGAGAACTATTAGGAAAAACAACAATTCTAGGTTGTTTCTCAACCCCATTTATTCAGAACAGTTTGAAACAAGAAGTGATGCATTCTCAAATTCAGGGGCTCTTAAACAAAAGGCCAATTATTACTGTTCCAGAAAAAGAGTATGGACACGTATTTTGCAATGGTCTTCCTGGTGCAAAAGAATTAAGGATAATATTGCTTCATAATAGACTTCAAACCTATGAATCAGTTTATTCCAAAAAGCCTTTCAAAATGGATAAGTTGCAGAAAGTTTTGCCCATGGTATCTCCAGGGGATTTTGTAGCATCGCTGGGATGACACCTATTTTCACATACCAATTCATCAAAAGGAAGAGCAGTTTCTTCCCTTTGCCATTCACTCCTTCCAGTTGCAGTTTGCGATTCTTCCATTTGGGAAGTCCTCCCGAAGTTGTTCACAAATGACCTGGCCCCTATTGTGGCAATTGTTTCCTGGAAAGGGGAGTCTGGTCCATCCTTACCTGGACAACAAGTCCATGCAACATCTTTGGAGAACAAACATCAATGGACATGCTCTGGGTAAAGAGCATGGTTCAAGGGCACGGATTCCTGAAACTGGAAGACGTCTCATCTCAATCCAGTTTATGAGTTCCAATACATTGGAGCCAGGTTAAGGATACATTTGGGACAGGCGTTTCTTCCTCTAGAAAGAGTCCGGAATTTAAGTAACATCTGTCACAAATCTTGAGCTGTTTAGAAGCTTCCGTCCTTTGGTGACTTAGACTACACTGCGATATGGAAACAGCCTTGTTGATGGTCAAGTGGACTCAATATTACCTGGTGTTGTAGTCAGACACTTACCCAGATCCTGGTCTCCCCTGAGAGGCAGTTTAGAAGATCCAGTCCCAGTCCTCCAATACATTCGAAAGGCTCTAAATGAGTCCATCTTGTCTAACACAAGGAGTTCCCCATAACATTCCTTCACAGATCATGGTAACAACAAACACTGAGATACTGACAAAGATGGCAGGCTCTTTACTCTTCCAACTGCAGGGAACTGGCCCCAGTTTGGTTCAAACACTTCAATCATTTGAATCCCATTTTGTATTCTGTGGGGTACTAGTTTAGACAGACAATGCTACCATAAAGTTTACATTAACTGTGTAAATGACATAAACTCTAGTGGTGTTGTCCAGCTCATCTGCAGGACAGGCCCATGGCCAGATTGGCATGTAACATCTCTTCTGGCACCACATGTCAGAGGTCTGGACAACTGTTGAGTGGATATCATCACTAGGCATTTCCCACATCTCTGGACTTCTATTTGTCTCCCCAGATCTTCTCAAGATTATTCATGAGGTACAACTGTCCTGTATCAGACCTGTTTGCTTACTAGCCCACCGCCTTGCTACCTCAGCATTGTTCCTAGTCTCTAGATCCAATAGCTTGGGAAGTGGATGTCCTTTCTTGTCAATGCCCAGAGAGTCTCGTGTTTACCTTCCCCTGATTCCTCTAATCCAGGGGTTTCTTTAGAAGGTATGTCAGGTTTACTAATTTTCCCATTTTGTTAGGTTGACTGATTTTCCCATTTTAGCCCAAAATGTCTTGGTTTCACCTGCTCACATAGCTATCGATAGAACGTAATTCAATTCTTCAATATTAGTGTCCTTTATGGAGGCTCAAACAATTGGCCTGGTTGTCGAGTGGTCAGGCTTCAATGTTTAGGTCTTCCCAATTAATGTATGTTATAGGGGCCAGAATTCTCCGAGTAAATCAACCTTTAAAGTTGATGTCCATCACTGGTCTTTTCTCCACAATTGGTGCAGGGACAGAGAAGTAAGTCCTTAAGTTTGTCCGTATAGTTTGATTCTTCAGTTTCTTTTAGACAGTTTCAACAAGGGGCTGTCAATTTAAAAATTGAGGGTTCAAAGGGCCATCATTCAAGGTTTCAGAGAACCTTCAGGACGTTTAAAATTTCTGGAACCTTATTCCGTAGTATTTTTCAAAAGCTGGTCAGTAGAAAGGTCCGTTTCCAAGGCTCTCTGATCCCTTCTTGGGATCGCATTTTAGTCCTCAAATTCTAACTGCATCCCATACCCTTTTTAAGTCCTTCAGAGGTTTCTCTAAAGAGACGGTAGGTTTTCTTTCTTATGGCCATAACATCTGCCAAATGTCTAAAAGAACTGGGTTCCTTTGTTTGCGTTTTCCTGATCTGGGATTATTTTTAGATAGAATTGTTCTCAGGATAAGTTCTATCTTTGTTCCCATGATTCCTCCCAGAATCTGAATCTTTGTTTTCTTCTTTTATATGGGCTAAAAAGACGCCACGCATTGCCTTGCACACTTTATTTGAGGATAAGGAACAAGGAGGGCTTGCTCTTCCCAATCTGAAAGACTATTATAATGCTTATTTGGCTCAATTTATGACTAGATTTAAGGACAATACCCAACAACTTTTTATTAATTTTTTCTTTGATTTGATTTGTAAAGAAGCTCAGATTCCCTCACCGCTTCAAGTTTTCAAATCACCAAAAACAGTTAGGTACAAGGTTTTGCACTGGTTCTTTAAAAGACGTACAGCACTCTTAAAGAGGCACTCTCTTTCATTTCTCAATATATTCTCTCCCATTAGCTCCGTTTTCTAATTCTTTGGGGTGGATATTAATTTGGAGTTATTAGAAAAATGGCAGAAAATAGGGTTCAGGAAACTGAATGATTTTTTGAAAAATGACACCTGGTTTAGGATGTCAGATTTGACAGCCCGGGTTCAGGGTAATTTTATATTACTGGGTTCATATAAGCTGATTCATGGTGTTTTGCTTCAATTAGATCCTACACATCTTTCCCCCCCGATTCACTATTCAATGAACTTTTTCTGTTAATACAAGAAAAAAAGCCAGGGGAGTGGAAACGCTGTTTAACCATGAACAGGGATCCGAATCTATGTGGCAAAGCAAGTAATAAATGGCTAGACCAGGAAAACATGGTATTAACGCCCGCCGTATGGAAGAGAATTAATGTGTTGAATTTCTCTGCATTAAGAGGGGCCAATTGGCGCAGAATGCTGTTTTTTAGTAAATGGCTTCTGTATTTCACTCCGGTCAAAATTAATAAGATGTATCCTAAGTGCTCTTCGAATTGTTATAGGTGTTTGCAGCATGACTCTGCTAATTGGTCTCATGTGGTTGCTAAATGTTCTAAAATCGTTCCTTTCTGGGAAGATATATTCACGTTTTTGCAAAACCAGTGCGAAATCTCAATCTCTGTTAATTATAAAATGATTTTGTATGGATTAGATCCTGAAATGATGCTAGAAGGGCAACTAGTTAAATTCACATATATCGCTATGGCTGTGGCGAGGTCATTAATTCTTCAAAATTGGCGATCGCAATATTGCCCCAACGTACATGAATGGCGTTATAAAATGCAAAAAGTTAGAAACAGCGAACAAGTGTATGCTCAAAGAGTGGGGTCGATTTGGAAGTTTGAGAAAATCTGGGGTTCCTTTTATTTCGATGTTAATTGAGCCTAAGTGTTTATATGGTTGTTTTTTTGTTTTTTTGTTTATCTTTCTCCTCTCCGTATCTATCTTTATTGCTCAAATCTACTGTTATGGTGATATGTGTGTTCACTGATTTTTGGTGTTTTGTGTACATTTGGGTCAATTTACGTTATGCTTTTGTGTGTCCAAGACTTCAATAAAAATAAAAATAAAAATAAAAAAAGATTCCTCCCAGAATAAATGCAGAACAGGAAATTTCTATTCCTTCTTTCTGTCTTAATCCTTCCTCAGAAAAACGCTGTGATCTCGACATGCTCTAAATATGCAAAGAGTAATCTCTGTGTATCTCAATGAAAGAGCAACGTTTTGTGGTGCTTGTTTGTTCATGCTGATTCTGATAGGAAAGGTCCTAGGTCTGCCGTCTCCTCTCTTACCAGATGGGTAATTTCTTTAGGATATGATACAGAACGTAACGTTTTCCTTATGTATCCAGGGCAGATTCTCAGGCAGAGTAAGGGAGTTTCTGCTCCTACTGTTTCCTGGGCAGTTTCCTCCACTTTAATGCTACATAACCGCCTCCATGTACGAAAGGGTGAAGAGCTGCAGGTTGGAAGCAGCGTTCTATCTTCTGTTTTAAGTCTGCCTGCTGCTAGTTTTCTATTCTATCCCATATATTTAGTTCCCACATGGTGCTCTTGTGTGCAGTATTTTTGATTCCTGGTCTTCAGACGGTCTTCTTAGTACAGCCCAGTGGTTGAGGAATAGATGTCAAAGGTCAAGTGAGGGGTTGCCAATGTGTAACTTGTTTCGATCTCTAAGGAAATAAAGGCCTGTCATAGAGGTACGATGCCTTGCTTTATAAGGAACGGCATAAGGAAGATGGCAAGATGGCCACAGAAGTGATGAAGATTAGAGGTAAGTAACTGGGCCTTTCCAAAATGCAACTTTCTGCCTTAAAGGACAGACTTTGTCACATATGTACATCACATGCATCATGGTATCACTACCAGCATCGCAGTGTCAGGAGGGGTAGGTATTTATAAGACAAGCCTTCAGCATTTTATGGGGCGTTTCATGCGAGTGGTTAATGAGAAAATATCTGGAATGTGCAATCATGGAGAATGCTTTAGATTGGAAGGTTCACTTCAACACTTTTGACCAGTGTCAGTCTTCCATTTTTTCAGATAATGATAACGTGATGCTTGTCCTATTTTATCTTGTCTTGATTTTATTATTAAAATTATTGTGATTATTAAAATTATAATGAGGTCTGTTAATGATCAATAATCCATTAAGGTTCAGTACTGAAGAACATGTTGGCAGCAATAAGACCAACAAATTGACTGCTGTCAACAAACCACTGCAACACACACTTATTTGACCTAGGAACCCGCCCTTTAACTCTGCCAATGGTGTTATCAATACCAGTGCTACTAGCAACTCTGGGTGGCGAAGTTAACAGGGATTACAATTGGGACACTGAGGATCCCATTAGAAATGAGAAATTACGGGATGAATCAGTAGTTCAGGTTCTAAATTAATCCTCCTTTATCTACAGAATATCACCCAAAGTCTCTGAGTTAAATTCCTGGGCTCCCAGATTATTCATCAACCTATTATTCCGATGCCAATAACCATGGATTCCCCCATGACCTACTTTCTTAATACTTATAGCTAGATCTTAAGCCTAGGGTCTGTGGTCATCTTATTTTATGCTTCATTATATCCCCACTGGAATAACTAGGCACTCATAAATGAGGCCTAAATTAGCTTCTCTATATGGACACAAAAATGTGGCAACCCATTTCTTAATACTGTCTTCTTGACTCATGCTGCATGTTTATTTCACTATTATTTGTAAAGAGTGACTACACCCTAAAGGCATCTTGATGTTTGAGTTCAATGAAGAAATAACAGGGTATGCTCAGACGTGAGTCCCTTGCTCACTTTGCCACTGGATTTAAGCAAGCCTGGCTGAAGACGGCTGAAATGCCAGAAACCGGTCCTAGGAAGCTTCTTTCCGGTCCAGGGAAGGCATGGCTTGGCAGTTCGGGCTGGACTGTTCCCATGAGGCACAGGGTCAGACTGATTTGCATATGGCCATGTCTGAACTGGGGTGGCAGAGTGGGCTAAAGAACGGTGATGGATTAAACCCAGATCTTTTGAATGGGTGTGAGTGTTTGATTGGTTCAGATGCTCCGTCCATCGCCCCCCCCTTTTGTACCGCTGATTTCAAAGGAGAGCATTAATGTCCAGCCGAGCAAACACTGGGCCCATTCCCAGGGACACTTTCAAGGCTTTATAGAGCCTCAAAAGGTGGGAGTCTCATCTCAGAGCTTTGAGTAGTTAGTCTTAGGGTAAGGATGCCTGGTCTCTTAAAGGTTCATCTCCAAAGATTTTTTTAGCATACATTTTGGTAAAAAGCACAGTAGATTGTGTTGGGGAAGTTGTTTAAGGAACTTCTTTATCAGGGAACCTTGGCATCATCCTTGACTCCTCCCACACCATGACCCACCAGATCAACTCCATTGCCTCCATCAGCTTCAACTGCCTCCACATCCTCTGCAAAACCTTCATATGGATACCCCCCGAATGCATAAAAACCATCACCCACGCACTCATAACCAGCAGATTAGACTACGGCAACACCCTCTACGCCGGAATCAACAGAACTCTCCTACACAGGCTACAGACCATCCAGATCGCCACAGCCAGACTCATCCTCGGAACCCCACGGCACAAACACATGACCCAGCAACTACGAGGCCTCCACTAGCTCCCCGTCGACATGAGAGTAACCTTCAAACTGCTCACCCATGCCTACAAATCCCTCCACAACATTGGACCCAAACACCTCGATGAGAGAGTCTCCTTCCTCATACCCATAAGGAACCTCCGCTCCGCCGACCTCACCCTTTCAGAGACCCCCTGCATCCGCAGAACCAGAGCAGGCGTAAGAGACTTTTCCTACGTCACAGCCAAGGCCTGGAACAAGCTCCCAGTTAACATTAGATGCTCCCCCACCCTGCACACCTTCAGGAAGAACCTCAAGACCTGGCTTTTCGACTGACTGGAACTGCACCCACCCCCCCAGCCACAGCGTCTTGAGACCGTCATGATTGAGTAGCGCGCTTTATAAATCCCTGATTGATTGATTGAGGGAAGAGGAATGGGCTCCATCAAAGATGGGCTAGACACAGAGACATGACATGGATCGCTTTTAGCAAGACCGTGTGATTTTACTAAAATTAAATACATAATATGCTTTTTTAACAGGGCTTTCAACTTTCTCTCTTCATCCAAAGATATGTTGTTGTGTCATTCATATTTTGCTTCTCCCCACTACAGCATGCAAAAGACACACAAATGATGGACGGAATGCGGAACAAATCAAATATTCACACTCAGTCAAGGGATCTGGGTTAAATCCATTGTTCTTTTGCTCACCGTTCCACCTCAGTTTACACACAGCCATATGCATATCAGTCTGTTTTTTATAACTTCTTTTCTTAACATCGATCATATCAGTCGACATTACAGTACAATGTTCAAATAACATGAGATAGGTTAACAGTGTACAATATAAATTAGGGCCAGCATGAACCACAAGCAAGACCTTTAAGTGGAAAAAAAAACTCCCGGTCCACCCCCCATCTCCCTGTATCTACTCCAAGGCCCCCATATCTTTTTCCATTTTTTTATTACATCCTCTACTTTTGTAGATGGTCTCCTCCGCTCTCTGACACCAATCGAGATCTCGCACCCACTGATCCCATTGCGGAGGAGTCTGTGCCCCCCAGGCACTGGCGATATATCTTTTTGCAACACCGGCTGCCAATGCCAGCCAGATTTCCCCATGTCTGGTCCAGTCAGTGGCCCCCTTGATCATTAGTAGTAACCACCTCCATATGCATATCAGTCTTGCCCCTGCTCTTCAAGAAACAGTCAAGCCTGAACTGCCAAGTCAGGACATTCCTGGATCAGAAACAAGCATCCTGCGACTGGTTTCGGGATATCACCCCTCATCAGTCAGACTAATTTGAATTCCGTGGCACAGTGAGCCTAGGACCCCAGGTCTGAACATAGGGCGAGAAAGCAAAAGACACACAAATGATGGACGGAATGCGGAACAAGTTCAACATTCCCTCAAGAGATCTGGGTTAGATCCAACTTTCTTTTGCTCACCATGTTACCCCTGTTTAGACCCGGCCATGTGCAAATCAATCCTCATGGAACAGTCCAGCCTGAACTGCCAAGCCAGGTCATCTCTGGACCAGAAACAAGCCTCCTTTGACTGGTTTCGGGGTATCACCATTCCGTCAATCATTTGTACTTTTTGCACTACATCATACAGCATGGGGCAATGGGCCAGCCTACTTAAGCCACCAGTTAACTTCACTCTGAGTAACTGCATTTTTTTCTCTCACAACAAGCACATCCCCGGACAAGATATTTCCCTTCAGGGGCAGTATTTTTGTTTTTACTTTATAATAACTTTTGTGCTGACTTTGTGTTTTGAGCCTGATGTGATAGCAGGGTGATTTCTACCAGATGTAAGCACAGGACACATTCTAGCTTTATCAAGTTCTTGTCTCCTATCAAAGTTGTTGTAAATTCCTTTGAGTGTCCTTTACTTATGTGACTGATTGCGTCTATTTGAAATTGTTCTGTATTAAGTTATCCAATTGTTACTATGCATACAGTACACAAACCACAACCTTCAATATTAAACTATGTGAATGTATGAGCAGACAGTTCTTCAGAAGAAGTTTAATCTGGATTCATTTTCACCGATGTTTCTTTAATAAAATTTGCCCAGGGAGAAAACTGACCTTAATTGTGTTTAATATGCAGCACTTGGAACATTTGTTTCCGTTCTTTCTTTTATTCTTTCTTACTCTCTTGCCTTCTTTATTTTCGTTCCTTCCTTCTTTTCGTTTTCTGTCTTTCTTTCTTTTTCATGTTTCTTTCTTTCCTTTCTTTTTTCTTTAATTTGTTCTTTTTCCTTTTTTCTTTCTTTCTTTCTGTCTTTCTTTCCTTTTTTCTTTCTTTCTTTTTCTGTCTTTCTTTCTTCCTTTTATTCTTTCTTTTCTTTTTTCCTTTCTTTTTTCTTCCTTTCCATCTTTTTTCTTTCTGATTTTCTTTCTACCTTTCTTTCATTCGTTCTTCCCTGTTATCCTGCCTTATATGGGTGTCATTTAGAGTAGTCAGGGGTCGCAGGTGTGACCACTATCTTCCTCCCTGCTACTCCTTGCACTTTCTTTGCAAACCCTAGCCTCAGAGGAGCCCAAAGGTTTGCCTCTCTGAGGCCTGGGGTAACAAAGAAAGTGACAGGAGCAGCAGGGAGAAAGCTAGAGTTCACAGCTGCGACCCCTGATTACCCCCAAATGACGTCCAAGCTTGCTTCTTGCATTTTTTTTCTTTCCTTCCTTCTTTCTTCCTTTCTTTCTTTCTTTCTTAATGTCTTTCTTTCAGGTCCTCACTCTTTCCTTCTTTTATCATTCTGGTGTTGTTTCTTTCTTTCCTTCTTTCTCGCTTGTGTTCTTTCTTTCCTTTGTTCCTTCCTTCTTTTCATTTTCTTTCTTTCTTTTTTGTTATTTTTTTGTTTCTTGCTTTCTTTCTTTCTCAATGGCAAGAGGCTGGCAGAACGAGTGTTTTAAAAAAAATTTTTACATCTGTTTTAGACAAGACCTTTTGCTTTTACTAAAAGGTATCACAGTTACTTATAAGGGTTTTCAGCCTCAGGCCATCCCTTTGTGTGTGATTGTGCCATTCACATTTTTCATCCACCCGCTCGAGCATGCATCAAGGTGCAATTTGTTCGCCCACTACAGCTAATGGCTGACTTCACTATGGATTATGGTATGCTGCCCTTCCACAACGAGCACATCCCCACCCAAAGTAGCTCCCTTCAGTACCAGGGAGTGAGTACTCTGGTAATCTGTGCTTTGTTGAGACCAAAAAACATTGCTGCCCTTAGCCATTTTTCTTTAGATTAATGAAGACCAGCAACATCTCAAACAATAAAGTTTTGCAAAACAAGAATTGCCATATGGCTGGCTGCTAATGTAAGAGCTACTGGCATTTGGTGATGTAGGGCGCGCAACGAAATTCGTTTTATTTATTTGTATGTGTACTTACTTCTGTGGTGCCATATTCTGCAGTTTACTACCCCCCCCCACCCTGCCCCTCCCCCGCCCCACGTCAGCACTCCCACCACGGGCCGCTACTGACCAAACCTGGAGCAGGGGCCATTCTCAGGTTCAAAGAAGTCTTCAGGGTATCAAAGGCAAGGCCAACAAAGTCTTGCTGTTCTGTTAATAGGACTAACACGAACCCCGTAGACTGAGATGTTAAGTGCACTAGTAGTCATAAGGGAACCAGTTAGGGGCGCAATTGGTCTAAAATCAATGCAGAGGGAATGTGCTGCATGAGAATGATGGCCATAACTATTACACCAAAGGTAGTACATTCAGAGGCTTGTATACCACATATGTCCATTGCCAATTAGGGTTTTAGATGACACCTACTCAACACACAAGCTCCACCAGTAGGGAATGGGAAATGGCAT
The DNA here is from genome assembly GCF_964261635.1 of Lissotriton helveticus. Taxonomy (NCBI): domain Eukaryota; kingdom Metazoa; phylum Chordata; class Amphibia; order Caudata; family Salamandridae; genus Lissotriton; species Lissotriton helveticus. Next base: position 1,785,968,963 of record NC_136065.1, read on the forward strand.
TTAGACTCATAACGCATTTGAGACATGTAACTTAGTGAACCTGTTCTATTACCAATACTATTGGAATCAGGTGACTAACTGCAGCCTGGATCAACAGAAACACACTTTTACAACTCTGGGGTTAGGTACTGGGGACATACATAGTGGAGAAGTGTGGTTCAGTGGTTAGAGCGGTAGACCCTGATGCAGAGGTCTAGGCCTCGGCGGGTCTTGAGCTCAATTTCCTCGGGCCTGATAATTCTCGCCGCGGTGCCTATTCTAATCATGGGTCCCACTCTGCAACTCTGGGCAATAGCTTTCTTAATCTCCACAACGGCCCCAACAACGCTAGGATGCCTGGCTTCACCTTGGGGCTGCCCAGGAGTGGGCACTGCACAGGGAAAAACCAGGAAGGGTTCCACAGCGATATGCGTACAAGCGCCGAGATACCCTCATGGGTCGATTTGTGCGCTATACATGTACTACTACTACATTTACTTTCAGGCTGCTCTGCGATCAGGCATGGTTCCAGGAGGCTCAGAGACCATGCAGGCCCACCACTCCCACAGTCTTGATATGTATCTTTGGCTATCTTCAACCTCTGGTTAATAATTTGCATCTTTGTTGGATTTGGGGCAGCTGAGCTGCATAGTCCTCCAAGTTCCAAGAGGCGTCTTCACTGAAGGCTTCAGTCAGCTGCACCTTGCTCTGATATTCTTGGGCAGGGGTCTGCTCCTCTCCTCTCACTGGCAAGGACGGTTTCCTCTTCTCCAGCCCACAGCAGTTTGACTCTTTCCGAATCTATGTCAGTAGCGGCCCGTGGGGGGAGTGCTGCCGGGCGCTGATGTGGGGCAGGCAGGGTGAAGGGCAGTAAACTCCGGAATACGGCCGCACAGAGGTAAGTTCACAAAAAATAATAAAACGATTTTCGGTGCGTGCGCTGCATTACATTTGGCGATGCAGCGCGCACCGAAACTAGTTTTTTCCCCCGCCCTTCCTCAGCGCCCGGCAGCAATCCCACCACGGGTCGCTACTGATCTATAGACTAGTTCCCCGCCTTTAAATGAGGAAACCAGCAGTAGGGCCTTTCCCTGGTAAATCACTTTCTTGTCTGGTGAACACAGTCATCTTGAAGTTGAGACTGAAAAAAAGTTACTAGTTCAAAGAGGATATTTACCTTGCTTTGAGGACAAAGGTGGGAAGTTAGGGTTAACTAAAGAACAGGTTTTGCTTAAAATATCAAACGCTCCTCTAACCAGGTGGGCAGAGTGAATTTTCCAGGCTAAACCACTGTAGTCCCGGAATGTTCCGGAAGACAACAGATGACTGGGTCCATCTGGTTAATAGAAAATGTAAACTGCCAATGTTCTTTGGTTGGTAGTCCTAAAAAGGACAGAGGTAACCTGGTTTGGCAGGGAGAAGAGTATATTTCCTCTACCCATCAGACTTTCTGGATTATCGGGGAAGATTCCCATGAAGCAAAGAACAGGGATGGTGTCATGTCCATGCTAGGTGATGGCAGTGGGATGTGTTTTGTGCCCTAGATGACACATATCATCCAAAAAGCATGGAGAACCTTGGATACTGACCGCAAATAAAAATGGAGAAGCAAAATGGCTGACTCCTAAGACACACTTCCCTTTACAGGTTTGGGGAGGACTTAAACAGGGACAAAGCCATGTATTGTGTCCGATGAGACAAAAATGTATGGAAAAGCCAGCACCAGTCAAAGGCTAAACCAGGTAGAGCAAGCAAAGTACCTTCACACTACCATCCAGCTCCCACTTGTGACTGTCAAGTGTCAAAGCTCACATTTGGTGATCTTTACAGGGTGAGACAGTCAATCTAGTAAAGTCAAGGATGCTAAATGAATCATCGTATGACAAAACTAGACTGCCATAATTTGTATCATCATCATTATCATCGAAACATAAATGCGGAAAATACATGTGTGAAATGTAAGCCACGCATTGCCGCGTGAGCGCAGTAGTGGGAGACTCAGATCATCATATCTGTGGTTCAGTGAATGTGAGTCCACTAGATCTGGGCATGCAGTCGATGTCGCCCATTCACACAGTATTTGACGGAATACCGTTGGACATGATCAGCTATGCATATTTGCAGACGGCCCTCGAGGGATGCACCCCCACTTAAAATCCAATGTCTGTAAATGTATCTTATTAGCATTGACTGTGGAAATAGTGAGAGCCTTTAGTGGATTTGGTCCTCAACAACTGACAGCGAATGGTAGATAAACACTCTTGTGGATCTACGCAAAGAAAAGTTCCAGGTCTCTCTGAACAATCGAGTAAGCACGTGAAGCATTCCATTGCCGTTTAACCTTTACAAATCATGCCATGGAAGAACTTATGTGAAAACTAAGGTCAATGGACAATCGATATTTGCCCGGCGGTATCGCCTCTATAACCCACGAAATATTAATCAATGAAGAGGCAGGCGCTGGAGACGGGAAGGCAGGAAACAAGGTTTATTCTCTCCGGAGGAGAACACATCAGTTCAGACAGCAGGTATCGTCACGAGGTGCTCTAACCGCATCTCTGAGGCCTGGCCTCTTATACACAGGTTTATTGCTTTATTACATGCAACACATTCTTGGCAACGCTTTGATGTACGGAAAGACATTCTCGGAATCCCCACTCCAAGCCCGTTCCCACACACATATACAGTAGAAGTCCCCACCCCGGTCGCAACAGGTGATGATTATCGCGCAGCTGGACATTCCGCTGATTCACGGAATGTGGGGGGTTTGATCGGATCTCATAGGGTGGGGGCTTTGATCAACTCGAGGGTCTTTTAATGAGGGTAGCTTCCTACTGCACGGGGGGGGGGCAATAAACAGTATCGGCAGAGCTAGGTGTCGGCCTGGGAACGAGGAATCAAAAGGGTCTGGGACCATGAAAGGAATGAAGGGAGGTGTCGCGCTGGGGACAGGATGGGGCTCTGAGGCAGAGCTGCGCTGAAGGGGGGTTTATGACCCAAAGCATGCGAGAGTGGGGGGTTGTCTGCGTGCGGGCTTTGCGAGGGCGAAGGGCTATGCTGGGGGCCGGTGGCGTGCGGAGGGTGGTTCTGATCGGGGCACCTAAAATGGCGGGTGCGTACGACAAAAAGTGTGGCATCAGGGAAAAAGGGCAAGATGGCGCAGATAATGTTTACCAAACCGTACTAATTTTCCACAGTCCTCCCTTTAACATATCCAAGACATCTTGCTGGCCTAGTTCCTACCCATGTCTACTGTGGTGAAAGAAGCAGAGAAGCAGGAACCTAGGTGAAGGAGCTATAAACATTTCATTTAAAATCTTTCGTCCTAGGAGGCGGGTCTATTGGTAAACTCGTTTGCAGGAAAGTCATAGTAATGCAATATCGGACAAAAACGATTCTGTAGTGTGAGCATTGAGTACATTTCATAGATACTTATAGTCGTTCGGAATGTAAACTGATACATATGCAAGTTCTGTTCATATTTGGTTGGAGCATAATAAATACAATGGCGGCTGGGAGAGAAATGAGACAGAGTAAAAACAATAATCAAGGGTGTCGTTGTTCGAAGTTAGTGAGTTCTCAGCATTCGTTGTCGTCGTTTGTTGGCACTGTGGAGCACCGGCGGTGGAGCTATGGATCCAGCTCTATTCTAAGTCTGGCATTGCAGGGCATGACCCTTTCCTCGCCTTTTTGGTCAAAGAGGTCCTTTTCGCCCTGTGTCCTTTTGAGTCGATTGTCAAAAAGTTCAGGTGGAAGGAATGTCTGTGTGAGCAGTCCTTAGGGTAGGTCGGAGAAAAAAGGGGGATGGAGCAGGGTGAGATCGAGAACAGACCAAGGGGACGGAAAATTTCGGGTAGGCGGGCTCACGACGGAGTTCAGAGAGCGGGGATTTTTCGGCACACGTTGAACTTCGAGCAGGGGCATTGGGTCAGCCCTTTCCTCGGAAACAGTGCCTCGTCCTGCAGCTCCTTACTGTCGCTGTCTCGCCTTGGCCAATGTCGCAGATGTTCCATAATCTGTAGTCAGGCCTCGTGCTCCCACATCCGGTCCTTCTTTCCTCCGACAGTTGTACCCTTAAAATGAGTTTGAAAAGACAGTCTTTAGAGAATTGGCAGAGGAAGGTAATCACATAAGTCTATTTCTCTCCCAGCTCCAAGCAAAAATGAGGAACGTCCCTTACATTGGGGTTCACACCCGACATATAAAATAATTGATGATGGGCCTGTTGGATTTCCTGTCCTAACTATTTCTTGGGTGTTTGTTGGTAGATACATTCATTGTCGTGGTACGAGATCTGGTACCTTTTATTGCATTACAGTTGTGCCAGTTCTTCTGACAGAGACCCACCTTCCTAGTACGAGCCTTACAAAGTTATACCGTTCTCCAGGGCTTTATATTTTGCGAAGAAGTGCAACGTGCCATCACCATGGTCTGATAGGTATCTTTCTGAGGAATGAACATAGGCTAAACATTTTTCCATTCTAGCAATGCATCCTACCTTTCAGCTAAACATTTTACTTTCAACAGGGTTTATTGCAACAATTTCTTCGTTTCGGTCTATTCTTTAACTTTGCAAACATCATTCTAGTTCCTACATAGCTCCTTACAACCCAACTACTTCATTAAAAACCGGGGTCTTATGGAAAACAACTAGGGACATAGAAAACTGTGGTAAGGGACTATCGTCTTGCTTTGTGTCATAAAGGCATTATTTAGCAGAAGGCCACAGTTCAGTTGGTAAGCGTTCAGTGGCATTTCTCGAATTCTAAATTCTGTAGCTTGCTTATCAACAAATCATTTCTAGGAACAATGGCTGGCCTGTTTTAGTCGTAGGTCGACCCATCTCTTACAATCGGGGGTGAGGGACAGTTTAAAAAATCTCGTCTGGGGCAGCTGATACAAAACTGGGGGCGTTCTGGGAAGATGGGGATGTTTCGATCACCTGTACTGTTTGGGTATTGCGACAATTCGGGACGGGGAAGGTCGCGTTATCTGAGGGTTTTTTTTTTTATCATAGAAGCCGCTGACATGTAGTTCCCATTATTACGGGTCAGATCAGGGAACCTCAGTCGTCTTACCTGTCCTTTCCCTTATGGCCAATTCTCGGTTTCATCAATTTTTAGCAGGAAGGAGAGGTAGTGACACGGCATCAGGGTGATTTTATTTAGGACAAATTTTGTGCGAATACTTGCGGTATTTGGAGCCAATTGGGTGGTGCACTAGGGGTGGCGGTTTGCCAATTTAGGTGCTAGTCGTTCGGAAGAGAGAAAGAGAGAGAGAGAGAGAGAGAGAGAGAGAGAGAGAGAGAGAGAGATGTGCAACAATAGGCTAAATAGTACACGTGCGATATTGGGGGTAACAGTGTATTAAGGTAGGCTATTCAGCGCATTACACAACATGAGACAGTACGGGTCTGTGTTAGAATTTCGAAAGCATGCAGTTTGGGACGGACGAGCATTTAGGCAGGGTAGAGGGGGCATGCATTGAGTAAAAGACACCATTGTATCGCACTTCTCGCACTCTCGGTCCGCCGACCAGACAAGTCAGCGCCTCAGTCGCACAAAAACATGTTCTCATAGTTTCAGACATACGTGACACGTGTCCATTCGCACAGCACGGATTAAGGGTGATCGTTTTTCATTATGTCATTCAACTTATTGGTTCTTTCGTTGCAAGAACAGTTTGCGGGTGTGCTTAGGTGCCATCTGGCAACGTTAGTCCGCTTCGTGTATCAGACATGGCGGAGCTTCAGATCTTCACCATACCTCGGTCGTGATCTCCAGTGTACCCTGTAGGGGGAGGAAAAGAGGGGAAGGGAGGGGGGGACAACATTCGAGCATATCAAATGCATGGGTACGAAAGTCCTTTACTTACCTCATACTCGTCTTATCTCCTCGGGATAGAATCCCTGGGGTCTTGATTTCTGGAACCAGGGGGGGGGCAGTGTGTCCTTATAAGCCGTGTGTAGGGAAATGTTAAAAAAATCAGAGGTTTCTAGTTGGTAGGTGTATCTAGCTCTCGGGGTCCTTAAATCTCTTTCAACGCTGCGATGTTCTAGGGTTTATCAGTTCTCCGGTCAACTCTGTTCCCTAGTACCTTTTGAGTGCCGTACCTTTATAACATTCTATTATTTACACCGCTCCACTTTACCCATCCTCGGAGGTCGAGGTCCTCCTCCATGCGTTAGTTCCTGGGCCAGTCGCATATTTGGAGGCAGAGTATTGTGTCTTGGATTCGATCCTTCCTCCGGGGCTGGGCAACCATCTTCTAATAACCTTAAAGAGAGAACAAAGCAGGGTGCACAAAAACTCTCCCGCTGACCCCACATTTTTCAAAGAAAAACATGCAATACCCGTTTCATAGTTCGAAAAACCTTTATTTGCACAATCGTTCAGCATGCAGATATGACAGTGCAATCGTATTTGGTCGGGCACGGCAATGGCTAAAGTGCGTACAGTAGGGGGGTTATTTTGCAGTATTGGGAGTATTAAGAATATTAAAAAGGCTTATTCCTTCATTTGCAGGGAACTAAAATGTCTATCGATAGTTGAGGGGTCAAGGGGCATTCATTTCATAGTTGGCAGTACAGTTGGACTAGTTGCGATCAAATTTCCTATATGTATACCGTGTGCGTGTGTCGTAAGCGAGGTTATGTATCGGCTACAATAAACATCATAATAAATTGTACATTTGAAAAGAACATTTTTCACGGGACCCTTTTACATGTTCGTCGAGTGAACCCTCCCTCTTTTTCGTCAAGTGTACAAAGGATCATATACATTTTTCAAAACATCGAGTCTTTTTTAGCGAAAACACCACGAGGCGTTCGCAAGTTCTCATTGATTCCGGCGCCATTTTGGGCGGGGCCGGGTTAGTCCGGAAGTAGCATCAGAGACAAAATGTTTCCCATAACCGGCGGTTGGACCAGAGTCCTCTTCGGCAGTTCAAACACTCGTGCTAACAGAAGGGGTGGCTATGTCGTGGTTATTTTCGTTAGCGACCAAGGCAGTCGTTCCTCACCGGGAGCCGGCAGGGGCCGAGGGCTCCTGGGACTTTTGTAGAATCTTCAAGGCGGTGGGGATGCTGTCGGAGGTGGGGGCTCGTGCCCCGGTGGGCAAGCGTCCGAGTTACATTGCTGGTCAAAGTTACTCTAGCGGCTTAGACCCGCCTTCCAGGGGGCCCAGACGCCATTTTGAGGCCTGCAGCAGCCGCCCTTCGTCGAGTCTGCAAGAGTGGAGGAGACCTTTTGGAGTGAAAGAAGAAGGAACTCTGTGTCGTAGGAGCAGGACATTCGGCCTCAAGTCTCATGTCCAGTGCTGCGGAAGTATGGCTACCTGCGGCGCATGTTCGGTGCTGCGCAAGTATCGGCGCCGTTGCATGTTCGGTGCTGTGCAAGTATCGGCACCGTTGCATGTTCGGTGCTGCGCAAGTATCGGCACCGTTGTATGTTCGGTGCTGCGCAAGTATCGGCACCGTCCGGCTGGAGGATTTCGGTGCCGGGCCGAGGGCTGGGAAGCCTCCTATCCGTGGAGGTGGGAGAGGCTCGTCCGCGTCGCCTCTCCCTCCCAGCCCGACCTGGACTAATTTTCGCGGAGGTATGTACAAGACATCCCCCCCAGAGTTGTTGCAGCCATTATTCAAGAAAGAAGTGGCGCCTGGCGTGTCGCTGCGGCCATTACGGAGGAGAAAAGAAAGAAGTGTCCCGTCCGTCTCTGGGCCGGGCTTCCGGTGGACGTCGGCCGGACGCCCCTTGCTCTGGCCCCATGAACGGGTTCCTTGGCTTATCGGCTGCAGCCGGATCCAGTTGGCCCCAGTCCCCGGCCATTGGTGGCCGGACCGGGAGAGCATGTGGCGGGACTACCTGAAACTGTCACGTGCCACCGCGGCCAGACTGGGAGAGGGAGTCGAGGACATAGACATCCCTCCCCTAGAACTCTCCAGTGTGGTCAAGGCGATCCCCTGGCTGGGTCCCGCTGGCCCCTGTCTCTCCTCCGGCTCCGCCCTATGTTACGATTTCCTGGACGACTGTTGGCGGCAGGACCCGCCTTATATGGGTTGCTGCCGGCTGGGCGTAGCCGCAACCCTGCCCCACCTTGGAAGTTTCTAGAGTGGGGGGGTGTTCTGCTGACTTTTATTTTCTACAGTTTACCGTTCTTGTTTCTAACGTTTCCTGTTGTTAGGGCATTAATAGGTGTTGTTATTACGTATTGTTATTGTTTCTCGCTCGTTATGTTAAAAATAAAAGTTCATGTTCATCAGTGGCCTACTGATTTCGTTTTCCCATTCCTTTCTTTCCAGGTTGTTTCATGCTAAAGCTTCTGTTAACACAAGTTAAGTAACACGGAAACACAGGCAGAGGGATGACGTAGATTCATGCATCACGTACACACAAACTCAGACGGGGAGACAGTACAAGTATTATATACAAAGACCCAAGAACTGGAACTGGGTTCCTTTGTTTGCGTTTTCCTGATCTGGGATTATTTTTAGATAGAATTGTTCTCAGGATAAGTTCTATCTTTGTTCCCATGATTCCTCCCAGAATCTGAATCTTTGTTTTCTTCTTTTATATGGGCTAAAAAGACGCCACGCATTGCCTTGCACACTTTATTTGAGGATAAGGAACAAGGAGGGCTTGCTCTTCCCAATCTGAAAGACTATTATAATGCTTATTTGGCTCAATTTATGACTAGATTTAAGGACAATACCCAACAACTTTTTATTAATTTTTTCTTTGATTTGATTTGTAAAGAAGCTCAGATTCCCTCACCGCTTCAAGTTTTCAAATCACCAAAAACAGTTAGGTACAAGGTTTTGCACTGGTTCTTTAAAAGACGTACAGCACTCTTAAAGAGGCACTCTCTTTCATTTCTCAATATATTCTCTCCCATTAGCTCCGTTTTCTAATTCTTTGGGGTGGATATTAATTTGGAGTTATTAGAAAAATGGCAGAAAATAGGGTTCAGGAAACTGAATGATTTTTTGAAAAATGACACCTGGTTTAGGATGTCAGATTTGACAGCCCGGGTTCAGGGTAATTTTATATTACTGGGTTCATATAAGCTGATTCATGGTGTTTTGCTTCAATTAGATCCTACACATCTTTCCCCCCCGATTCACTATTCAATGAACTTTTTCTGTTAATACAAGAAAAAAAGCCAGGGGAGTGGAAACGCTGTTTAACCATGAACAGGGATCTGAATCTATGTGGCAAAGCAAGTAATAAATGGCTAGACCAGGAAAACATGGTATTAACGCCCGCCGTATGGAAGAGAATTAATGTGTTGAATTTCTCTGCATTAAGAGGGGCCAATTGGCGCAGAATGCTGTTTTTTAGTAAATGGCTTCTGTATTTCACTCCGGTCAAAATTAATAAGATGTATCCTAAGTGCTCTTCGAATTGTTATAGGTGTTTGCAGCATGACTCTGCTAATTGGTCTCATGTGGTTGCTAAATGTTCTAAAATCGTTCCTTTCTGGGAAGATATATTCACGTTTTTGCAAAACCAGTGCGAAATCTCAATCTCTGTTAATTATAAAATGATTTTGTATGGATTAGATCCTGAAATGATGCTAGAAGGGCAACTAGTTAAATTCACATATATCGCTATGGCTGTGGCGAGGTCATTAATTCTTCAAAATTGGCGATCGCAATATTGCCCCAACGTACATGAATGGCGTTATAAAATGCAAAAAGTTAGAAACAGCGAACAAGTGTATGCTCAAAGAGTGGGGTCGATTTGGAAGTTTGAGAAAATCTGGGGTTCCTTTTATTTCGATGTTAATTGAGCCTAAGTGTTTATATGGTTGTTTTTTTGTTTTTTTGTTTATCTTTCTCCTCTCCGTATCTATCTTTATTGCTCAAATCTACTGTTATGGTGATATGTGTGTTCACTGATTTTTGGTGTTTTGTGTACATTTGGGTCAATTTACGTTATGCTTTTGTGTGTCCAAGACTTCAATAAAAATAAAAATAAAAATAAAAAAAGATTCCTCCCAGAATAAATGCAGAACAGGAAATTTCTATTCCTTCTTTCTGTCTTAATCCTTCCTCAGAAAAACGCTGTGATCTCGACATGCTCTAAATATGCAAAGAGTAATCTCTGTGTATCTCAATGAAAGAGCAACGTTTTGTGGTGCTTGTTTGTTCATGCTGATTCTGATAGGAAAGGTCCTAGGTCTGCCGTCTCCTCTCTTACCAGATGGGTAATTTCTTTAGGATATGATACAGAACGTAACGTTTTCCTTATGTATCCAGGGCAGATTCTCAGGCAGAGTAAGGGAGTTTCTGCTCCTACTGTTTCCTGGGCAGTTTCCTCCACTTTAATGCTACATAACCGCCTCCATGTACGAAAGGGTGAAGAGCTGCAGGTTGGAAGCAGCGTTCTATCTTCTGTTTTAAGTCTGCCTGCTGCTAGTTTTCTATTCTATCCCATATATTTAGTTCCCACATGGTGCTCTTGTGTGCAGTATTTTTGATTCCTGGTCTTCAGACGGTCTTCTTAGTACAGCCCAGTGGTTGAGGAATAGATGTCAAAGGTCAAGTGAGGGGTTGCCAATGTGTAACTTGTTTCGATCTCTAAGGAAATAAAGGCCTGTCATAGAGGTACGATGCCTTGCTTTATAAGGAACGGCATAAGGAAGATGGCAAGATGGCCACAGAAGTGATGAAGATTAGAGGTAAGTAACTGGGCCTTTCCAAAATGCAACTTTCTGCCTTAAAGGACAGACTTTGTCACATATGTACATCACATGCATCATGGTATCACTACCAGCATCGCAGTGTCAGGAGGGGTAGGTATTTATAAGACAAGCCTTCAGCATTTTATGGGGCGTTTCATGCGAGTGGTTAATGAGAAAATATCTGGAATGTGCAATCATGGAGAATGCTTTAGATTGGAAGGTTCACTTCAACACTTTTGACCAGTGTCAGTCTTCCATTTTTTCAGATAATGATAACGTGATGCTTGTCTTATTTTATCTTGTCTTGATTTTATTATTAAAATTATTGTGATTATTAAAATTATAATGAGGTCTGTTAATGATCAATAATCCATTAAGGTTCAGTACTGAAGAACATGTTGGCAGCAATAAGACCAACAAATTGACTGCTGTCAACAAACCACTGCAACACACACTTATTTGACCTAGGAACCCGCCCTTTAACTCTGCCAATGGTGTTATCAATACCAGTGCTACTAGCAACTCTGGGTGGCGAAGTTAACAGGGATTACAATTGGGACACTGAGGATCCCATTAGAAATGAGAAATTACGGGATGAATCAGTAGTTCAGGTTCTAAATTAATCCTCCTTTATCTACAGAATATCACCCAAAGTCTCTGAGTTAAATTCCTGGGCTCCCAGATTATTCATCAACCTATTATTCCGATGCCAATAACCATGGATTCCCCCATGACCTACTTTCTTAATACTTATAGCTAGATCTTAAGCCTAGGGTCTGTGGTCATCTTATTTTATGCTTCATTATATCCCCACTGGAATAACTAGGCACTCATAAATGAGGCCTAAATTAGCTTCTCTATATGGACACAAAAATGTGGCAACCCATTTCTTAATACTGTCTTCTTGACTCATGCTGCATGTTTATTTCACTATTATTTGTAAAGAGTGACTACACCCTAAAGGCATCTTGATGTTTGAGTTCAATGAAGAAATAACAGGGTATGCTCAGACGTGAGTCCCTTGCTCACTTTGCCACTGGATTTAAGCAAGCCTGGCTGAAGACGGCTGAAATGCCAGAAACCGGTCCTAGGAAGCTTCTTTCCGGTCCAGGGAAGGCATGGCTTGGCAGTTCGGGCTGGACTGTTCCCATGAGGCACAGGGTCAGACTGATTTGCATATGGCCATGTCTGAACTGGGGTGGCAGAGTGGGCTAAAGAACGGTGATGGATTAAACCCAGATCTTTTGAATGGGTGTGAGTGTTTGATTGGTTCAGATGCTCCGTCCATCGCCCCCCCCTTTTGTACCGCTGATTTCAAAGGAGAGCATTAATGTCCAGCCGAGCAAACACTGGGCCCATTCCCAGGGACACTTTCAAGGCTTTATAGAGCCTCAAAAGGTGGGAGTCTCATCTCAGAGCTTTGAGTAGTTAGTCTTAGGGTAAGGATGCCTGGTCTCTTAAAGGTTCATCTCCAAAGATTTTTTTAGCATACATTTTGGTAAAAAGCACAGTAGATTGTGTTGGGGAAGTTGTTTAAGGAACTTCTTTATCAGGGAACCTTGGCATCATCCTTGACTCCTCCCACACCATGACCCACCAGATCAACTCCATTGCCTCCATCAGCTTCAACTGCCTCCACATCCTCTGCAAAACCTTCATATGGATACCCCCCGAATGCATAAAAACCATCACCCACGCACTCATAACCAGCAGATTAGACTACGGCAACACCCTCTACGCCGGAATCAACAGAACTCTCCTACACAGGCTACAGACCATCCAGATCGCCACAGCCAGACTCATCCTCGGAACCCCACGGCACAAACACATGACCCAGCAACTACGAGGCCTCCACTAGCTCCCCGTCGACATGAGAGTAACCTTCAAACTGCTCACCCATGCCTACAAATCCCTCCACAACATTGGACCCAAACACCTCGATGAGAGAGTCTCCTTCCTCATACCCATAAGGAACCTCCGCTCCGCCGACCTCACCCTTTCAGAGACCCCCTGCATCCGCAGAACCAGAGCAGGCGTAAGAGACTTTTCCTACGTCACAGCCAAGGCCTGGAACAAGCTCCCAGTTAACATTAGATGCTCCCCCACCCTGCACACCTTCAGGAAGAACCTCAAGACCTGGCTTTTCGACTGACTGGAACTGCACCCACCCCCCCAGCCACAGCGTCTTGAGACCGTCATGATTGAGTAGCGCGCTTTATAAATCCCTGATTGATTGATTGAGGGAAGAGGAATGGGCTCCATCAAAGATGGGCTAGACACAGAGACATGACATGGATCGCTTTTAGCAAGACCTTGTGATTTTACTAAAATTAAATACATAGTATGCTTTTTTAACAGGGCTTTCAACTTTCTCTCTTCATCCAAAGATATGTTGTTGTGTCATTCATATTTTGCTTCTCCCCACTACAGCATGCAAAAGACACACAAATGATGGACGGAATGCGGAACAAATCAAATATTCACACTCAGTCAATGGATCTGGGTTAAATCCATTGTTCTTTTGCTCACCGTTCCACCTCAGTTTACACACAGCCATATGCATATCAGTCTGTTTTTTATAACTTCTTTTCTTAACATCGATCATATCAGTCGACATTACAGTACAATGTTCAAATAACATGAGATAGGTTAACAGTGTACAATATAAATTAGGGCCAGCATGAACCACAAGCAAGACCTTTAAGTGGAAAAAAAAACTCCCGGTCCACCCCCCATCTCCCTGTATCTACTCCAAGGCCCCCATATCTTTTTCCATTTTTTTATTACATCCTCTACTTTTGTAGATGGTCTCCTCCGCTCTCTGACACCAATCGAGATCTCGCACCCACTGATCCCATTGCGGAGGAGTCTGTGCCCCCCAGGCACTGGCGATATATCTTTTTGCAACACCGGCTGCCAATGCCAGCCAGATTTCCCCATGTCTGGTCCAGTCAGTGGCCCCCTTGATCATTAGTAGTAACCACCTCCATATGCATATCAGTCTTGCCCCTGCTCTTCAAGAAACAGTCAAGCCTGAACTGCCAAGTCAGGACATTCCTGGATCAGAAACAAGCATCCTGCGACTGGTTTCGGGATATCACCCCTCATCAGTCAGACTAATTTGAATTCCGTGGCACAGTGAGCCTAGGACCCCAGGTCTGAACATAGGGCGAGAAAGCAAAAGACACACAAATGATGGACGGAATGCGGAACAAGTTCAACATTCCCTCAAGAGATCTGGGTTAGATCCAACTTTCTTTTGCTCACCATGTTACCCCTGTTTAGACCCGGCCATGTGCAAATCAATCCTCATGGAACAGTCCAGCCTGAACTGCCAAGCCAGGTCATCTCTGGACCAGAAACAAGCCTCCTTTGACTGGTTTCGGGGTATCACCATTCCGTCAATCATTTGTACTTTTTGCACTACATCATACAGCATGGGGCAATGGGCCAGCCTACTTAAGCCACCAGTTAACTTCACTCTGAGTAACTGCATTTTTTTCTCTCACAACAAGCACATCCCCGGACAAGATATTTCCCTTCAGGGGCAGTATTTTTGTTTTTACTTTATAATAACTTTTGTGCTGACTTTGTGTTTTGAGCCTGATGTGATAGCAGGGTGATTTCTACCAGATGTAAGCACAGGACACATTCTAGCTTTATCAAGTTCTTGTCTCCTATCAAAGTTGTTGTAAATTCCTTTGAGTGTCCTTTACTTATGTGACTGATTGCGTCTATTTGAAATTGTTCTGTATTAAGTTATCCAATTGTTACTATGCATACAGTACACAAACCACAACCTTCAATATTAAACTATGTGAATGTATGAGCAGACAGTTCTTCAGAAGAAGTTTAATCTGGATTCATTTTCACCGATGTTTCTTTAATAAAATTTGCCCAGGGAGAAAACTGACCTTAATTGTGTTTAATATGCAGCACTTGGAACATTTGTTTCCGTTCTTTCTTTTATTCTTTCTTACTCTCTTGCCTTCTTTATTTTCGTTCCTTCCTTCTTTTCGTTTTCTGTCTTTCTTTCTTTTTCATGTTTCTTTCTTTCCTTTCTTTTTTCTTTAATTTGTTCTTTTTCCTTTTTTCTTTCTTTCTTTCTGTCTTTCTTTCCTTTTTTCTTTCTTTCTTTTTCTGTCTTTCTTTCTTCCTTTTATTCTTTCTTTTCTTTTTTCCTTTCTTTTTTCTTCCTTTCCATCTTTTTTCTTTCTGATTTTCTTTCTACCTTTCTTTCATTCGTTCTTCCCTGTTATCCTGCCTTATATGGGTGTCATTTAGAGTAGTCAGGGGTCGCAGGTGTGACCACTATCTTCCTCCCTGCTACTCCTTGCACTTTCTTTGCAAACCCTAGCCTCAGAGGAGCCCAAAGGTTTGCCTCTCTGAGGCCTGGGGTAACAAAGAAAGTGACAGGAGCAGCAGGGAGAAAGCTAGAGTTCACAGCTGCGACCCCTGATTACCCCCAAATGACGTCCAAGCTTGCTTCTTGCATTTTTTTTCTTTCCTTCCTTCTTTCTTCCTTTCTTTCTTTCTTTCTTAATGTCTTTCTTTCAGGTCCTCACTCTTTCCTTCTTTTATCATTCTGGTGTTGTTTCTTTCTTTCCTTCTTTCTCGCTTGTGTTCTTTCTTTCCTTTGTTCCTTCCTTCTTTTCATTTTCTTTCTTTCTTTTTTGTTATTTTTTTGTTTCTTGCTTTCTTTCTTTCTCAATGGCAAGAGGCTGGCAGAACGAGTGTTTTAAAAAAAAATTTTACATCTGTTTTAGACAAGACCTTTTGCTTTTACTAAAAGGTATCACAGTTACTTATTAGGGTTTTCAGCCTCAGGCCATCCCTTTGTGTGTGATTGTGCCATTCACATTTTTCATCCACCCGCTCGAGCATGCATCAAGGTGCAATTTGTTCGCCCACTACAGCTAATGGCTGACTTCACTATGGATTATGGTATGCTGCCCTTCCACAACGAGCACATCCCCACCCAAAGTAGCTCCCTTCAGTACCAGGGAGTGAGTACTCTGGTAATCTGTGCTTTGTTGAGACCAAAAAACATTGCTGCCCTTAGCCATTTTTCTTTAGATTAATGAAGACCAGCAACATCTCAAACAATAAAGTTTTGCAAAACAAGAATTGCCATATGGCTGGCTGCTAATGTAAGAGCTACTGGCATTTGGTGATGTAGGGCGCGCAACGAAATTCGTTTTATTTATTTGTATGTGTACTTACTTCTGTGGTGCCATATTCTGCAGTTTACTACCCCCCCCACCCTGCCCCTCCCCCGCCCCACGTCAGCACTCCCACCACGGGCCGCTACTGACCAAACCTGGAGCAGGGGCCATTCTCAGGTTCAAAGAAGTCTTCAGGGTATCAAAGGCAAGGCCAACAAAGTCTTGCTGTTCTGTTAATAGGACTAACACGAACCCCGTAGACTGAGATGTTAAGTGCACTAGTAGTCATAAGGGAACCAGTTAGGGGCACAATTGGTCTAAAATCAATGCAGAGGGAATGTGCTGCATGAGAATGATGGCCATAACTATTACACCAAAGGTAGTACATTCAGAGGCTTGTATACCACATATGTCCATTGCCAATTAGGGTTTTAGATGACACCTACTCAACACACAAGCTCCACCAGTAGGGAATGGGAAATGGCATTTAGACTCATAACGCATTTGAGACATGTAACTTAGTGAACCTGTTCTATTACCAATACTATTGGAATCAGGTGACTAACTGCAGCCTGGATCAACAGAAACACACTTTTACAACTCTGGGGTTAGGTACTGGGGACATACATAGTGGAGAAGTGTGGTTCAGTGGTTAGAGCGGTAGACCCTGATGCAGAGGTCTAGGCCTCGGCGGGTCTTGAGCTCAATTTCCTCGGGCCTGATAATTCTCGCCGCGGTGCCTATTCTAATCATGGGTCCCACTCTGCAACTCTGGGCAATAGCTTTCTTAATCTCCACAACGGCCCCAACAACGCTAGGATGCCTGGCTTCACCTTGGGGCTGCCCAGGAGTGGGCACTGCACAGGGAAAAACCAGGAAGGGTTCCACAGCGATATGCGTACAAGCGCCGAGATACCCTCATGGGTCGATTTGTGCGCTATACATGTACTACTACTACATTTACTTTCAGGCTGCTCTGCGATCAGGCATGGTTCCAGGAGGCTCAGAGACCATGCAGGCCCACCACTCCCACAGTCTTGATATGTATCTTTGGCTATCTTCAACCTCTGGTTAATAATTTGCATCTTTGTTGGATTTGGGGCAGCTGAGCTGCATAGTCCTCCAAGTTCCAAGAGGCGTCTTCACTGAAGGCTTCAGTCAGCTGCACCTTGCTCTGATATTCTTGGGCAGGGGTCTGCTCCTCTCCTCTCACTGGCAAGGACGGTTTCCTCTTCTCCAGCCCACAGCAGTTTGACTCTTTCCGAATCTATGTCAGTAGCGGCCCGTGGGGGGAGTGCTGCCGGGCGCTGATGTGGGGCAGGCAGGGTGAAGGGCAGTAAACTCCGGAATACGGCCGCACAGAGGTAAGTTCACAAAAAATAATAAAACGATTTTCGGTGCGTGCGCTGCATCACATTTGGCGATGCAGCGCGCACCGAAACTAGTTTTTTCCCCCGCCCTTCCTCAGCGCCCGGCAGCAATCCCACCACGGGTCGCTACTGATCTATAGACTAGTTCCCCGCCTTTAAATGAGGAAACCAGCAGTAGGGCCTTTCCCTGGTAAATCACTTTCTTGTCTGGTGAACACAGTCATCTTGAAGTTGAGACTGAAAAAAAGTTACTAGTTCAAAGAGGATATTTACCTTGCTTTGAGGACAAAGGTGGGAAGTTAGGGTTAACTAAAGAACAGGTTTTGCTTAAAATATCAAACGCTCCTCTAACCAGGTGGGCAGAGTGAATTTTCCAGGCTAAACCACTGTAGTCCCGGAATGTTCCGGAAGACAACAGATGACTGGGTCCATCTGGTTAATAGAAAATGTAAACTGCCAATGTTCTTTGGTTGGTAGTCCTAAAAAGGACAGAGGTAACCTGGTTTGGCAGGGAGAAGAGTATATTTCCTCTACCCATCAGACTTTCTGGATTATCGGAGAAGATTCCCATGAAGCAAAGAACAGGGATGGTGTCATGTCCATGCTAGGTGATGGCAGTGGGATGTGTTTTGTGCCCTAGATGACACATATCATCCAAAAAGCATGGAGAACCTTGGATACTGACCGCAAATAAAAATGGAGAAGCAAAATGGCTGACTCCTAAGACACACTTCCCTTTACAGGTTTGGGGAGGACTTAAACAGGGACAAAGCCATGTATTGTGTCCGATGAGACAAAAATGTATGGAAAAGCCAGCACCAGTCAAAGGCTAAACCAGGTAGAGCAAGCAAAGTACCTTCACACTACCATCCAGCTCCCACTTGTGACTGTCAAGTGTCAAAGCTCACATTTGGTGATCTTTACAGGGTGAGACAGTCAATCTAGTAAAGTCAAGGATGCTAAATGAATCATCGTATGACAAAACTAGACTGCCATAATTTGTATCATCATCATTATCATCGAAACATAAATGCGGAAAATACATGTGTGAAATGTAAGCCACGCATTGCCGCGTGAGCGCAGTAGTGGGAGACTCAGATCATCATATCTGTGGTTCAGTGAATGTGAGTCCACTAGATCTGGGCATGCAGTCGATGTCGCCCATTCACACAGTATTTGACGGAATACCGTTGGACATGATCAGCTATGCATATTTGCAGACGGCCCTCGAGGGATGCACCCCCACTTAAAATCCAATGTCTGTAAATGTATCTTATTAGCATTGACTGTGGAAATAGTGAGAGCCTTTAGTGGATTTGGTCCTCAACAACTGACAGCGAATGGTAGATAAACACTCTTGTGGATCTACGCAAAGAAAAGTTCCAGGTCTCTCTGAACAATCGAGTAAGCACGTGAAGCATTCCATTGCCGTTTAACCTTTACAAATCATGCCATGGAAGAACTTATGTGAAAACTAAGGTCAATGGACAATCGATATTTGCCCGGCGGTATCGCCTCTATAACCCACGAAATATTAATCAATGAAGAGGCAGGCGCTGGAGACGGGAAGGCAGGAAACAAGGTTTATTCTCTCCGGAGGAGAACACATCAGTTCAGACAGCAGGTATCGTCACGAGGTGCTCTAACCGCATCTCTGAGGCCTGGCCTCTTATACACAGGTTTATTGCTTTATTACATGCAACACATTCTTGGCAACGCTTTGATGTACGGAAAGACATTCTCGGAATCCCCACTCCAAGCCCGTTCCCACACACATATACAGTAGAAGTCCCCACCCCGGTCGCAACAGGTGATGATTATCGCGCAGCTGGACATTCCGCTGATTCACGGAATGTGGGGGGTTTGATCGGATCTCATAGGGTGGGGGCTTTGATCAACTCGAGGGTCTTTTAATGAGGGTAGCTTCCTACTGCACGGGGGGGGGCAATAAACAGTATCGGCAGAGCTAGGTGTCGGCCTGGGAACGAGGAATCAAAAGGGTCTGGGACCATGAAAGGAATGAAGGGAGGTGTCGCGCTGGGGACAGGATGGGGCTCTGAGGCAGAGCTGCGCTGAAGGGGGGTTTATGACCCAAAGCATGCGAGAGTGGGGGGTTGTCTGCGTGCGGGCTTTGCGAGGGCGAAGGGCTATGCTGGGGGCCGGTGGCGTGCGGAGGGTGGTTCTGATCGGGGCACCTAAAATGGCGGGTGCGTACGACAAAAAGTGTGGCATCAGGGAAAAAGGGCAAGATGGCGCAGATAATGTTTACCAAACCGTACTAATTTTCCACAGTCCTCCCTTTAACATATCCAAGACATCTTGCTGGCCTAGTTCCTACCCATGTCTACTGTGGTGAAAGAAGCAGAGAAGCAGGAACCTAGGTGAAGGAGCTATAAACATTTCATTTAAAATCTTTCGTCCTAGGAGGCGGGTCTATTGGTAAACTCGTTTGCAGGAAAGTCATAGTAATGCAATATCGGACAAAAACGATTCTGTAGTGTGAGCATTGAGTAAATTTCATAGATACTTATAGTCGTTCGGAATGTAAACTGATACATATGCAAGTTCTGTTCATATTTGGTTGGAGCATAATAAATACAATGGCGGCTGGGAGAGAAATGAGACAGAGTAAAAACAATAATCAAGGGTGTCGTTGTTCGAAGTTAGTGAGTTCTCAGCATTCGTTGTCGTCGTTTGTTGGCACTGTGGAGCACCGGCGGTGGAGCTATGGATCCAGCTCTATTCTAAGTCTGGCATTGCAGGGCATGACCCTTTCCTCGCCTTTTTGGTCAAAGAGGTCCTTTTCGCCCTGTGTCCTTTTGAGTCGATTGTCAAAAAGTTCAGGTGGAAGGAATGTGTGTGTGAGCAGTCCTTAGGGTAGGTCGGAGAAAAAAGGGGGATGGAGCAGGGCCAGATAGAGAACAGACCAAGGGGACGGAAAATTTCAGGTAGGCGGGCTCACGACGGAGTTCAGAGAGCGGGGATTTTTCGGCACACGTTGAACTTCGAGCAGGGGCATTGGGTCAGCCCTTTCCTCGGAAACAGTGCCTCGTCCTGCAGCTCCTTACTGTCGCTGTCTCGCCTTGGCCAATGTCGCAGATGTTCCATAATCTGTAGTCAGGCCTCGTGCTCCCACATCCGGTCCTTCTTTCCTCCGACAGTTGTACCCTTAAAATGAGTTTGAAAAGACAGTCTTTAGAGAATTGGCAGAGGAAGGTAATCACATAAGTCTATTTCTCTCCCAGCTCCAAGCAAAAATGAGGAACGTCCCTTACATTGGGGTTCACACCCGACATATAAAATAATTGATGATGGGCCTGTTGGATTTCCTGTCCTAACTATTTCTTGGGTGTTTGTTGGTAGATACATTCATTGTCGTGGTACGAGATCTGGTACCTTTTATTGCATTACAGTTGTGCCAGTTCTTCTGACAGAGACCCACCTTCCTAGTACGAGCCTTACAAAGTTATACCGTTCTCCAGGGCTTTATATTTTGCGAAGAAGTGCAACGTGCCATCACCATGGTCTGATAGGTATCTTTCTGAGGAATGAACATAGGCTAAACATTTTTCCATTCTAGCAATGCATCCTACCTTTCAGCTAAACATTTTACTTTCAACAGGGTTTATTGCAACAATTTCTTCGTTTCGGTCTATTCTTTAACTTTGCAAACATCATTCTAGTTCCTACATAGCTCCTTACAACCCAACTACTTCATTAAAAACCGGGGTCTTATGGAAAACAACTAGGGACATAGAAAACTGTGGTAAGGGACTATCGTCTTGCTTTGTGTCATAAAGGCATTATTTAGCAGAAGGCCACAGTTCAGTTGGTAAGCGTTCAGTGGCATTTCTCGAATTCTAAATTCTGTAGCTTGCTTATCAACAAATCATTTCTAGGAACAATGGCTGGCCTGTTTTAGTCGTAGGTCGACCCATCTCTTACAATCGGGGGTGAGGGACAGTTTAAAAAATCTCGTCTGGGGCAGCTGATACAAAACTGGGGGCGTTCTGGGAAGATGGGGATGTTTCGATCACCTGTACTGTTTGGGTATTGCGACAATTCGGGACGGGGAAGGTCGCGTTATCTGAGGGTTTTTTTTTTTATCATAGAAGCCGCTGACATGTAGTTCCCATTATTACGGGTCAGATCAGGGAACCTCAGTCGTCTTACCTGTCCTTTCCCTTATGGCCAATTCTCGGTTTCATCAATTTTTAGCAGGAAGGAGAGGTAGTGACACGGCATCAGGGTGATTTTATTTAGGACAAATTTTGTGCGAATACTTGCGGTATTTGGAGCCAATTGGGTGGTGCACTAGGGGTGGCGGTTTGCCAATTTAGGTGCTAGTCGTTCGGAAGAGAGAAAGAGAGAGAGAGAGAGAGAGAGAGAGAGAGAGAGAGAGAGATGTGCAACAATAGGCTAAATAGTACACGTGCGATATTGGGGGTAACAGTGTATTAAGGTAGGCTATTCAGCGCATTACACAACATGAGACAGTACGGGTCTGTGTTAGAATTTCGAAAGCATGCAGTTTGGGACGGACGAGCATTTAGGCAGGGTAGAGGGGGCATGCATTGAGTAAAAGACACCATTGTATCGCACTTCTCGCACTCTCGGTCCGCCGACCAGACAAGTCAGCGCCTCAGTCGCACAAAAACATGTTCTCATAGTTTCAGACATACGTGACACGTGTCCATTCGCACAGCACGGATTAAGGGTGATCGTTTTTCATTATGTCATTCAACTTATTGGTTCTTTCGTTGCAAGAACAGTTTGCGGGTGTGCTTAGGTGCCATCTGGCAACGTTAGTCCGCTTCGTGTATCAGACATGGCGGAGCTTCAGATCTTCACCATACCTCGGTCGTGATCTCCAGTGTACCCTGTAGGGGGAGGAAAAGAGGGGAAGGGAGGGGGGACAACATTCGAGCATATCAAATGCATGGGTACGAAAGTCCTTTACTTACCTCATACTCGTCTTATCTCCTCGGGATAGAATCCCTGGGGTCTTGATTTCTGGAACCAGGGGGGGGGGCAGTGTGTCCTTATAAGCCGTGTGTAGGGAAATGTTAAAAAAATCAGAGGTTTCTAGTTGGTAGGTGTATCTAGCTCTCGGGGTCCTTAAATCTCTTTCAACGCTGCGATGTTCTAGGGTTTATCAGTTCTCCGGTCAACTCTGTTCCCTAGTACCTTTTGAGTGCCGTACCTTTATAACATTCTATTATTTACACCGCTCCACTTTACCCATCCTCGGAGGTCGAGGTCCTCCTCCATGCGTTAGTTCCTGGGCCAGTCGCATATTTGGAGGCAGAGTATTGTGTCTTGGATTCGATCCTTCCTCCGGGGCTGGGCAACCATCTTCTAATAACCTTAAAGAGAGAACAAAGCAGGGTGCACAAAAACTCTCCCGCTGACCCCACATTTTTCAAAGAAAAACATGCAATACCCGTTTCATAGTTCGAAAAACCTTTATTTGCACAATCGTTCAGCATGCAGATATGACAGTGCAATCGTATTTGGTCGGGCATGGCAATGGCTAAAGTGCGTACAGTAGGGGGGTTATTTTGCAGTATTGGGAGTATTAAGAATATTAAAAAGGCTTATTCCTTCATTTGCAGGGAACTAAAATGTCTATCGATAGTTGAGGGGTCAAGGGGCATTCATTTCATAGTTGGCAGTACAGTTGGACTAGTTGCGATCAAATTTCCTATATGTATACCGTGTGCGTGTGTCGTAAGCGAGGTTATGTATCGGCTACAATAAACATCATAATAAATTGTACATTTGAAAAGAACATTTTTCATGGGACCCTTTTACATGTTCGTCGAGTGAACCCTCCCTCTTTTTCGTCAAGTGTACAAAGGATCATATACATTTTTCAAAACATCGAGTCTTTTTTAGCGAAAACACCACGAGGCGTTCGCAAGTTCTCATTGATTCCGGCGCCATTTTGGGCGGGGCCGGGTTAGTCCGGAAGTAGCATCAGAGACAAAATGTTTCCCATAACCGGCGGTTGGACCAGAGTCCTCTTCGGCAGTTCAAACACTCGTGCTAACAGAAGGGGTGGCTATGTCGTGGTTATTTTCGTTAGCGACCAAGGCAGTCGTTCCTCACCGGGAGCCGACAGGGGCCGAGGGCTCCTGGGACTTTTGTAGAATCTTCAAGGCGGTGGGGATGCTGTCGGAGGTGGGGGCTCGTGCCCCGGTGGGCAAGCGTCCGAGTTACATTGCTGGTCAAAGTTACTCTAGCGGCTTAGACCCGCCTTCCAGGGGGCCCAGACGCCATTTTGAGGCCTGCAGCAGCCGCCCTTCGTCGAGTCTGCAAGAGTGGAGGAGACCTTTTGGAGTGAAAGAAGAAGGAACTCTGTGTCGTAGGAGCAGGACATTCGGCCTCAAGTCTCATGTCCAGTGCTGCGGAAGTATGGCTACCTGCGGCGCATGTTCGGTGCTGCGCAAGTATCGGCGCCGTTGCATGTTCGGTGCTGTGCAAGTATCGGCACCGTTGCATGTTCGGTGCTGCGCAAGTATCGGCACCGTTGTATGTTCGGTGCTGCGCAAGTATCGGCACCGTCCGGCTGGAGGATTTCGGTGCCGGGCCGAGGGCTGGGAAGCCTCCTATCCGTGGAGGTGGGAGAGGCTCGTCCGCGTCGCCTCTCCCTCCCAGCCCGACCTGGACTAATTTTCGCGGAGGTATGTACAAGACATCCCCCCCAGAGTTGTTGCAGCCATTATTCAAGAAAGAAGTGGCGCCTGGCGTGTCGCTGCGGCCATTACGGAGGAGAAAAGAAAGAAGTGTCCCGTCCGTCTCTGGGCCGGGCTTCCGGTGGACGTCGGCCGGACGCCCCTTGCTCTGGCCCCATGAACGGGTTCCTTGGCTTATCGGCTGCAGCCGGATCCAGTTGGCCCCAGTCCCCGGCCATTGGTGGCCGGACCGGGAGAGCATGTGGCGGGACTACCTGAAACTGTCACGTGCCACCGCGGCCAGACTGGGAGAGGGAGTCGAGGACATAGACATCCCTCCCCTAGAACTCTCCAGTGTGGTCAAGGCGATCCCCTGGCTGGGTCCCGCTGGCCCCTGTCTCTCCTCCGGCTCCGCCCTATGTTACGATTTCCTGGACGACTGTTGGCGGCAGGACCCGCCTTATATGGGTTGCTGCCGGCTGGGCGTAGCCGCAACCCTGCCCCACCTTGGAAGTTTCTAGAGTGGGGGGGTGTTCTGCTGACTTTTATTTTCTACAGTTTACCGTTCTTGTTTCTAACGTTTCCTGTTGTTAGGGCATTAATAGGTGTTGTTATTACGTATTGTTATTGTTTCTCGCTCGTTATGTTAAAAATAAAAGTTCATGTTCATCAGTGGCCTACTGATTTCGTTTTCCCATTCCTTTCTTTCCAGGTTGTTTCATGCTAAAGCTTCTGTTAACACAAGTTAAGTAACACGGAAACACAGGCAGAGGGATGACGTAGATTCATGCATCACGTACACACAAACTCAGACGGGGAGACAGTACAAGTATTATATACAAAGACCCAAGACAAACATACAACAGTTATTGGCCATAATTATCTTTTGGCCATAATTATCTTTTTCTGTATGCTGCGCATACTTATTGTTCTGAGTTAACCCTTACCTCGAAATACCCTAAACTTTTCCCTATTTGGCTAAACGTTAGAATGCTTGATCACGTGTGTACATTATTCTTTTTGCTTTATTCGGGGTTTGTCGTGGTTGATTTAGAGCTAGACTGGGTTTCCCGTCTTAGCGCTGTTTGATCTATGAGGACTCGAACATGTCGCTGAAATCGGCCTGGCGAAATCTGTGCCATCGGGCATAATCGAACGTGGTGGTTCTATCTGGCCTGTCCATGTCGGTCTGATTCATCTTTGTCTCGCGCCTTTTCCCTTTCTGACGGCCTGTTATTCCTGTCGGCCCTCCGCTCCTACTCTTGTTTAGTAGAGTCGGACATTGGGCTTTCCAGTGCCCGGCATATTTACAAAAAGCACATTGGTTTTGCCCTAAGTCTGGTCGCCCTGTGCGCAGTGTCGGGGGATTACTTTCGGGTCGTTGTGTCCTGGGGTTGTCCTGTCGATATATTCCTTTACCTACTCTGTCCTCGTCTTTTTTCTTTTGTTGCATTGCTTCTTTGCGCCACATACCGAGACTGTCGAGCATAATAGGCGTTGTCTTATTATCACGAAGGGCTATTTCTAACGTTTCTATTTTATCAAGATCGAAGGATCCTATCAGTGGCCACTGTTTCTCTTGATTTTCTTTGGTATACCTGTGCCACAGTTTACTATAGGCTATGGTAACTAATCCATAGTTTATGAACATGTCTTTATTAGGGGTGCCTTCCAGCGGGGCTAGATGATCCACCTCTAATAAACGGTCCGGGCTGAACCAACTATCGACCAGTGGGGAGAAGACAGACATGACGGCTCGCGAAGAGGACAAAAAGTCAGCACTGCCTATCTTATCACTGCGTGCAAAGACTAGACAGAATATTTCTATTCTACGTTGTTTGCAGGCAGTGAATACCTCATGAACCAATAACAAATAAACAATAAACGACCAGTGGGGAGAATAAGTAGGCCCGCAAAAGGTCTGCGTCCTCTACCCTTTCACTATCTGCAAAGGGGAACCTGTTCTTTCCTGTTTGCAGATAGAGAATCTCCAGAAAACAATCCGCGAACAGTAGTTCGGGGTAAAAAACAATTAATCAGTGCCGAAAAACATTTAATCAGTGGGGGAGAAAGATAGGCACGCTGGCTGCGTTACTTATCCTTCACTGTTTGCAAAGAGAAAGAGCCTACTGTTTCTCCGTTTGCAGACAGTGAATCTCCAAATAGGTCAACAAAGAGTAATACTAGTATTTTCTGAACAATTAAACAACTATTTCGTAATTTGTCGTGTCTACACGACCTTACCCGGACCGTATGGACAGTTTCTTGTCTTCCGAATCCAGCGCCCGATCGTCCTCTTTTCCTCGTATTCCTCGTGGCACTCCTGATGGTTCCCAGTCAGGACCGTAGATCACTCGAGAGAGGTCTGTTCGGAACCAGTGAAGTTCGGATGATCGGCTGCCAGACGAGGGTCTATTGGGCAAGAGCTCTCCCGATCGTTGCAGTCGTTCACTCTGTCGTCAGGACCTCTCCCACTGGATCCACGAGTCACTGATGGGCCCCACGTTTGGGACGCCAATTGTGAAAACTAAGGTCAATGGACAATCGATATTTGCCCGGCGGTATCGCCTCTATAACCCACGAAATATTAATCAATGAAGAGGCAGGCGCTGGAGACGGGAAGGCAGGAAACAAGGTTTATTCTCTCCGGAGGAGAACACATCAGTTCAGACAGCAGGTATCGTCACGAGGTGCTCTAACCGCATCTCTGAGGCCTGGCCTCTTATACACAGATTTATTGCTTTATTACATACAACACATTCTTGGCAACGCTTTGATGTACGGAAAGACATTCTCGGAATCCCCACTCCAAGCCCGTTCCCACACACATATACAGTAGAAGTCCCCACCCCGGTCGCAACAGGTGATGATTATCGCGCAGCTGGACATTCCGCTGATTCACGGAATGTGGGGGGTTTGATCGGATCTCATAGGGTGGGGGCTTTGATCAACTCGAGGGTCTTTTAATGAGGGTAGCTTCCTACTGCACGGGGGGGGGCAATAAACAGTATCGGCAGAGCTAGGTGTCGGCCTGGGAACGAGGAATCAAAAGGGTCTGGGACCATGAAAGGAATGAAGGGAGGTGTCGCGCTGGGGACAGGATGGGGCTCTGAGGCAGAGCTGCGCTGAAGGGGGGTTTATGACCCAAAGCATGCGAGAGTGGGGGGTTGTCTGCGTGCGGGCTTTGCGAGGGCGAAGGGCTATGCTGGGGGCCGGTGGCGTGCGGAGGGTGGTTCTGATCGGGGCACCTAAAATGGCGGGTGCGTACGACAAAAAGTGTGGCATCAGGGAAAAAGGGCAAGATGGCGCAGATAATGTTTACCAAACCGTACTAATTTTCCACACTTAGGCAGCCAACGCAAATTGCCTAAAATAGGGAACATGATATATGTAGAAGTAAGAGACTTGACTCACAACAGGGCCTGAAACTTTGAGAGTCATTTACAGTGTTAAAGATACCGGTATAGAAACAAGAAAATTGCTGAGCGTGCTGCTGCTTATCTTAACTCCACATACCTTTGTGCGAGGAGCTTCACTTCTCATTCACCCTACAAGGCAAGCATGTCCCAAATTTTGCTCCTAGAGTTTTTTTAAGTAGGGAGGATCCTTGGGATCAGGAGAGGGGGAGTGTATAACTCTCTAGCAAGGCTGTTGATAAATATGACGGTTTTTGGAAGTTATCAAAAGTTACATCTTTTTATGGTGTGGCGGGCCTACTGAGTATTTAATCAACCCACTCGTCTATTCTTAGGTTGGAAATACTCGAGTAAAGTGGGATGCCGTAATACTCCTGTTGCATCTAGCCCTTCCCATAGGTCAGTCTCCTGTTTGTTTTGTTTTTTTATGGTTAAAGACCTCGATGGTCTTTTCCTTGGACTGTGTACCTGTCTTGTTTGCCTCTCTTCTCTGACAGAAGTTGCAGGTGCCTTGTTTCCCCAAATACCCATTACACATTATGCATTAAGAGGGGTAGTGAGTAATACTGAAATAAGTTACTAAAGGATTGTATTCCGTTTTCTCATCACTTCTTTCCCTTTCCCATCCCATTTCCTAGTGTTCGCCCATACCCTGGAGATGGTATGTTTAATATCAGTCCCAGCTAAATATCTTGCACACTGTAGGCAGCAGGGCAATCCATCACTTGGCGCAGCAATCAGAGATACCCCTCATCTGATGCAGAGTAGACACTGGATCAATTCACCATTGGTTACCAACAGCTGAACCATGCCTTGATTTGCCAGTTCAGCCCTGGACTGGTGCACATTTGCCTGTCTAATTATCTATCCGACTGCCTCCCTGTTTTGAATATATCCATGATACTACCTCACGGCTCCCATTATATATAGAGCCCGTATAAGGTAACTCCACCATAGCTCTCAAGCAGCTTATGTGGTGAGCCGTAAGATATGAGCCCCTCCCGCCACAATCAAGTTCGCAGGCACGAGTCTGACCGTGCAAAGGAATGCATCGAAGGGTTAAATAATAGGCAATCACTGAGCTGCCAAAACACCCCATCATTTTGGGAAACCCACATTCTCTTGAGAAAGGAGACCTAGGATACCACAATAGGAAGAAAAGGGAACAGCAGACTTAGGGCAAGGCGGATGGCCAGGATACAGCTGGCATGAGTAAATCCTAGCTACAGTCAGACTTACTTACATTAACCAACTACACAACAATATACAACTCTTATTATAGGATTGCTCAGATCACCAACCAAACCGCCTGATATTAAAATGAACTATTATTAAATTACGACTTACATCTCTCTAAGTGTTTCTTAAAGTGACAGCTCCTGAATTACAAGATAGCATCCTTTTGAACTCTGTTCCACCAATAACATTGCAAAAATTACATGATTTACATACATGACACTGAATATCTGCTATAGAAACTCCTGGTTTCTGGTAGAAACAAAGTCCTACGAAGTCAAGCTCTGCTCTACGTAGACAAGTTGTGTTTTGGGTTGGGTTGGCTCAATGAAGGGTGCCCGGAGAGATGGGAGAAGGAAGAAGAGCATTTCACCTAACCCATGCGTGTGGATAGTATGTCAGGGCTCTCCGGTGGTCTTTGGGTTCTAGCCTCCATCAGATGTACGTGAGGCCGTGCTTCTGCAGGTTGATGCTCGGAATGAGAGTGCTTCACAGGTGGGGATAGATCTTGAGCGCTTCCCCTAAACCCAAGTCTGCCATCAGTGATTTTTGTGTGGCGGTTGTATGGAGGTCACCTCTCGACTGACCGAATAAGTACAGTGTGTTTTGTTGTGGGTGTGTCACTATGTGTGTTGTTGTGGATAGCCTAAAGGACAGAGCTCGAAATGGGGGAGATCTCGCAACCCTCCAGTGCCCCTGTACAAGGATAAGGAGGGGTGCACAGATACTTTATCATCTAAACCATATGCTTAAGATCACTGGAGATGGCGCCTGTCAATAAGGGTGCAGAGAGACCGGAAGTGTAAAGTATATGCCGCAGGATCGAAGAAACACGAGAGAGCAATGCTTAACACAATTCCTTCTATCAAATTCCTTAGTGCAAATGTGCAAATCTTGTGAATAAACATGAACATTGTGCCGAAATGGAGAATTAAAAAATAACTCTCTGCAACTGTGAGACAAGTATTGGGTTTAGACTGTAAACCATTCCAGATGATGAGATGAGTCCATTCTTAAATAGCTGTATTTTGTTAGGCAGGGCTTTTGTGCTATGCTATGTGGTGCTGTTTTGTAATATGGTCTTCTGTGTTGTGTTGTGATTTACTGTGCTCTGCAGTAATCGATATTTATTTGCATAGCATTTCTACCACTAGTGCAGTGTGACGGGCCTCTTTAGTTACCACGCCTGTCTTGCTTCTGGCAAGGGTGAGCACGCGTGGTTGGGAGAACGTGTGGTTGAAGGTTGGTTTACTT
Source organism: Lissotriton helveticus (assembly GCF_964261635.1). Taxonomy (NCBI): domain Eukaryota; kingdom Metazoa; phylum Chordata; class Amphibia; order Caudata; family Salamandridae; genus Lissotriton; species Lissotriton helveticus. The sequence goes on from NC_136065.1 coordinate 1,785,998,742, forward strand.
GGGAACAGTTTCATGTCACGTGAGGCCAGAGCCGCGGCGGCAGTGGGAGCAGGCTTACCGCCATGTCAGGTGCCGCCGCCGAGGCAAAGCTGGCTTAACCTGCCGCGATCCCCCGGAATCCTGCAGAGGCAGGGGTCTAAGCGGCCGCTAATAACCAGCCTTCCCCCTAAACCCGGCTAATCGCACAGTACTTCTCCCGCTTAGCTGCAGTGTGAAGTGCGTGCAGCGCCGGCTGAGGCGGCGCGCGGCGTGTCCCCGTTCCCCGGGCACGCGGTGTGCCGCCCTCTATCACATGGTTATTATAACACGAAAAGAGTATATTGCCCGAAAGATACCCGACAGCCAACACCCAGAATGCCCCAGCTCTCCAACCGGCTGGAGTTTCTGAATGGCCCGTAAGGTTGGAGCAGTCGACCGCCACAAGTTAATAATGGGAAGGGAATTTTCCTGACAGTTCAGTAACCATTTATTTCAGTGACAGCACCTGCCTTGAGCCAGCATTGAGCCATTTTGTATCCAAAGCCTCTAAATAACTGTATCTGGTAGAAATCATATCTAACTAGTCATCTGTAAATTCCAGTAGTAGGGGTGGGAAAGGAGACAGTCACTGAAATGGAACATAAGGTCAGGAAAATGTATGGACCAACAAGGGAGCGCAACTAGAGCCAATGGGGCAGGACAAGCATTTCTAGAAATATATGTATATATGGCGGGGGGAGGGGCACTTCAATTTAAACATATTGGACACACTTGACATTATAAGGAGCATGTTTTGTAGACTGGGCACTGTCGCTAGGCTACTCTCAGTGATCTTTGTAAAACAGATTGAGTGCACTGACAACTAAAAAACAGCTTCTACAAATTTGAATTCAAAACACATAAGACAGGCTTTTTACAAAGTTATTTCAAACACAACACCCTTTTTGCCAACTCCCTGATTGCTTCTGTGCAGGAAATTTGCTTGTTAAATATTTATAATTGCAAGTCCAGAAATATGCTTTCGCTCCATTAATGACTGAAGGTACAATTTAGTTTACCCAATTTGATGTTGCAAAATATTCATGGGTGAGGCTGCCCTTATGTACAGGTGTCAAATATTAGGCTTGGTTCCTCATTTAAGCTAATGGTTGCAGGTGGAGCTCACTTGCACTCATTTTTGGGTTCTTGCGCTAATTTTTCCGCATCAGACTTTGTTTCAGAACAAGAGAGAGAAAAACACTGAAGGCAGAAAGGAGAAAGAGAAAGATGGAACAATTATGACAAAGGGAGAAAGCAAAGACGAAAAAGAACCTGCAAGAGTGAGATAAAAGAGTAGGGAGTGCCTGGTGGAGGATGAAAGTGGCACACAGTAGAATCACGTTCAGGCAACCTTGATATTCGGCTCTCCCGACATTTGAAATTGCCAAGTACAGGCTTGTGAGCAAAATTTTGGGCCCCAGCTTTTATTGTTTTACAAAATAAGGACAGCTTTTTGGGTTACTACTTTAAAAAAAAAAATCTTTTTATTAAACAAGAAGAAAAACCAAATGCATACACAAAATAACTCTCAGGTGAATGCCTTCAATTTCAACGCACGGGTTGATACGGCACATTACAGAATTAAATACCCAACAGTCAATACTAGGGTCAAGTGAATTCTTGCGCTTCCAAATCAAGGCCAGACATGGGCGGTTCACAGATTCCCCCACGATGGCTATTCCACGCCCCTCAAATCTTACCCCACTTCTGCGGGCAACCCCGGGTCACATACACCGATTTTTCTCTGAACATACACCAATCAAGGTCTTCCGCCCATTTGTTGATTCTGGGCAGCTGGCTGGCTCCCCAAAGTTGAGCGATATTGCACTTGGCCACCATATACGTTAACGTAACCCACTGTTTCTGATACACACTTAGATCGGATGGCTCCCAAACATTTAACAAACATCTCCGGGCTTCTGGCCTCACCTTCACCCCCAATACCCCTCCCAACTCATCGTGGATCTTCGCCCAGTATGTTTGTATCACATCGCAATGCCAGAGGGTATGCATCAAGGTGCCCACTGCTCCACACTCCCTCCTACAATCTCCACTCTCAGCACGCCCCATTCCTACCAGGCGAGGCCCCGTAATATAAGATCTATGCAGGATCTTCAGCTGCACCAAACGGAGCCGCATCTGGATAGCTACTACCTTGGGGGAGGACACTGCTGCCACCCAATCCTCGTCATCAAGTTCTAGCCCATCCGCACACCACTGAGCTCTAATCTTCAACCATGGAGTCTCGGAGTTATTAACCAATTTCCGATATATCAACGAAATGGTTTTCTCCGGGATATGCCCATCCAGAACACGGTCCTCAAGAGGGGACATCTCCGGGAGATCAGTGCCTTGGGGGACATGAGTGGTGAGAGCATGTCTCACCTGCAAGTATCGGAAGTATTCAATTTGGTGTAGACTATATTGCTCCACAAGGGACTCAAACGTATGTACTGAGCCTTTCCCCCACACATCCTCTAACCGGGTGATTCCAATGAGGTCCCATCTATCAAACCCTTTGGTCTTCCACATACTGCCTAATTTCTCAGAATTGAATAAAGGGGTGGCCAGAGTCAGCGTACCCTCCCACCCGAGACTTTTGTTGGCCGCATGCTACACCTGTGTCACATGTGCAGTCGGACCAGTCAGAGGAAATCTTCCAGGTTTAGAATACAGAGCTCTATCAATCATCCCACCGGGGGCTTGACCCCGGTCCATGGCGTAGCCCGGGTCTCCTGGAAGTCCATAAATTATATGGTTTACTGCGGTCAACTGCGAGGCCCAGTAGTACTTACGCAGATCTGGAAGTCCAATCCCGCCGTCATACCAGGGGAGGGTAAATTTGTTGAAACAATACGGGCGCTGCCGTCCCACAGGAGCTGCCTCTGGAGGGCCTCTACCTCTTTGAAATACGCGGCTGGCACCGGGTCCATCGAATTCTGTAAAGCATACAGAAACCGGGGCAACGCCATCATCTTGAAGAGGGGTTACTACATTTTAAGTTGGGGTAGGTAACTTGTAAGTCACAGGTTTGATTCCCCAAATACTGTTCCTTCTTTCGCAGTTAATTGTGTGCCAATGAATTGGTAATATTACTTCATGTAAATTCACTACCACACAACTGTGCTACACTAAAACATTGTTATGCTTATTGTTAGCGTGCCACATTGAGCAGTTCCCATATATGTAAGCATATTGAGCCAGTCCAGGCAGGAATGTACCAGGCTGAATTGACAGGCTGGCAAAAAAAGTTGACTTGTAGGGAGTATAATGAGCAAAGGTGCCAGTCTCAATGGCAGAAGACTAGCAACTACAGATAAAAAGCTATTTTTTGAGAAGATTTGTCCAATTCCAAGTCCCTGTAGAGATGGACAGAATCAAAGGCAAGGGAGAGATCAAGTAATAGGCATGCTGGCACTCCATTTGAATCCAGTCCAGTGTTTAAATCATCCTTTGTGGAAGTCAGAGTTGCTTTCATGCCGCAGCCATACCAGAATCTGTTTTAGTAGTTTGAGAGAAGGTTACTTTCTTCGATGAATGTAACTATTTGTCTTGATGCCGATCTTTCAATCTTTTTGCCTATAAACAATTTGTTTTTGTCTGGAAGTTAGAAGGAGCTGTTGTTTGAAGGCCTCTTTGTTTTGTTTTAGGGAGTTCTTTTGAAAAGAGACCTTTATTCAAGGATTTGGTGATAGTTGCAGAGCTATAAATGAGGATATTCTTGCATACATAAGCAGGACATGGGTCTACCGGTGATCGTGCTGGCCTGCAAGCTTTTGCAGCCTTAATGAAGTCCTGTGTGGCCATGGGGTTACAGGTGAGTAACCGGTGGTTGTTTTCATAATTTGTTTTCTAGTGAACTGTGCAGCACTACTAGAATTATGACTGAGCAATGGAGAGAGAAGCAGTGGATCTGAAATCATTTGGAGGGTGGATGTAATGCAGGTCTGTCTGGCATACAAAAAGGGAAAGTCCAGTGGGCTTTGACTGTGCTGTCAATGCATCAGGATCTCTTATGGTAATGCCCCTTCAGGTACTGTGGTTAGAGAACCTTTTACCTGTGAACTCTTCCAGCGGGTCTGTCACTGTGATCTAGAGGACCATCGTCAGCTCTCCCTGTTCAGATCTGTGGTGCGCTTTTTTAAAGCACCATTACATCACTAGACCAATAGTTATACCATTGTTAACAAATTAATTCACTTTTCAAAAATTAATATCACAGCATTCAATTGATCGTATGAAATGCTTGACTCCTTTGGCAAACATGATTATCCAGTAACACTTTGCATGCTGGGATTTTCAGACCCAACAAACAACGTAAAAAAAACACACACATTCCAGAATGAACCATTGTGGTGAATGGAAAGCTAGGAATGGCTGAATGTGACACACAGTACAATGGGGAACTATATAAAAAGTTTAAAAACCAGTTTCACTTTGTGGTTTTCAGCCTAATTTCTTTTAACCAGTCAAAGCTTAAGCAGTAAAATGGTGAAAGCGCAAAGATTCCATTTAATGTACAGATGCTAGAATTTAAGTGATAACTGTCAAACAGACTCCACTAAAACTCTGAAGCTTGCTAAAAATGGACTCCCTACCACAGTGACAGCTACAGGGCCAATGCTATAGCATCACCTGCAACTCTTTGGTCTTGCTGTGTAATAGCAGCAACTGAATGTGTCTGAACTGAGAAGATGAACAGAAAACCTCAATTATGGCACCTGTGTTCCCATGCAGAGCCAAAACGTTGGTGTGTTTTCACGAGCCCCAGACTCTCAGCTGAAATATTGTTAGTACTTGAGCCCAAGTGTCCTATAGAAGCTGGTGCCGGACCGCACAGCCTCAGACAGCTCTCCACTGTGGTACCTGCCTCCACAGAGCACTACCATCATGCAGGTCAACGGGTTCAAACACTGATCTATGTCATGGCTTCAGCAGTAGCAGAAACACCAGGCCCCCATGCAGGTCAAAGGGGGTCAGGTGAAGGATTAGTTTAAAAGGTACCTGTAGAGCCAATGCTACTTCTCCCACCCACAACGGACCATTGTCTTAAAGTCCCTACACTTTCCCTCCCCAGCTCGTATTGCTTAGGCCGTTGCGGCTGCTTCCCCTTTCTGTAGCCTTTGCCTGCTTTCTACTCCTGTGCCAAATAAACACTCACACCCAGCTTATCCCCATAGCCTCAGACCAATCCCCAATCCCTCACCATCCTCCAAAGCCTTAGCCTTGATTTTTTTTTTGTAAACGTTTTTTATTGCAGATCTGAGATATATTGCATACAGTTATAAAACAACTTGCACTGTCACCGTCAGTTCGTAGTTCACGTTCAGTTGTTAGTTATACACGGTCTTTAAGCCCACAACCCTGAGGTCGGGTGGCATCAAGCGACGGATCAACATTCACAGCAACCTCTGGACGTTGGTGTTCCCCCATATGAGGATGTTTCCAGTCTGCTTTCCTCATTTTTGTTCCCCCCTCCCTTGCCTCTTATGTTCCTCCTCCCCCCCAACTTCTAAACTCCCTACCTCCCTTCCCCACCCCCTCCGCCTGCCCCCACATACGCCCGAGCTCACTGTTAGTGTGTATGTGTGAAAACCATCAGGAGTGATTGATTAATTATGGAGAAAGTGCACCTGGTGTTTCTGTGGGAACTGCAGCCCCTGAGTTGTAAACTTCTTTCTCCTCCTCCAATATGCTGTCTCGCAATGCCTGCACCAACGTCTCCCATGCCGTTGCCGCCTCCACCGCCCTGTCGTCAGAATTGCGACGAGCTAGCTGAAATCTGAGCGTACTTTCGCTCGCCGCCCATTTGAGAAACTCATTAATCCAACTCCTGCGCGGGGGTCCCTTCCTGGACTTCCAGTTTCTGGTTATTTCCCTCTTAGCTAGGATCAAACCCATATCGATAAACTTACTCGTGACTCTATTCTTGGGTGTGTGCGGAAACCAATGTAGCACCCCAACCGCCTTGGTATATTGCAGTTCTCTGTCCGTTACTTCGTTTAGTGTCTCGCCAACCTCCTTCCAATAGCCCTGTATGTGCAGGCAGTCCCATAGCATATGGCCCAGGTCCGCCTCTGCCGTATTACATCTGGGGCATGCCGCGTTCTCCACTCCAAAATACTTTCCTATTTTCCCTGGTGTTAAATAGGCTCTATGGAGGATATAAAAGTGTATCAGTTGGAAGCGAGCATTTCTAGTGCTCTTCCTTGCTCGCCTTATTATTTGCGCCCAAGTGGTGTCTGGGATCTCCATTTGGAGGTCTAATTCCCACTTGGTCTTCAGTGTTGTTAGAGGGCGCAAAGTTTCGCGCAGCATTCTAGAGTACAAGCACGACACCGCCTTATAAGTGCCCGCGGCCATCATAGTGTATTGGCAAGTCATGGACGTGGTGGGCTCCGAAAGCCCTCCAAAGCCTTAGCCTTGATCTCCATCTTTTTGCCATCCAGCATCCTCAGTTAACTCTCTCCTCTTGCACCAGCCACGTAGTTGCAAATGGAACTGATTAGGCATCTAGTTTTACGAAAGAACAGCTATTCTGCAGATGTCTTTGTAGAAATTAGTATACTCATGATGGTGGGTAATTTTTAGGTCTCACCTGTGATACCCCATACTCTGCTTGCGCATGCACTCTCGCTTGCAAGACATATTGTATACCTGGAAGGGGCTTGCCAATGCTTGTTATGCGTGCAGCAAAAGAGGTGTGCTCGTGTAAATGCTGGGTAATTGTGACTAGTGTGTGTGAGTGCAGCATTAATGGTGCAAGTGTAGGGGGAAAGGTATGCCAATGTGAATGCAGGGTGAGCTAAATGAGTGCAAGGTGAAAGAAGGACCCATGTAAGCACCAGGTGATAGGAGTGCATACAGAGTGAGAGGAATTAGTGCAGAGTGGGTGGTGTGAGCAGCGCAAATACAAAGTGAGTGGTGTGCCTGTTTGCATGCTGGGTGAATAGTGTGCCTGCATGAGTGCAGGATAAGCGTCGAGAGGGAAAGGTGAGCTGTGGGAGTGACTGGTGAGAACCTTGTGGGAGAAGTTAGTTCAGTGTGAGTGGTGTGTCCCTGCAAGTTCTGGTAGTTTATTGTGCCTGTGTGCATGCGGCACAAGCTGCATGAGTGATGGTTAAATGGAGTGCCTGTGTGAGAGCAGGCTGAGCAGTGTGCCTGTGTGAGTGCAATGTGAGAGAAGGGAGTGCATGGTGAGTGGTGTGAGTCAAAGGTGAGTGTTGTGCCTGTTTGGATGGTGTGAATACAGGGTGAGTGGTGTGCACATGTGAGTGAAGGGTGAGCTGTGTGTGACCGAAGTGCCTATGTAAGTGTAGGATGAGTGATATACCTGTGTGAAAGTAGGGTGAGAGAAGTGATTGCATGGTGAATGATGTGCTGATTTGAATTTGGGTGTGAGTAAAAGTGCAGAGGGGGAAGAATTAATGCATAGCGACTGATATGCTTGTTTGAGACTGAGTGCAGGGTGAGGGGTGAGACTGCAGGGTGAGTGGAGTATAATGTGATTGCAGGGTAAATGACGTGTGCAGGGTGAATGTCATGAGTGCACGGTGAACGGTGTAAGTACAATGTAATCACTGTGAGTGCAGGGTGAGTGGTGAGACTGCAGGGTGAGAGTAGAGGTGAATGGAGTAACTTGTGAGTGCAGGCTGATCAGTGTGATCCTGTGGGTGCAGTGTAAGAAGGGTGAATGGTGTGAGTGCATGGTGAGTGGTGTAAGTACAGTGTGATTGCTGTGAGTGGTGGGTGAGAGGTGAGACTGCAGGGTGAGCAAAGTGTCATGTGAGTGCAGGGTCAGTAGTGTGCATGTGTGAGTGAAGGTAAATGATATGTGTGCAGGGTGAATGTCGTAAGTACATGGTGAGCAGTGTAAGTACAGTGTGAGCACTGTGAGTGGTGAGACTGCAGGGTGAGAGTACAGGTGACTGGAGTGTTGTGAGAGTGCAAGCTGAGCAGTGTGCTCCTGTGACTGCAGTGTAAGTTGAGAGTGAATGGCATGGGTCATCCAGAGGCGGCAGACAAATCATGCTTTAGAGACATCGGGACATTTGAGACGGCCTGGAGAGGGTGAAGAACAACCAGACAATCAGAGATGATTGGGACATAATGCGCCTGATGAGCTCCTCTAGACCAATCATAAACACTATTTACTGCCACTATATTCTGTCATTTTGCTACGGTCTGCATTCACATACTCTATTCGTTAACTACAAAATGGCCGAGCACTAATCAAACCCCTCCCACAACAGTCACGGAAAGAGGACTAGGGAAAAGGGATCAATAATCTACAGAAACAAAAGTAGGACTTGCAACACCATAAGAAAACACCTTTCAACTGAGGCTGGAATTAACTCCCAACTACCAATGAACCTGAAAAAGGACAACCATCAAGTGAACAGGAAACTGAAAAAGGACAGCCTTCAAGTGAACTAGGAATGAAAGATGATTGTTATTAGGTCTCCCATGTTTATGAAGACTGCTAAAATAAACCAGTGTAAATAATCATATAATAATTAATTAAATATTGAGGAAAGACCAGCCTTCCCTGGATAAATAATTGTACAAATAATGAATTAAATAATTTCGATAAACCAGCATTCCCAGAATAAAAAAAAAAGAAAATTATAAACACATTAATACTTAGGAATGACAATCATCACCAGTAAAAAGAGAAATTTGATCTAATAAATAAATAAATACTTGGAATACAAACAATACTACCACCAAAGGACGAAGACAGGATGTTTAAAGGAAATAATAGGCCATGATAATTGGTTAACTTAAAAAGCATAGATAATATAATTCATTGCAGGGCTCTCTCAACAGTAATTACGCGAGTACCACTTGCATTAAAACATAAATGCTGACAAAATAGCGGAGGAAACTCCTCAATAGGAATTATATTCCCCAGCTACAAAATAAAAGGAGCACATCTGATTCCTGCGGCTAACAACGCCCGAGCAATGGCATACCCCTCCATTCTCTCTAAAAATGCTTTCAAAACCTTAAATACAACCTGCTTAGGAAAACCCTGAAACACTTATCTCAGATCCCTCCTTTAGCTCAAACAATGGAGTGATTATTAACAATTTAATTTTCTACACTAGATCACTGGCTAAAGACGCACTACAATGTCGTAGTTGCTAAACATCAAAGAAACAAGAAACATCCCTTACGGAACGAAGGTGCTTATAAAACCTATGAAAAATGTAAAGGCCACACTAAATATAACCTACTACAAAAATGGCACGGTACTCATCCTAGCAGCCAACAAAGATCTTGAGCTATTTGATTAATAATTTACCTCGCTAAAAGATCAGGCCTATAACATCCCTCTCTCAGCTCACCAACAAGGCGACATCATAGACACCATCATCCATACACCATTGAGGGTAAAGGTAAAGAGAGATAGCAGAACAGATCAGGAGAGCGACACTCTAGATCCTCCAGTACTAGACAAAGTAAAAATACATGCCTTATACCAAACAATCCAAGATTATACAGACACAAAGCAATCATTAATGAATCCCTAGATGCAAACTAATTAAAGTCTAGCAAGCCGTCCAATTTGCCCACATCAGAGGCTAATACCTCCACAACTTTACAAATAGCTGATCTCTCAGACACAGGACCCATCAATCAGGATCCCGGGACGATAAATCACAAGACCGATAATAATACAGGACTTGCCCCTCAGATAAAAGAAAAAATTACTGAAGGAACTAAAGGTATCGACAAACAGTCGGAAGTTGAACCATCCAACTTACCGCTCCACATGCCAGCAGTCATGTTTCAAAAGCATCAACTCTCTCCACTCTCAAGAAGGGAATTAGAAATGCTCCTTGCCCAGTCAGAAAGGATAGCTACGGTCATGCGAAACGATATTAGGAACATGAAGAATACTCTACTTCTCTCAGAAAGTCATCTCTCCAAAACTATCCAGAGTTAAAAATCGGTACACACTCTCCACAATAAGCTCAATACTACCCCACTGCCTCTGGCTAATACCATCCACGTATTTTCCTTAGGTATCTGTCAGAAATTGAAACCCAAAACCTACTACTTTCTTATGATACGACACCCAACTTCCCCGATAAGATAAATGAACAGAAGAATCAAGTGGTCCCATTAATGTCAACAGAATTACACATACTTATCTCAGAAAGCCAAACTCCAATAACCTGAAAGAAATGACGCTACTCCCAGAGGGGCCTGACTCCAACTCTAACCTAGACATCCCTACAAAAAAGATCTCATGCCTATTTATCAATTGCTGCTCAGTAATGAAACAAACCGCTGACATTGCCAACTTAATCATGAACCAAGACATTGACGTGTCTATTCTAACGGAATCATGGCTATCTGAATCATCCTAACAATACAAGGCGAGAATGAACTTCAACGCCCTTCTGAACTGACGGACGTCAGCGAGCTTAGGGATTATGACAATCTTACACTATCTAAATTAATTGACAATATAGCCCCTCTAAAACTTAAAAGAATACAGGTTAAAGATAAAAACCCATGGTTCAGGGTCACTTAATGAAGAAAAACGTAAACTCAGACTAACAGAACGAAAATGGAGACAGACTCCTTCATCCCCCCACTTAAAACAAATAAGAATGTCCAGAAAAAGCTACAATAAAAGCATACTTAAAACAAAAAAAGACTTTTTTAAAAATTAACTTGAAAACGCAAAGAACAGACTGTGGAAACTCTTTGATCTGCTAAAAGAACAATCAAACAAATTAGCCAAATCATCCCTTTTAACATCTAAATCAGAACTGAACTGTGGAGATTTTTCAACATTCTTTACCGATAAAGCCGGCTCATTAGAGAGAGAACTCAAGAATACCGCTGAAAAAGCCTTAAATCGAAGGAGTAAACACATGGAGAACCCTACCCTACCAGCACAAGTAATGCCCAAAAATAATGCTCATTGGTCAACCTTCAAACTTTATGATCAGCATGACATTACCAAAATCTTACTATCTTTGAAACCAAATAACCATTACAATGACCCTCTGCCTGCAAAATGTTGGCCCACGTTCAACCACTTGGTCATCCACTATTGGACTAAGATAATTAATGAATGGCTGGCCCAATGATCATTTCCGGACTGTCTAAAAACCAGCCAGGTCCTCCCTCTCTTAAAGAAACCTACTGAGAACTCATTGGACCCAAACAACTTTCGACCAGTAACAACCATTCCCCTACTAACCAAAGTACTAGAAAAATGTGCTCAACAACAATTAAGTCAACACATTACTGAATGTGAGCTACTAAATGACTGCCAATCAGTGTTCAGATCAGATCACAGTACGGAAATAGCATTCTACACAAAGTAGATGGTGCTCTGCTGGCTCTCCGCTGTGATGAAACCTGTCTACTGATCCTTTTTGACCTATTGTCTGCATTTGACACAGTAAACCATCCCAAATTATTAGAACACCTGGAGAATAGGATGGGCTTATCAGGAACTGTCCTGAAATGGTTTTATTCCTTCCTAGAGGACAGAACGCAAATATTCCTTGTGAACAACAAGCTATCCCCACCATCTCTGATTCAAATTGAGGTTCCACAAGGATCAACACTATCCCCTTCACTATTCAATCTGTACATCGAACCATTAACAGAAGTATTACAACAGGCTAACATTTCCTTTCACATGTATGCAGATGACACCCAGCTGTATATGAAGATATCATCACCAGAAGAGATCGACATAATTAACCAAGCTCTACAGAGAACCGTTGAATGGCTAGCTGACAATCATCTTAAGCTCAACTCACAAACATCCGAATTCCTTCTGATTTCCCCTCCTAAAAGCTCAGTCAGGATTAAGGAATGGACCAAGATGATCACTGCGCTAAACGGTACCCCGATTATAGTTGACTCAACTAGGTCTCTTGGAATCACGCTGGATAAAGAATGAAACATGCGAGTCCACATCAACACAATGGCAAAAATCACTTGTTTCCATCTGAGTTACCTCAGAAAATTGAAGTCATTTATCGATTCTGGTGATCCTAAAATGGCAGTCCAGGCGTTGTTCATATCAAGAATTGAGTTTGGATGCACAACTTAATCAGGACTTCCTCAGATCTCAACAGCTCCCCTAAAAGCTTGTCTCAATACAGCAACTAGACATATAACGGGATCAAAAAAATTCAACCACATCACTCCACATCTGAAAGCGCTCAATTGGCTGCCATACGAGGCAATAATAGAGCTAAAGATGGCATGTATTACACACAAGGCAATACACCACAAAACTCCACATTACCTGGCCCATAAAATTACGTTGTCTGGAGGCAGTAGACCCTCGAGGGGATCCGAGGATTTTTTACTGAAACCAGCATTCTTTCATAAGAAAAGAACATACGCTAGATCGTTCACGAGAGCTGCACCAAGGATTTGGAATTCGCTCCTACTGAATATTAGAAGAATCACCTATGCTCCAAGATTCAAAAAGGAGGCTACGTCCTTTCTGATGGGTACATTTCTCCCATAACGAACAACAGGGATTACTAAGACTTTTTAGACATCTTCAGTCAACCCGGCGAGCCTCTAGACTCAGCTGTTTAAGTAAGCTATTGTGAGCAGGATTAAAGTCCTGCTAATCGCATAACAAAGAAACTGGTCACTTCACAAATCAATTTACTGTCATTGATGGAGCTCTAATGGCTATTTACAGCTAGGGTGGATACAGTTAGTCCCATTCGACTACCCACAGTGATGTTGTCTGTGGACAGGTACCTTGATCAATCCACAGGTATATTTGATTAGACTAGCAATAATATAACCAATGTGGGTATCTAAGATCTCAGGAGGGGTCTTATTTTAAATGCAATTATAATATGACATGCTTTACTGTAATGTAATGATCTCTAGGATTCTTCATTTTATGTGGTTTGAGAATGAGTAAGCATATGCCAATGTTAGTAGAATACGTATACATGTTCTTGACGTGAAAGAATTGGATATCTGCTGATTCTGAAGGTGGTTGAAATGTAAAGTGCGCTGACACCCACATTTTGGGTCTTGTTTGCGCTATAGAAAACACTGAATAAATAAATAAAATAAATTAATGGGTGCATAGCGAGCGGTGTAAGTACAGTGTGATTGCTGTGAGTGCTGCGTGAGTGGTGAGACTGCAGGGTTCTGTGTGTGCTCGTGTGAGTGCAGGGTAAGAGGAGAGTAAACGGTGTGAGTGAAGAGTGAGCAGTGTAAGTGCAGTGTGATCACTGTAAGTGCCAGGTAAGTATTAAGAATGATGGATGAGTTGCCTGAATGCAGGATGCAATCCTAAACACCAAGAATAACTCAGCATGTTATCCATGCTAGCAAGTGGGGTCTCAGATACAGTTAACCTATTTCTACTATGGCATCAATGAGGGGTAGAGGATGGAGGAAATAAATGATCTGGAAGTCCTGCAACAAACTTTCAGACTCTTATTATGTCTTGATATGTGGTATATTGATATGCCTGTGAACTGCCAGAGCTGCAGGCTTTGAGTTGGGGAACAAGGATTGATTCTCTGCATCACCTCAACATCCTGTGCTTCTGGGCAAATCACTCAATCTCCCAGTGCCTACAAAAATTAATGTGTCCTTGTATAATGCAAGTGGTGCTTATGTAAAGTGCCCCAATACCTTTGGGTCAAGTTCCTGCTATATATAACTGCAAAACAAAACTACTGTTACTTTTTATGAACTGCATTCTCACACTGTAGCAGTAAAAGTAATATGCAAATGTAAGGAATAGGCAGAGTGGAGACGCAGGGGCTAAAGTAACCGGTGAAAAAACAACAAAGTCTTGTTAACAGGTAAATGGTCTTATAAAGACCTGTGAAATGTTCAGATGAGGCCGAGATAAGGTGCCAGCCACTGTCCAGTCAGCGCACAGCAGCTCACGAACTATGTGTTTGTCTGGGAAAATGCCTCAGTCCGGGCTAAGAAACACGATGGGGAGGGGAAGGGGAGTAAGGTAAGGGGAGTAAAGCCCTTTCAGCCCTATGGGCTTTGCATGCCTTAAACCAATGCTTCTAAACTACTGGGGCTTATAGTCATATGGAGCGGTGTGCTATTTTTTCCAGCCAGTTATCAGAGTTGGAGTGCTGCCATCATTGTTACGTCACTGAAGCCATAGGGAATGAATAATATCCAATCAGCATACAAAGCACCAGTGTAGTAAATGAGCCACACCAATGCACAAAGGGTGTAGTATATAGCTGGTGCTGCTAGTCGGAGCACGCTGCGGCAAATATATTACTAAAACGCTGACTACAGATACACTAGTCACTCATATTGCGCACACAGTTTTACTGATAAAACCATACAGCGATCACATTTTAATGTGAGGAGATCGAGTTGCAGAGAATTTGCCAGTTGCGCATCACCAAGTAAATGTCTCAATTTGTCTTGATCCTATTAATCCTTGTTTCCAACACACTTCGCAGTACAAAAATAATGTTTAATTTGTGCTTTGTGAACTGATGGTATATTTTGAAATATTTGTACAATTCATTTATAGATATTTAAATGATGTGGTGCATTAGAAAAAATGACATCCTACAGACTTTCCTTTCACACTAGCAAGATTGTCATTTAGTTCATTTTACAAAATCTTCTCACTGTGCGAAAAAGAAAAGTAAACACCAATCTCCATGCTAAAAGAATAAGCACCAATTTGTCAGAAGACATAGCCTGACATTTGTTCTCTCTTCCTTGATCACAGCTGTGACAAGTCAAAAATAAAATTTAAAGACATCTTTCTTACTCGCCTTTGGAACTCAAGCACGTATGTGTGCATTTACAGAATTAGACCCACCATATGTTATTCAGCATGCCGCCAGCTTAGCCAGTACTGAAAGGCACGGAATATGCTGAATTTCTACCTCATAGAACTTGGACAGTGAGGTACAATGCGAGCCCGTATGCACTACAAGAGTACGGGTCCACCAGTAGACATTCACGTTCTACTAGAGGTGGACCAGCAACTGAAAGTGGCAGTCAGGTTTGAAACACAGGCCTGGCTGTTGCTCATCTTGAGGTTTTCTTGGAACTTCGAGCTAAAAACGAGTTGAATGTTCATGTGGTATCTGCCACTCACGCTGTACCCTCTCGCACAAAAAAACAAAGCTCGAAGCTTTGATGTAAAGAAGGGCAAGAAATAACCATCTAGGGAATGAATTGCACAATGTGAGACCAGAACACCTGAGCCCAATCCCGGCATCCCCAACTGACCAAACTTTGTGAACCATGGCAAATATTTTATTTCATCAAGCCTCCTTTTTATTCGTTGCACACATGAGAACACCTGCAAATACACCAGCATCAGTTAAGCCACACACTGTACAAGCACCTCTTGTGTTTGATTTAATAGACTATAATTTTGCTTCTTGCGTAATAAAATTTCAGGCCACATATGGGGTACACATGACAACTGACTTGCCTCTTACTTCGGTAGTGGCACTGTCGACATGGAGAAGCATTAATCCTTCTAAGTTTATATATAAAAAGATTACCGCTTTTAAAAATTCTTCTCTATGCAGTGATATAATTTGATGTGCTAAAATGAGACGCTTGTACCCATAGTTTTCATTTTAGAAAGGAGTTACCATACTTTTTATATGATACCTGTGACTTGATTTGTCTGCCGAATATTTTTTAGGCTCGGCTTGTGCACAGGCTCTTTAAGCCAATCCAGACCCTGGGCTCGGCTCTAGCTCAGCTCCCTTGCTAATTTGTGGGCTTACACACCTCTATGCTCAACCTATGAAAACTCAAAAATACAAAAGAAATTTGATGAGACCTAATGAAACAGAAACACGTCATCATTATGTGCATTGTCTCATGCAAGAGAGGGTAATATGGCCTAGCAGTTCATGCTTGTGTGGGGTCAGGCTTATTTGCATACCTCTCTTACAATGATGCAGACCTTCTACAAAAACATAATGCTGCCCCAATATGTTCCCAGTGCTTTAGAAGTATGCCCCAAGCTTCGAAATCAAATATTTGACAAGCAGTCAGTGACAGGCCAGGAGCACATCTGATGCCTTTTGTGTTACTCATTATCTGACCTGGGATCTGAATGTAGCTAAAAAACAAACCACATTCAATCCTCAACGAGAGGTGAAGGTCCATATGCAGTCAATAGGAGGCACTGATTGACACCACATAACCACAATCACACTCCCTCACCCTAACCTTAATCAGAGCTGAGGAAAGAGAGGCAAGTGCAAGCCCACAATACCCAGACCCACTGTAAGGAGAAGCCATACACACAGCAAACTACAGTTTGCATACCCTCTTCTGGTCACCACCTTTTTGAAAACACAATTTTCAACAGTCAGGTGGCCTGTGTACTCAAACACTCAACACCTCTAGCCACTGGAATATCATATAAAAATGCCAAATCTAAACTCAAAGCCAGGGGTGACTGGTGTTCATGGGTAAAAGGGACGTTGCCCTGCTACCCTCCGGGGAGAGGCAAGAATAAGGAAATAAACACAGAACAGGTGAAAAGAAATCACTGCTCTGAGACAGTGTGCTGAAATTCTGTGGTGGACTCTAGTGAACTTTGTAGATGTCCTACTGCCCAAATGCAAGCAAGGAGAGGTTTACTCTGACCTGCAGCCACAAGCTACAGCACTGACATCACAGGAGCAAGTGATCCTGTTGCTTTGAGGGCACATAAACAGTGGCCCTCGGAGGAGTTAGAAAGCTCCATCCGCTTCAATGGCTGGGAGTGCCGCAGGCCGATGAGACAAGAAGGGAGTGAGTGGTCAATGTCGTTGTCTGCTTGATCCTTGCCCATCACCAAGATGTCGTCCTGGAAGTACTGTACTCCGTCTATATTCTTGAACAGTTTGTGCATAAGTTTCTGGAATACCGCCGCCGCTAGCCCAAACGGCATCCGGCGGAACTGGTAGCATCCGAAGGGCGTTATGAAGGATGTCAGCTTGTGGCTCGTGTGGTGTAGGGCTATCTGATGGTAGGCCGAGGTGAGGTAGATGGTGGAAAACCATTTTATCCCCTTCGTTTTTGCTAGCATTTCATCTATCCTTGGTAGCGGGAACTTCTCTACTATTATGTTCTTGTTCAATTCCCTCAGGTCCATGCACAGGAGGACTTTGTCATTGGGTTTCCTTGCCACCACCAGTGGGGCCAGCCACTCTGCACTATTTATCGGCTCAATGATGCCATTGTCTTCCAGCCTCTGTAATTCCTGTTGCACCACCTCACTGATCACTAGCGGTAAATTTCTCACCTTGTGGGATACCGGCTTGGTGTCGGCTTTGAGGTCAATCTTGTGCGTGAATTTTGTCAGTTTTCCAACCCTGCCTCCGAACACTGTGGGGAATTCTTTCTTCATTCTGGTGACGTCAGGCTGTTGTTCTGAGCTAGTCATCAGAACCTGTGTGGTGCCTCCTGGGTTCAGCTGTATGCCTAGGTCGCCCTGGTCCATCCATTCTAGAACTGACGGACCTTTCTCAGCTGCATATAGCTTGCATGTCGCACAGTGTTCCTTAAACTTGAATTTCAGGACTCGATATCCAACCATAGGGATGGGCTCTCC
This sequence comes from Lissotriton helveticus, assembly GCF_964261635.1. NCBI lineage: Eukaryota > Metazoa > Chordata > Amphibia > Caudata > Salamandridae > Lissotriton > Lissotriton helveticus. The sequence goes on from NC_136065.1 coordinate 1,786,016,347, forward strand.
CGTGAATGTGACTGGTCGAATGTGTGGAGGTTCCAGGTGAGGTCCTAGGCAGTGTTTGAAGCGTTCATCCCACAGCGTACATGGTATTATGGTATAAGGGGATCCTGAGTCTGCCACCATCTTGATCGGCATTCCTCCCACGACTAGATCGCATTGCGGTTTCTTGGAGCGGGTGCAGTCGATGCCCAGTATGTGTTCTTCGATGCACAGCATGGTGTCCTCTTCTACTTCATCTTCTTCAGATTCCGCTTCTAGCTCCTGTGCTACGTACTTGACAGTCGGCCTCTTCAACTTGCGGTGACATACTTTTTCAAAGTGCCCCACAATTCCACAGAACATGCACTTGGCGCGGAATGTTGGGCAATGTTCGTCGTATGCCTCATGGGATGGACTGCCGCACCTATAGCACGCGTTCATGCTCTCCTTGGTAGGTTTCTTCACCTGTGCTGGCCGGGGTGTCCACTTGGCTTGTGTCTTCCTGTCCACCGCCGTTGCTTTGCCCTTCTCCGGTGGCTCAGCTTCGGTAACTCTGTTGACCATGAGCCTCGTGGCTGATTCCCTCTTTGCCGCGTCTGCACACCTTTTGGATAGTTCTGCCTTCTTTACCATTGCTATGACCTCCTTCAGGGTCGCATCTCCGTTTACCCACAGTTTGTCTTGGATCGCTGTGTTCGTGGTGTGCATGACTATTTGGTCTTTGATGAATTCGTCATGTAAGGTCCCAAACTTACTATGTAAGAATCTAGCCTGCACACCTTATTTTAATCCAATTGATCTTGGTAAAAGTAAGTTAAATCTTAATTGGGAGCTTTCCAGTGTTAGGTTGTGCCCACAACCTGGTCCTGAAATTGCACTGTAGAGCTCTAGACACGCTAGGTCTGCTGGGAGCTCACCCGTTCAGTCCCTAAGGTTTCAAAATAATCAACTTTATCTGAATGTAGTCCCCTTCTTTTACTCAAACAAATAAATTCAACGTTCTCTATTTGGTTAATCAAACTTCTTTAGTGTGTCATTAGAACGCAATATATATGTACATGTGCTTTCATTAGACTCATACAAAATATTTACAAATAAACATGTGCATAAACATCAACAAAATCTTTGTTAAAGAAATGATAATTGACATTTTGTAAACACTGACATGTACACATTACAACAAAATCCCCCCCAAAAAATCCCTATGCATTTCGGGTCTATTTCAACCCTTCTTCAGGGGTTAAAGCATTAAACTGTACAACATCTGAGATTAATATCTTCTTATGTTTCCTGTAATTCTCACGTCAGTTCCGTGTTGGTTTCAAATACATATAAGGTCATACAGAGAGTGTGCTAGCAACAAGTGGGAAGTGCTGACAGTTAGCTAATTCTGGTGGACACATCTTGACAGTTACAAATTGGAGACAGCTGCATGCTCAACTGAGCATGTGCAAAGCAGAAGAGGATGATTATATATCTTGTCTCTAGGCAGATTTCAAGAGCAGTTAACAGGAAGGTAGGACAGAGCACATGGCAAACAAAATGTCCGACAGAAATACAAAATGGATTCCGTAAACGGACAAGATAGTCTCTAAATACAAGATGTCTTCTGCTAATGCTTAACCTAATCATTGCTAAATTACGACAGAGCAAAAGGATGGATAATCAAAAGGATGGATGAGTGAAAGGATGGATGTAAAGATGGATGAGTAAAACAATGGATGGATGAGTGAAAGGCAGGGTAGATGGATGTCTGGATAAAAGGATGGATGAGTGAAAGGGTGAATTGATGGATGGATGAATAGATGGATGAGTGAGTGAAAGGATGGATGGCTGAGTGAAAGGGTAAATGGAGGGGTGTATAAGTGGATGTACGGATGGGACGAAGGGTAGATGGATGGGTGTAAGGATGGATGGCTGAGTGAAAAGGTGGATAGATGGATGAGCCAAAGGAAGGATGATGCATGGATGAAGTGAAAGGATGGATAGCTATAGCAAAAGAGTGGATGGATGAGCAAAAGGATGGATGATTGAATGGATGGATGGATGAGGGGAGGATGGATGAGTGAGTGGATGGATTGGTTTGATGGATAGGTGCCCCTGGACCAGTAACGGCTCTCCTTTATGGGCTCCCCAGATACACTTCACCCTCCTTTTTTGTGGTCCATTTTTATTGTTTCAAGAGTGAATAATCATTCTTGAGATAATACAAATAAAATACTGACCAACTTTGGGTCCAGCAACAAACTGAGGCCGCTAGTGACATTGCTTGATTGCTGACACAGGTGCATGAAGGTGCCTGCGCCATTCCAGTAATGTGAGCATGTCTGTGTGACTATGTGTATGAGTTAATGTGAGAGAGAGTGAGTGAGAATGAGTGACAGAAAAGTCTAGTATGTGTGAAAATGAAGGTGAGGGAGATGACAGTGAGTGAAACTGAGTGTTACTGTGTGTGAGACTGAGTCACAGTAATTCAGAATGAGTAAGCGTGAGTGAGACTGTGTGAATTAGTGCGACCAAGTGAGACTGAGTGAGTCAGAGTGAGACAGTAAACATAGTGCAAGAAAGTGTGAGAGAACCCCATGCACGTGTTATATATTTTAAATATCACTTAAAAATCCTTTTTCCTATTTTGGTCCGGCTGCAAAAATGCTGAATACTTTGTGGATTCAACATCATCTAAAAAAGGAAGATCATCTCTGCTTGCTCAGCTGCCAGGCTCCTTGCAAGGCGAGGCAGGGGTTACCATTCGACAGCCACATATTTTAAACATACCAGAGGTGCAGAGTAAAGCAAACCAAAGGTACCACTTTCAAGCAATTAGCCCGAAAAATGTGAGTTGGCAGCTAAATCGCGGAGCAGTCTGGTATTTCTGCTCTTAATCATAGGTAACACTAGATACCGCTTTTCACCTTAAACAGTTTTATTTTCACAACCTTTCACAGTCCTTCCACCAGGCAGCACGGTAGGCAGGATAGTCCAGAAAATATAAAAGAACTCCATAAGGAGATGTGGCCTAACAGCCAAGGCCTGCCGTCTGTGGAGACAGAGAACCAGATTCGTGTCCCGGCGTATGTTTAACATCATGTAATTCTGGGCAAATCACTTCATATCCTTTCTGACCTTCTATAATATAATCAGATTTTTTTTAAAGTCCATGGCCCAAGTTCCTGATAGATTAAACTACAAAATAAATATATACAGAACGGCTAAAGTTGGGCACCTAAAAGAAAAGTGAGTCTTTCTCATTCGAACACCTTAGTGACAGACATTCTAAAACCTTAGAACTGCCTGCATGACAGGCATGCATCCCAGGGTTGGGTGCTGATGCAGCTGGTAGTACCTGACTGTCTCATTTTGCAATCTGTGAGCTGGAATCTGCTTTACAGGTTGCCAATATGAAGGGCTTGCCTAGGCCCACCCTAATCCCTTTGTGGGCTTCGCTGGCCACATTGCCTCTTTTGAAGGGAATACTGAATTTCACTAATAGCCAATGCAGGTAGTGGATAGTGTTACATCTTGTATAAGCCCCTAATGTGAAACATGGCTGTACTGGCCATTCTGCCACACTGGCATCTTCCCGGTGGGCTGCAGGCTAAGGGGCTGCTATCATGGCAGGGTGGATTGCTGTGACCCATCCATGAAAGCCCCTCTAGCCCTATTCTAGTCATGGCCTCTGCAGTGTGGGGTTGGTTTGAACATTCTGGTCTAGGCTGATTTTGGTTTTCATCCCTGCCCTCATGCCAAGGTAGGGCTTCACTGCATGTACATAGTACTATAAGGATACGCACGGCATGCGCAATTGAATAAAGTTATGCACGCTCAAGCGTCTGTTCCGACCAACACAGTGTGTGAGTGTGCTCCTATTGCTTTTGCTGCGTGCACCCTAAACATGAGACCCAGATGCAAAGGACATCGGCTTATGGGTTCCCATCACATTAGAACATTGGCGGTGAGGAGCTGGATCTGCGCATGGGAAGTGAACCATTGTAGACTTGCAGCCTGCAAAACAAATAGATGAGTGGGGCCTGAACGCTACCAACCACCAATCCATTTCCACGCATGCGACAAGTGGTGGCTGTGCTGGCTGAGCACGTTAATCTGCAGATCAACCAGCACTATGAAAGATTTGCAAGACCAAGAAAAAGGGATTTTTTAGACAACTTCTTTGCATGCTTGTGCAATCTCTCACGGACAATAATCAAAACAAAGAAATTAGGACCCACATCATACAAGAGTGCAAATTATCAGTACGAAGATAGCTCACACTAAGGGAAACATGATTCCGCCTCAAAACGATTTGGACCGTAGGTTGCTCTCACAAACGTCTCATAACAGAGCATCTATGAGGGATTAATCTCTGGCCACATATCCATCAAAGAGGAGTAAGATAAAAACAACCTTAAAATGATAGAATGCATAGAGATACCCAAGAGCCCTGGCTCCCTGAATAAAGGACTCTGCAGCTCAGACGATAAAGCAGTAAGATTACGCACATGTTGACTGTGGATTTGAGGCACATCAACGTGTCACGCAGGAGCAAGATCTGCACCTCCTTTTGATACAAGAACAAATTTGCAGAGGCAAGTTCCACTACAGAAGAAGATAAGAGCAACTTTCAAAATTTCCTCTGACTTTACTAAGCTATTTTCACCCACCTCCCCCCAATCAGAAGTAAGTGTCAACAAAAATGAAGGGGTCTTCCTTATCTTGATGACTGAGACAACGTCAACACGAAGCTGTCCTTTTTTAAGTGCAGAGACCAGTGAATGGACTGGGGGTGGTATGGGGCATCTGTTAATGTGACTGACTATGAGCAATAGTTGAACTTAAAAGCTGTCCCAAGCTTGGGAAGACAAACATAAGACTAGTATCTTATGTCAAATTTGAACCGTGGCCTTTAGTGGATACCTTTGTAACACAGGTAGGTAACACAACACTAAGAAAATCAGCAAGAAAGTCAGTACCAAATTCCTTTTGACGACGTGGGCACTGGTATGCTGATAAGTTTCCTGGCAGTGGGAAATTTGCAACTGATCCACTTTGTTCTAAAAATGAGGACACACAAAGTGAAGTACATTTGAAAGATAATGACAAAGGTACAGGTTTTGTGTCATCACAAAGCATAAACCACTCCTCGTGCTCCATTTAGAAATGAGAAATGGGCATTAACAAAAATTATGATTCTGAATTCTTGTACTGAGCAGGAGATGACAACCCAGCCAAACATTAGTTTGGATGCAATCTTCTCAAGGTGCATCAACGTGGAGTGTGAATGCCCTGCAGATCTATAATAGAAGCTACAGTGTCATATACTGTGGGAGTTTCCCAATATATACAGACCAATCTCTGGCACTTCTAGTTGGTACTTTCCCATGCTATACTAGAGATTCTATGGCAGGACCGGAGGCTTCTGATTATGCTTTCTCATTTCCTTACTGCACAAAACAGCAGCCAATGAAAATGAAAACTACAATGTAAAAAACAACATTTCCCATGAGGCTTTGAACCACGCCTCTCATACAACAACCAATCACAGTGGCAATAAACATATATAGTATCGAGACCCTAATCTGGCCTCCTCTTTCTTTGCTGCTCCGCAGCCCAGATAAGTGCTCTTTACGTTTTATGCTTATTTTTGCCTCTTGGCTGATCCCATGTATGCTTAGCCTCAGCGCTGTTGACTGCTTATTGCTATAATCATTGCTCTGTTTAGCACGACTTCTAACCTTTCTTGCAGGTTATCGTTTTTTGTTTATATTGCTCGGCCGCCGCGGCGGTTTTTCCTCTTTACCGATTTCGGAGCGGCGCCTCTCTGGCCCGCTCCGCGTCGGCCCCTTAGATTCTTGAGCGCGTGTAGCGCTGTCAGGTCCCCGTTTGTCTCCCCGCTCGCTGCTTCTCCCGCGGCCGCGTTTGCTCGCGGTCCGTGGCTCGGAGGGACTTGGCCCCCCCTCGGGGAAGGAGGCGTGCGCCGGAGCTCGCCTGACGCCCGGCGTGCGCTGACGGTGGTCGCGCGCGTCTCATACGCGCGCGCCTCCCTCATTGTGCCTGATTGACGCTCTGCCCCCTGCTGAAGAGGGGTTTACACGCAGATGGCCAGGAGCCGAGGGCCGTTTTTGGAGAAATTAAGCAGCGTTTGCCCTCAGATTTAAAATCGGAGCTTCACTACATTAACCCCTGACTTCCCTGTGATTGGGGAGTGGGTCAATTTTTGGGCAGCCTTTCTGCAACGCGATAAGGCTGTTTTCCCTCCATTAGTCCTAGAACTGGACTTAGCCTGAGTTGTTTTCCTTGGTATTTCCGGCTCCTCTGCCTGGCACTTCCCCTGCTTGACGCCCTTGCCTGGGCTGGTAACTGTGCTTCCCTCTGGGGACTCTGAGTGGAATTTTCAATTCCTGGTGATGATGGCAGATTCTGAATACTGCGATGAGGAGGGTACTGCGTGTGGATACCAAGGACAAGATGAATATTATGAGGAAGAGTCCATGGAGGACTTGATTGATAAAAAGTTGGACGCTAAACTGGATAAAGCTCTTTCCTCAGCCCTTCTTCCCTTAGCCAAAAAACTAGAGCTTTTGGCCCCTGGTACACCCCTTCCTCTGCCCAAGCACGACGCATCCCGTCCCCCTGCCCCTAAAAAACTTGCTGGTGACTCGGCATGGCCCCACGCCCAGTCCTATGGTAAGCTGTGTAAGGCAAAGGAATCTTCTTCGGGCGACAAGGCTTTACCGTCTCGCCCTCCTCCTTCACCCGTCCCTGATACTACCACCACTGGCACAGACACCGATACTGATTCCTCTGACACTGCCCCACGCAAGCGTAGTAAGAAACGGAAGCATGCGTCCTCTCCTGTTATTCCTACCCCCTTTTCTTTTGACCCTTCTGACATTGTACACCCCAGGTCCTCCGACTGGGTTCCTCCCCCCGCTGTGGCAGCCTACATGGAAACTCATCTCCGCAAGGGATTTGACAAGGAGGTCAGGGCCCGCCTAAAATCAGAATGCCCCCGCCCCGACTTAGCCCACAAGGTGGCCATTACTCCAGACATTGACACGTCCATGACAACCTTTCTTAAGAAATTCAAGAAAGACCCGAAAAAAGGTATTGATCGCGCGCTCAGAGCGTGCCAAGATAAGGTCCTCGACCTTTCCGGACCTCTAGCAAAAATCTTGGAACTGGCCCTTCAGGCGCAAGAAACAGGGGATGCCATTCACCCTGAGGTCCTGGCGGGTTGGGCTCAACGTGCCATTTGCATGCTCGGCAACGCCAACTGCGCCCTTGCTTCAGAACGTCGGAAGTCAGTGTTGCTCCGGATTGATCCTCAGTTGGTGGAGTTGGCTTCATCGGAGCCGGGTCCGTTAGCGGAAGGACAATTGTTTGGAGACAATTTCGTGAAAGACATTGCTAAATTCGTTAATACTTTTGCCTCCCTCGATAAATCTCAGGCCTCCTTGAAGAGGGTATTACATCAGGTCTCTCATAGGGCCGGGCGTGGTAGAGGACGCTCGACCGGCCGTTATTCAAGTCAGTGTTGCTCCGGATTGATCCTCAGTTGGTGGAGTTGGCTTCATCGGAGCCGGGTCCGTTAGCGGAAGGACAATTGTTTGGAGACAATTTCGTGAAAGACATTGCTAAATTCGTTAATACTTTTGCCTCCCTCGATAAATCTCAGGCCTCCTTGAAGAGGGTGTTACATCAGGTCTCTCATAGGGCCGGGCGTGGTAGAGGACGCTCGACCGGCCGTTATTCAAATCTTGGTCCTCAACGTGGATACGCCCCTAGGCGGGGCAGAGGATACACACAGGAACCGGACCAGGCCGGTTTCTATCCGTCAAGATCCCGCGGCTTCAGAGGTCGCTATAACCGAGGAGTCAATAGAGGTTATAAGAACTTCGACAACCAGTCCTCGGGTAAGTCAGGTGTGTTCCACTCCACTGGGAGGCAGGCTATGTCATTTTGTGGTGAATTGGTCACACCTAACGTCAGATGCATGGGTCCTTCAGACCGTCAGGGGTTATCAAATAGAGATGTTGGAATGTCCCCTGCAGGCCTTCCCTCCCCCACCTCTCCTTTTTTCCCTTCTAGAACAGAGTTTATGGACTCAGAACTAACAGACTTGTTAGCCAAGGAAGCCATTGCTGTGGGACCCTTCCTTCCCGGAGGTTTCAGCAGCAATGTCTTCCTAGTTCAAAAGAAAGGCGGCGGGCAACGCCTAGTTCTGAATCTGAGAGATTTCAATCCACACGTCGCATATCGCCACTTCAAGATGGAGGGTATCCATCTTTTAAGAGATCTCTTGCTGGAGAACGATTGGATGGTCCGTTTAGATTTGAAAGACGCCTATCTGATGGTCCCCATCTGCCCCTCTCATCAGAAATTCTTGCAGTTTCCTTGGAAAGGGCAGTGGTTCCGGTACAAGGTGCTCCGCTTTGGTCTTTCCTCAGCCCCTTGGGTCTTCACCAAGCTTCTAAAGCCGGTGGTATCTCGTCTTCGGGAGATGGGAGTTCGCCTCATCATCTACCTAGACGACATGCTTATTCTAGCCCAGGAGCGCACCCTCCTTCTCACCCACTTACAGTGGACTGTGTCCCTCTTGCAAGATCTGGGATTCGTTATCAACACCAAAAAGTCAGTGATGATACCGAATCAGCAGATGGAGTTTTTAGGTTTCCTGATAGACTCTGTGTCAGCTCAGCTGCTTCTTCCTCTTCAGAAGATAAGGTCCATCAAGAGGGAAATAGTTTCCACACTGACCACGGAGAAGATCTTTTTGCGAGTGCTGGCGAGGATAGTGGGCCTCCTGGCATCGTCTATCCAGGCCATCTTCCCGGGGCCCCTGCATTACAGAGCCCTTCAGAGATTGAAGATCTTTTACTTGCAGAGGAAATTTCATTACGACCACCTTATTCCTCTCTCAATGGAAGCTCGAGAGGAGCTTCAGTGGTGGCTGGATCATATGTCAGCCTGGAAGGGCCGAGCCATCTTCGGCGCAGCCCCGGATGTGATAGTCGAATCGGACGCCAGTCAATGGGGCTTGGGCGCTCGCTGTGGGGATTTTACCACAGGAGGACGCTGGTCGGCGGACGAACTAGCATTGCACATAAACTGCCTGGAGTTGTTGGCAGGGTCGTTCGCCATCAGGTCTATCTCACCACTGAAGAGCAATTGTTGTATTCTTCTCCGAATGGACAATGTCTCAGCGGTGAGATACATCAACCGCTTAGGGGGGACGAGGTCCCGAATGTTGGTTCAAATTGTGAAGGAATTTTGGCATTTCTGCCTGGATCGCAAGATCTCGGTGGTGGCGGAGTACCTTTCGGGGAAGTTCAATCAGGTGGCGGATTGGAACTCCCGGTTTCTCCGGGACTTCAGCGATTGGAGACTCCATCCATTGCTGTTTGCTCAGATCATGACTATGCGAGGCCCTTGTCAGAAGGACTTGTTTGCCTCCCGCCTCAATGCCCATCTTCCCCAATATTACAGTTGGAGACCGGATCCGATGGCGATAGGGACGGATGCGTTCCTTCACCATTGGGGGCGGCGGAGGAATTATGCCTTTCCACCGTTCGCACTGATTCCGAGAGTGGCGGCGCTGGTACGCCGACAGAGGGCGACGGTAGTGTTGGTGACTCCGTTTTGGTCGACTCAGTCGTGGTTTCCCACACTGTTGGAGTTGTCTGTGGATCTCCCCTTCCGGCTCCCTGTCTTCCCGACCCTTCTGCAGGACCCAGTGGGAACGTGCCATCCCTTGATCCTGCAGAACCAGTTGACCTTAATGGTGTGGACGCTCTCCGGAGACATGAATGCCTTGCAGGCCTTTCACGAGAGGCTTCCGGCTTTATGCAGCAGGCGTGGGCTCCTTCCACCCGGAAACGATACTCTGCTTCTTGGAAGAAGTGGGTGGGTTGGTGCCTTTCAAAACAGGTGGATCCCGTGGGATCAAATGTGACTGAGGTATTGAATTTTCTGTCTGAGCGTGCAGCTGCGGGCCTGGCTTACAGGTCGGTTAACAATTTCAGGTCTGCAATTTCTGCTGGTCACGACCACATTGACGGTAAACCAGTGGGGATGCATCCCCTGATTTGTAAGTTGCTTAGAGGTGTGCGTGTGGCTAACCCTCCTCGGCCCAGGTATTCCACAATGTGGGATGTTACAAAGGTGCTTAATTTGTTGGAAACCTGGCCACATAATGGTGATTTGTCTTTTACACAGCTCTCTGCTAAGCTCACTATGCTTTTGTGACTCATTTCATGTCGCAGAGTTTCAGATGTTAGAGCTTTGGATTTGGCTGGTAGGATGTTTTCTCCTCAGGGTGTCTCCTTTGTGATCACACGACCATGTCACGCTCAGTGGAGTATCCCGCCTTTCCTCATAACAGCAAGCTGTGTGTGTTGCAGTGTCTCAAATGTTATGAGGAGCGTACTTTTGCACACAGGGTTGATCCTTTGGGACAATTGCTCATATCTATTCAAACACCCTTCAAACCTGTCGCTGTGGCTACTTTGGCCAGATGGGTTAGATGGATCATGTCTGAAGCTGGCATTGATATCTCTGCTTATGGTGCGCATTCAGCTAGAGGTGCGATGGCTTCTAAAGCCTATTTACTAGGGTCCCGCTTAGAAGATATACTCAGGGCGGCTGATTGGTCTTTGGACTCAACGTTTAAGGTGTTTTATTATAAGCCTATTCCTCATGTTTCTGATGCTGTGCTTGAGGAGCTTGATTTATGAGCTTTGAACCAGCATAATCAGAAGCCTCCGGTCCTGCCATAGAATACAAAATTTTCTAGCTATCGCGACAAGAATTTTAGATTCTATTAAGGACACGGAGGCGAGGATTATCCCACCCGTTGGGACAGTTATGTAACTGTAATTTTGTCTTGAAATGATGTTGTTTAACAACTTTGTACCCACCCTCTGAGAAATAGGATTTGTGGGCTTCTTTTCTCAAACCTCTTTTTCTGTATAAGGGAACGATTCCAACAAGAGTTAACTGCCTCCTGTGGATGGTGCTGCTGTCCCTTCCTGGTGGAGGATGATTCCTTGTGGTTCTGTATTTCTACGTTGGGATTTCCTAAAGGATCTGATCTCTCCGTTGAGAGTTAAGACTTTGTTCACGATGACGAGACTGTTCGCTCAAAGAAAGAGGAGGCCAGATTAGGGTCTCAATACTATATATGTTTATTGCCACTGTGATTGGTTGTTGTATGAGAGGCGTGGTTCAAAGCCTCATGGGAAATGTTGTTTTTTACATTGTAGTTTTCATTTTCATTGGCTGCTGTTTTGTGCAGTAAAGAAATGAGAAAGCATAATCCTCGCCTCCGTGTCCTTAATAGAATCTAAAATTCTTGTTGCGATAGCTAGAAAATTTTGTATTCATTCAGCTTGCAGAGGAACTTATATGAAATGCTACAGAAAATAATTACTCGTCAGTCAGTATGGTTGACAAATGTTTAAACATCATTATTGAACATGAACATGGATTGTTGGCTCTTGATTTTTTTTTATCCTCAAATTCAGCGAGGCAGCATATATGTATGCGCTTGGAGATGACAGCATTTGTTTTGCAGATTTTCTTTCCCAAAAAAATGCTTCATCACAAATGTAGTACTGCAATAGGAACCAGGTTTTCTCCCACTTATGCCAACCTGTTAATGGTTTGGTATGAGAAGCAGCATGCCTGGAACCTAAACTTACACTGTGTGCACTCAAATCGTATATTATGGGCCTGATATACAGTTGATATCCTAATAATTTAGAACAGCTCTGAGAATGAAATTAAGGAATATCAAGCTTTTCTCTATATTAATCATCTTAATGTCAAACCCTTGCTAGATAGAGTATGATATATCAGAGATCAGATTCCTAGATCTAGCTCTGTATGTTTGTAATGGTTAATTAAAATAAGACCTTTAGAAAAACAACTGCTGCAAGCAATGTTTTACACTGTAGCTCAGACCATCCTTACCAATAAAAAGCAAATATCGCAAATGGGGAGTAGCTTAGACATAACATGAACGGCAGTATAAACTCCACGTGTCTGGAGGATGAAAACGCTCCTTAATTAGTTTTGATAAAAGATGATACCTTAACAAAAATATTAATTAGACATAGATCTGGCTTGGTAGAGAGAACTAGTCTTCGTGATGATAAACCTGCCAGAATGATTTTGAAAGGTATGACAAAAGAAGTTACGTTTGTTACTGAAGTTTGTGCTGAGAATATAAAAATATCTGGTATCCTTCAAAAAAATGACAGAAATCTATTACAATAGCTATCTCCTAAACATACAATAACTTTTAAGAGGGGAGGTACGCTCAGAAATATACTGAGTCTCAGTGACAAAGTTAGGTATGTGGAAGTCCTGAAAAATCAAAAATATTCTTTGTTTAAAAGGTTTGAGGAAGATGACAAAAGTAAGAACTGGATCACCGATAAAAACAGAAGGGTTGTTTTGGATATAGTAGCTGTGTATGATGCAAGTATGTTCAGGACAAGATTTAAACTGTTCAGAACCATGACAACTCCAAAGAACCTGAGACCAGAAATGTTAGGTCATAGAGGAAGAGATTGTGAGAGGTAGCTGAGAACTCAACAAACATGGTGGAGAGGCACTTCAAGAATACATTTGATTTATATTAGTATCTGCTTAAATAATTGATCCATTTTATTTTTCAATATGATAAATTGTTATTATGCTAAATCGATTAGGAGATGTTAGAAATGATGTAGTTAGTTTCTATGTTAAACTGCTACTAACCATTATAAAAATACGCTGTGCTACTTTTCCACAAACAATATCGGTTTACATGCCATATTTTTAAGGTTATAGATGGATACATCCTTTAAAGAACTATAATGTAAATACTGTGGGTGATGGAGAGTCTGAAGAGGACAACAGTATTGGAGAATTGTAAGCAGCTCGAAAACTAAGGAGTATTGGGTTATTTTCCCCCCATGTTAAATGTACAAAATTGAAACCAATAATCAGTAACCCTCCTAATGGAATAGGCTTTGTGACCACACTTATGTGTATTTGGGTAAAAATATGAAGGACCTTATAATTGGAGTTGTAGGTAGGTTAATAAATAATTTATTATGTAAGTTAATTAAAAGCTGATACAATGATATTTGATCATTCATATAAAAGTGACCAATATAAAAGTGAAAAATGTTGAAAAAACTTTTCTACTAAAAGGTCTTTGTTTCATAGATAACTTTACTTTTTTCCTATTCATTAACGTTGCCTTTGTAGGGCCCCACTCAACAGATATTGTTCTAGTCATGTGCATATCCCACAGTTAAAAATGGTATTGTGCATATAATGAGCTTATTTGTCCGGCACATGAAGCATTTAAGGGTACCGCTGTTGACCGTCCTTACTCCACTTTCACAAAAGATTAACTTTAGTAATTTCTTTCTTAGGTCCGTCAAAGGTGATCACAGGCATAAAATCTATCTGCTCAATTGTTTCCATAGTTATTTTACACATACAACACTCCCTCCCAATATTTGATATAACTGGAGTATTTTAAGGAGAGTGGAGCTTAGAATGGGGAGAGAATGTGGCCTAACGGCTAGGGCAGTCAACCTCAAATCTGGGGAACCGGGTTCGAGTCTCGGCAACGATGCTCAACATCCTGTGATTCTGGGCAAATCACTTAGGGCCAGATGTAGGTGGCCCAATACCGGTCGGTAACGGCCGAAATTACCGAATTTCGGCCGTTACGACCGGTATTGGTCATTTGGGATGTAGGGGACAGAAAATCGTCCGATTCGGTAAATTTACCGAATCGGTAAAGTTACCAACTCGGTAAAGTTTCCGAATCGGTAAATTTACCGAATCGGTAATTTTACCGAATCGCAACGGTTTGCGATTCGGTAAATTTACCGAATCGGTAAATTTACCGATTCTGTAAAATACCGAATCGGTAAATAAGAAGTGGTAAAATTGTATATTGAGATGTAGGTAAGCCCTTAAATACCGAATTTGCTTGAAATTCGGTATTTAAGAGTCGGTATTTACCATGGATTGAACTCAGGTGGTAACCAGGTGCAGCCTATAAAAAAGGACCCAAAATGCAATTCTTTTTTCACAATGGCGGCATTCTATGTCATTGCGAGACGGCTACGGGAGGAAGGAGAGAGGGAATGGCAGAGACAGGAGCAGGTCTACAGACAGAGGATCACCTTGTTCATGCTCACAGAGGCAGAGATACTCCAGAGGTACAGGTTGGACCCAGACACCATCTTGGACCTCATCAGGGACCTCCAACCACTGTTGGAACACACTATCCCAAGGGCACACGCTATTCCACCCCACGTGCAGGTGCTGTGCAGCCTACACCTGCTTGCGTCTGGGAGCTACCAGAGTGTGGTTGCTGTGGTAGGTGGGGTGACCCAGAGCAGCCTGTCACGCTTTCTCCACAAATTCCTTGACGCCATGTTACGAGGATGGACCATTATATAACTTTCCCTGCAACCCATGCAGAACTGCTCCAAACAAAAACTGACTTTTATCTGATGGCGCATTTCCCCAATATCATTGGCTGCATTGATGGCACCCACATTCCCATTTGTCCCCCTGCTGGCACCGAATACATATATAGGAATAGAAAGTCCACCCACACCATCAATGTGCAGGTGATCTGCAATGCCAAGTGCGTCATCACTGACCTTGTGGCAAAATTTCCTGGGAGTACCCACGACTCCTTCATATTTCAAAACAGCGGTATCTATGCACAGCTGACAGCAGGTGAATTTGGTGAAGGATACCTCCTAGGTAAGACACAGTGTGCGACCCCATTAACACCTATTGCAGTAAAAAGTACAGGTATGCATGTGAGTAATGTATTTCCATTTCGTTTTAGGAGACAGTGCATATGCCCTCCGCTCCTTCATACTCACCCCCTACCTCAACCCCTCAACACCCAGCCAAAGGAGATATAACAGGGCCCACAAGAGCACAAGAAATATTGTGGAGCATACCTTTGGTATATGGGAGAGCAGGCTCAGGTGCCTGCACAAGAGTGGAGGGGCACAGCAGTATACCCCCATCACCTGCTGTAAAATCATTGCTGCCTGTGCTATGTTGCACAACCTTGCTGTGAAGTAGGGCACTGAGGTCGAGTTGTCAGACTTTGAGGATCATGATGACAAGATTGCTGTGCCTGAAACACAACCTGCTGGAGTGGCAACACCAAGTGATGGCAGATACAGACGTGAGGAGATTACACGCAACTATTTCTGAGTAAGTAATGAGACACAGACAGGTTGTGTATGGGACCAACGTATTTTAATGGTGCCACAACGTGCAAGCACTTAAGTGCAACAGAATAAACATTATACACGTGGGGACTGTATGTCCCGGGTTACTTCACCCATGACCGGTAATGTCACTTGCGCCCGCGCTTCCCTGAGCCACTGGGATGTTGTTCGCTTTGTTCAGCGTGCCCTGCAGCCTCAGCTTGGCGCCTGGTACTCCTCCGTGTCTCCACATTAGTGCTTGCTATGCTGCTCCGGCTACTAGTGTCATCAGTCTCTGCCACGTCCAGGGCAGGATTCTGTGCTGTCTGCGAAATCAACATTGCCTCTAGTGCACTTGTTATTCTGGCCATGCCCCTGGTGACCTCAGCTGTATTCTGTGTCAAAGCCTCCTGCATATTTATGCCCCTCCTGCATAGCAGGGATGTGGCGGTGGCCAAGCGATTGATGGCCGTATTGGGGACACGGGCATCCCTGCGCCTTGTGTGTGACAGACTATCAAGTTTGGAGCATAGCTGCGTAATTGAGTTGCTCATCTGCTGCATCCCTGCTGCTATGTCCGTATTTGTTTTGGCAACCTCTTTATTTGCCTCCACAATGTCTCTCATGCCCTTCCCCATGTCTCCTATTTGCACATTCAGGGCGCAGAGTTGGCGTTGGCAGGCTTGGATGGATTTGCCCTGCATCCTTTGAATGCGCACGATGCGCCCCTCCAGCCCACGGAACACAGTGCCCTCACCACGTCCACTTGCACTGCTGGGTCTGAGTTGTCTTCTGCGAGCAGTGACTGTCTCATCTGTGGACTGCAGTGCTGCTGAACTCACATCTACGGTGACTTGAGCCTCCCCCTCACCCTCTGCTGCCTCCATTAATGGTAGTGAGGCCACGACACGGGGTTGCTGGAGTGAACTGGAGCAGTGATGGTGAAGTTTCTGGTGAGAATACCAAGGGAGGGGATTCAGAAAGCTGTGGGGAGTGCAGCAAA
Source organism: Lissotriton helveticus (assembly GCF_964261635.1). Taxonomy (NCBI): domain Eukaryota; kingdom Metazoa; phylum Chordata; class Amphibia; order Caudata; family Salamandridae; genus Lissotriton; species Lissotriton helveticus. The sequence continues at coordinate 1,786,032,571 of NC_136065.1, forward strand.
TCTGGGGTCTGTACAGTGTCATCTTCATGGGAGATGGCAGTCGTGTCACCTTCCTCCTGCGAGGCTTGCACTTGGCTTGGACCTGCTTCCTCACTCTCTTCCCTCGCTGGTGCAGTCCCTTCTGTATCAGTGGGTCCACTGCGTGATTTGGCCCCTATGTATAAATAAGCGTATGTCAACTGGGTGCTACTGTGTCACAGTCACTACAATAAATGCTTTACACATTTCACTTTCATTTATCTGCATTCATTTCACTAACTTGATGATGTCTGCGCTGTTACACATGGTCTGACATTTGCTGACTACATTTCCCATAATGCATTGCTCCTGTATAGTGATAGCAGTACTGGACTGGGGTTTGATTGTCCACAAAGGGTAAAGGGAAGCAGGTTGGTATGGGGTGTAATGCAGCGCATGCGTCTTACCTTTTTTTGTTGCAGCTCTGGCTGAGCTGTCCACATCTCCCAGTCCACAGACGCTGTCTGCCTCAATGGTTGAGGCCACCATCTCCTCCAGGTCAGTCAGGGGGGGCGCTGGGTTCCTGCCTCCACCGGCTAGGCCTGCTGCTTGTGGATTTCAGCCATCTTTTTTTTGGTGAGGCTCCTGAGGTCTTAGAATCTTTTTTTTGAGATCCTCAGTATTCCTGATCGTGACTCCCACAGCATTCACTTTTTCTAATATTGCCTGCCAGATTTTTCTTTTGGCAGACTCGGGAACAGTGAGGGAGTGCCTGCCAAAAAGTTTGTTGTGCACTCTCACTACCTCATCCACAAGTACCTGCAGTTCCATGCTGCTGAACTTTATTTTCCTCTTTCTTTCTGTCTTCTTGCTTTCACTGCTGCTTGCCATTTTTCAGTTGGTAAAGTTTAAAATAGAACTCTGCCTGCTGCTCTGTGACTCTGCTCAGCTCTGACTGACTCTCCAGAACCTTCTAATTAGTTGCAGCTGCCTGGGTAGCCTCTTCCTGGTAGGGAGGGGGAGGGTGGTAGCACCTGATTGGCTGTTTTCTTAAGTTTCACTTTTACTTGCTTTCCGATTCGGAATTTACCGAATCGGTATTTACCAATTCGGTATTTACCGATTCGATATTTCCCATTCATTCCTATGGGCCTTTTGGCCCATAGGAATGAATGGGAAATACTGATTTGGTAAATACCGATTCGGTAAAATTCCGAAAGTCCGATACCGAATTTTACCGATTCGGTAAAAAATACCGATTTTTTTCCCTACATCTCATTTACCGATTCTTGAATACCGAATCGGTAAAATTCGGTATTTAAGAATCGGTAAATGACATTTACCTACATCTGGCCCTAAATCTCCCCATGCCTAACAAAAATGAGTGTGTCCTTTTGTAAAGCAACTGGTGCTCATGTAAAGATCTCTGATACCTGATTCCTTTGGATCAAGGTCACGCTATATAAAACTCAGAAAAGAAAAAAAAATAAGGATGTTTAATCATACTAGTGACCTTTAATTTGAGAAATAATGACTTTGCTCCTGGCTTGAGAAAATGTGAAAAAGTGACATTAATTGTTTCTAATTCATTCTCATAGTGCAACAGTCTATGTGAGGTCGCCTTTTTTATTTGGGTAAACCTACTGAGAAACTTACTGTACAAGTATTTGTGGTAATGTAGAGCTTAGAATATGATGGTGGTGTTAGTTTATCGTACTATTGATTTTGAAACCAAGGAATGAGGAGTTCGATTCCACCTTTGCACTATGTGAAAATGTGGACTTAATTGTTTTATAATAACGTTGGCTGTGTGAAGCTAGATTTAATTACTTGGTTAATTCTAAATTAACTGCCTGTTTCCTATGATTGTGAAACTATTTTTTGTTTTAGACTGCGCATCAATGAAGTCTTTTGCTCAAATAAATTTGAAATAAGGATAATATTAGTACAAGTTCTGAAACTTGGAAACCAACTGAATTAAGAGATTTATAAATGCTGATTTGGTGTGAGAGGAAACAGAAAAAAACATATATTGTGATACAGACTTTTTGGTTCCACACTGTTTGAAGATGTATATGTATAAGGATTCAGGACATTAAGGAATTGGGCTGTGATAAGGTCAAAGGATCAGTAAAGAGTGTAGTATAAGGCGCGTGAACGTTGGTGGTCTAGATTTTCAATACAGAAATCTATGTGATAAATTATAATATTTGCCACCATCTTATTGTAATCAACATTAAAATGGTTCTAACATATGGTGGTCAAGATCAGACAGTAGAAGAACATATTTTTATTCTTTTTTTATATAAGAACATTTCATAGATTTTTTAACAACAATGTCAAAAGAATACACCCAATGCAGGCCCGCGAGGGGAGCCTTTAGGTATTATCCAAAAGATTCCCTACGGACCGCCATTACCCTTTGCCCCACCTCAAGCAAATTTTTTATTCTTGTAATGATAAGAAGAAATGTATGTTAGGAGAACAGAGTAATCATAGAATTATCCATATTAAGGAGGTCCATAATAAGTGAGAATTTAGAAACAGATGAAGCAGTTTCATGGGCTTACTATGTTGATTTGTTCAAGTAGCTCTAGTGAGAGATTATATGATTGAGATATTTTAGATATTAGTTATTTGTTTTTTGCATTTAATTTAATGTATATGTAAGAAATTGTAAAATGTAACATACTGAATACAAGCACTTGCCCTACCATTTATATCTGTACTTATCTGGGTCTACATGTAAGTGTCTTTTGAATAAAGAATTTATTGTAACCAACTGAGTGCCTCTATGTATACTACGCAAGAGTTCTTGGAATGGCACTATTGATGCTGATTTATCATAACCAATTACCTGCCCCTACATATACTACCCAAGAGTTAATGGAAGGGTACTATTGTAGCCGATTTATTGTAATCAATTGCCTGTTCCTACATATACTTTGCAAGAGTTATTGGAATAATGCAAAAAAAGCTCCGTAAATCACAATATAATGAAATGAATGTATATATTCATGCTACCATCATACATACGCAGGGTTTTCTTACGCTTATTTCTCTGAAATTATACAGCTCTAAAGAAGCGAATAAATACCCGAAACACATATTGGCTGTGGCTGTAATTATGATTTAATGGCAAAAAAACTGAGCAGAATTATTGGACATGGGGACATAAAATGAGATGACAACAAAAAGAAGTAGAAATTCTGTCCTTAAATAGAGAGCAACAGTTTGGTGACAGTTATAAATCTCAATTAAATTTTTTTGTGGAAACTTGCAGTGGAGATGTATGGATATACCCATATTACATTAATTTAATGTGCAAGGGATGGCGATTTGAATTTATTTTGGACCAATTTTTTGCTTTCTAAATATTTTTCTACCATTAATAAAACACATATTTTTTATATATTACAAAGTGTGGACTATAGTAATTACTGCTGCTTCCCTAAGAAAAATATTTCTGTTTGGTTTAACCCTGCCAAATATCTGTTGCATAACTTGCAGTTCCCAGAGCTGATAGAGCACCACTAGGAGGAAAGGACAGAACAAACTTTACAACTAATAACTCATAAAGCCTGTCCTTACGTCCTCAATCCTTCTGAGATCTCTGAAATCATAAATGAGGCTGAATGCATATAGGCTGAGTTTGTGGCAGCTAAAAAATAACTCTTCAAGTGATTTCTTGAAGACCAGTGGCACCAGACCTTGCAATCACAAATCAATCTATGCTCCCATTGGAGAGTATTTCGTGGACACTGAACTAAAGCTGATGGCATTGTGCTGTTGGGGACACCATATTGTGTTTCTGTCATCCCTAATCTCAAGGTCAACTCGACAGGACAACCAAGGGCACCAAGGTGTGGTCCACATTGAAGCCAGCCTGAGGGAAAAGGTGTGATTTCCTGAATGGTAAAACATGTAGGAGACTAGGGGGCCTATTCACAAAGTTAAACTTACACATGAGTAAATCTACATGTATTAGTTTATTCTTTCTAATTTCAGAACGATTTTATAGATTTTTTTAAATTTTGATAAAGCTTTAAACATAGAGCTAGACAATGGGACTATGATCGAGTGCATGAACAACATAACATATCATATAATATTAAGTGAGTGAGTGAGTGTACACTTGTAAAGCGCATGGCTATCAAAGGCCTCCCAGCGCTGAAAACAAGCCAACACAAGGCAGGCAGCCAACTCAGGGGAACAGCATAGTCTTTAGAAGTTTGCGTAACCATAGGTGGTTGGTCTCAAGCCTGATGTGGTCCGGCAGTAGGTTCCAGCATCTTGCAGCAATGACGGCGAAACGCCGGCCCCCACTCCGCACTCGGTTCACTCTGGCAAAGATGGCAAGATGTTTCTTCTCAGAGCGCAGTGACCTCGTGGGGAAATACCGGGGAATGATGGCACGGAGGATCGGAGGAGCAGTATCCGAGAGAGATCTGTGAGCAATGCACAGTGACTTGAATTGAATCCTTTCGGCAACTGGCAACCAGTGCAGAGAGGAGATGTGAGGTTTAGCAGATTCACGGTTATGGGCCTGCATCAAAAGACGAGCGGCACAATTTTGAACTATTTGGAGTTTGCCGATGGTCGTAGCCGGGGCGCCCAAGTAGATCACATTGGCGTAGTCTAGCCGAGAAAGAATCAAGGCTTGTACCAGCAGTTTCCTGGCATTGAAAGGCTGAAGTGGTAAAACCTTTCTTATCATTTTAAGGATACCATAGCAGGCGCCTGCTACTTTACTCGCCTGTATCCCAAAATTCAAGTTGTTGTCCAACCAAACCCCAAGACTTTTGATATGGTCTTTGGGGGGAGGCATAGCGCCTAAGCAGTTTGGCCAAAAGGCGTCGGGGTCCAAGTTAATAGGTTTCCCCAGAAACATAAGCTCCGCTTTAGCAGCATTCAGCTTTAAAAAGGAGCTATCCATCCATGCGAACACTCTTTCCAGGCAATTTGCCAGGCTGGGGGAATTATTGTTTGAGGTTTTAAGGGACACCACCAGCTGAGTGTCATCAGCATAGGTAACAATCCCCATTCCAAAGGGCTTGACTAGGTCGGCCAAGGGGCGCATATAGACATTAAAAAGCGTGGGGCTAGGAGAGGAGCCCTGAGGCACCCCACATCTCAAAGGCATCCTATCTGACACAACCTTATCCTCAAAGACCTGAAAGGACCTTTCTGAAAGGAATAACTCCAGCCAATTCAGGAGCGTACCCGTCACCCCACATTCTCTTAATCTTAATAACAGGAGTTGGTGGTTGACCGTGTCGAAGGCCGCGCTAAGGTCGAGTAGTATAATAGCTGTGGACACTCCGGCATCCAGAATTTTCCGTGACTCCTCAATGACCATTGGTAAGGCCGTCTCTCTGCCTTGGGAGGGTCGGAAGCCAGTTTGCGAGGGGTGTAAACAATTATTTTGTTCAAGAAATGTAGAAAGAACAGAATTAAGGTATTTCTCGCTAATTTTGGCTATTCCAGGCAAAAGTGAGATGAAGTTACATAACATATAATCTGTGAAGTAGGCAATATCTTATAAAGCATTAACCAAATCCTTTAATATATATGGTATGAAACGTGTGTGAGTCAGATTAAGCATTGAGAGATTATAGGTAAGAGTAGTTCTTCAGGAGGATGGTGATGGGTTTACATTGATTCAATCAATCAATCAAGTGACTTGTAGAGTGCGACTACTCACCCACAAAGATTCAGAGAAGCCCTCTAATAACCCATGTACACCTTATATTAAAGCATTAGCCCAGTCAGGAATCGGTGAAGAAAGAGTACAGAGAGAGAGAGACAATAGAGAAGATAAAATAGGTAATTTAGATTTAATGAGAGTGGAGTAGGAAGGTAGGGTAGATGAGGAAGGAGGAAAGTGTTTGGAATGGAATGCGGGACTTCTAATTGTTTTAAATAGTATTCTCCATATGTGTTAGGACCCTGTGGGGGATGAGAGGAAAACATGGTGTATCGGGAGATTTGTGTCCATTTTTTCCACATATTCACTTTAGGTAAACCTTGAGTTAATAAAGAATTTAGTGTATTGTCAGCCCCTCTCATAAACTGAGTTTAGCCAACCAAGTGTGGATGGATAGTCGTGAGAAATCTTGTCATTCTGAGAAGACGGATTTTGTTCCTGTAGTTAATAGTGCATGTGAGAGAACTCTATCTTTTAGGTTTAAGGATTAATTTCAAGTTGGAGGATTCCTGAAGTTATGGATTTAAGGTCAGGAGTCCATTTGGCATTAAATATGTTGAAGATCTAAAACCGAATATTATTTCAAAACTGTTTGACTAAGTGACATTCTAGGAGCATGTGTTGGAAAAAGTTCTTTGTGTGTTTTGCAGCTCCGACATTTATGTGTCTATTATGCCTCATTTATGACGTTTGTGAGGGGTCCAGTGTGCCATATGAGCGATCCAATATTTGATTTGTAGAAGTTAAGTTGTGAATTCAAACCAAGTGAGGTTTGTCCATATGTATTCCCACTTTAGGGATCGGAATGTATGTGTTTCTGAGTTGTTGAGCATTAATTCCCATTTAGATTGCAGTTTATGAGTTCCTTTAGAGCGTTTGGGAGAGAGAAGGGTGTATAGTTTGGATGCACAATGCCCTCCTTTGATTTTTTTTTTTTTTTATTGATGGGAGATCGGGTTTGTGAGGGATTTTGCTTTTCAATATGGACATTTTAATTCTGAAGAAATTGTAAATATCTAAATCAGTGAGGTTGAATGAGTTTTTCATTTTTCAGAAACTAACTGGATAGGAAGTTGAACCGAAGTCTCTTAAGAGTTTAAATCCTTTGTCAGCCCGCTCTTTATTGTAGAATGTTTTTCCGTCTTTCTTTATGGTCCGATTGTGCCAGTGGGATACTTATGTGGAGTGTTTGAGTTTGATCACTGTTTTATTATTAATCTATTGTATGGCTTGTAATGTTTCTGGAAGGAAAGACGTTGAGTGTTCTTCACTGAATTTCTTCATTGTAATCAGGGCCATAGGTTTAAGAGGGTGGAATCATGTTGTTCTATAATTAGCTAGATTAGGGGGATCGTAGTGGGTTGCAGAATCCAAATAATTCCTTGTTTCGCTAGAAATGCTGTCTGATGTCAACAGTAATCTGTCAGATTTAAGCCACTTAGATTTCTGGGGGATTTTGGAGTTTTTAATAGACATTCTAGGTTTTTTGTTTAACCAAAGGAAATGTGTAATGAGAATATGGATTGTTTAAGAAGGTATCTGAGAGAGGGATTGTGGTCATACCGATCAGAAAACTGATGAAATATTTAGATTTTCTGTTTGGCCCCACAAAGCTATGTATTTAGTGTCCATCCTTCACAGACGTTTTTAGTACAGCCAATGAGTCTTCATTATGTTTGATAGAGTCATTTATGTTTACTACTTTTGGTTATTCACATTTACAAGTGTACAGCTACTCAAAAGTGTAGACTTATATGTCTCCACTCCCTGAAATGGTGGGGTGGAGTCAGTAAAAATGTCATATACAGGTATAACATTACTACTATTAGTTGTTTTACAATAGCATTTGCCAAGCCACACACTTGGGGGAGATCTCAGCAGTCAAGATAGAGATCTCCAAATTGTAAAGTAAAGACAATGTTGAATATTTAATTAGAGTTTTAAAAGGTATTTAAAAAATGTGTGTTAACTGTTAATGTAATTCATTTTATACATGAATAATAATTTTTAGAAAACACAAACGCGTAGTCACTACTTTTTAAAACATTTATTAATTTAAGTATAATATATTAAATGTCATGTTAAGTGTGTTTATTTATCATGTATTAAAATTTAATAATATAAAAAAGTAAAAAAGTTCTGTATAAAATTCATTTACATTAATTGATATCAGAATGTTAGGAACTGAATGGGTTCGATAGGGTGAGGCTACAATACAACATGGATGCTGTTGTGTTAGGGGTACTTGGGCACGGTACACAAACACAGAATATCAGGTGTGCTGCTCTTGCATCAGATAATGAACATGCAACTTTTTGTTGAAGCTCTTATATCCAGTGTGAGCAATGATAAGTTGCTTGGCCATTAGTTATTTTAAAGATTACTCTCATATGACCTTCTCAATTAGCCGGATGGCTTGTACGTCTTCATAAAACCCTTCGACATTTTCTCACAGGGTGGAAACGTTGACATTGTAACAGTGTGCTTGCATTGGCCTGCACCAATTGAATACCATTTATATCTACTGAAGTATTTATAGTATTTCTTGCACTGCTTGTATTTATAGCTACTGCTTGCATCACAGAGCACTTCGCCAAAGTCACCATTTTAATGATTGCTGCTCTTCTTGGATACTAATTTTATATGAGATTATGCAACAAAGTATATCCCTTTTGTACTCTCTTTGTAATATTTGTATACATTTAAGTGAGCATATCGACAATTGATTTAAAGTCTGAAGTGGTTATCTCATGATGCACTTCCCACAAATGAACCCTACAGAACTCGTGTATCTTTATTCTAGTTATGGCCCTGGCTCCAGTTAGGTGTAAGGGTCAGTCCTGTATCTACCACCAGGTTGTACTAAATCAGTTTTTGCTTCTTCAGCATCCTGGTAGAGTAATGACATCCATCCATCATTTTTGTGCATTTAAGGCAACACCCTTCTCACTGCTCCACTGATTTTGCCAGTCTCTGCTATATGGCTTAGAAGTGATAGACACCACCCCCACCACTCAAAGATGGCCATCAACCACAACTCCTGAAGGACCAGAACAAAGAAAGAGAAATCTAAATCTCTAAATGAATACCTGATGAGGGACACGCACACCAGCGATTGGGATAGCTGACAGGAATCTTCTAAGACTGACACCCTCGAAGAACTTTTGAACATGGTGTTTGGACTGTGGTCCAAAAATGTAATTGAGCAGTCAGCACGGAGTACATAAAGCTCATGGTAAGTAGCCGAAGTCCAAAGACAGTTATGCAATCTCTTGGATCAGTACTCTAAACTGAGGTAGGCAGCAGGACACCAGGAAATTCTGCATAAGCATGGAAAGGCAGAGCAACTGGGCTGGGTCACAAAATAAAACATTTACGAATATGGGAAGATGTACTATAAGAGTTCTGCTAGAGGTACAATCACATGCTTTTGTAATTTGCCCCGAATCTTCCAACTCACTACTATTAAAAGTACAAAGCGGGCACAGTACTTTCGATTTGTACTGACGATATGATTATGACTCTAACATTCCCATTTTAATGTCTTCGGGTCGAGTTACAAAGGCACGTAAGAGTACTTAAACGAGTATTACAAGAGTACTCTTTTAGGTTCTCTTGCATGTTTGTGAAGTGGCCCTGGTTATGTGTGCTGACCTGAGCTTACCCCGGAAGCACTTGGTCCCAAGTGAAAGGATGGAGAATTGAGCTATAAAACGCCGGAGACGCTGAGCACGTGCGGCCTGGTTAGTCCCATTCAGCTCTGCCTTTTCAGGCCTGCAAATGGGCTTCATTAACTCGCAGCTCGCACGTGCTGTCGAACAAAGGATGCCGTTAGCCCTTCCACGGAGGTGCTGGATGTTTTACCGCTTACCCCCCCTCCTCCCCCACCTCGCGCCTTTTTACAGACTGTAGGCTTGGGGTGGAAAGACACCGAGACAGACATGCACGCAGCTCACAGTGCCCTCGCCCCAGCATCATCACACACTAATTATTTCATACTAAGGAGACAGAGCGTAACGTATTATTATGAGGCCCGGTTCTATCAAAAACAGTCATATCCTGAATGCATTTCCTAGTTACCAGAGGCACAAAGGCCCGTTGCTAGGTAACCGAGGTGGGGGTTCGGAGGGTAGTGACGGCCCCTGCTCGTTGCACGCTTGTCTAGGAAGCACGCAATACAAAGAATTCCCCGGTGCAGAGGTATCCCATACCATTGCATGTGGTTACCATGACGACCATAGATAAGTGATGGATCTCAACTTGCAGCCATTGCTGGGGCCAGGCCGGCTTCCTTTGTTTCAACTCTGTCTGGGCTCCGGTAATGAGATCTCCCATGTGCCTCAGTAATGATCTCTCCCCAGTGTCAGCCCTCTGCTCAGTTGAGCTCCACCGAGTCCCGCGCGAAGCACCGTGGGCTTGTCACTGGGGACCAGCCCAAGCCACGGGAGCCAGAATGTCACCTGCATTTTTAGGTCTGGCTTGACAGCGCAGCTGTCTGCACGAGGAATTGTTACTAATTCTTTCAAATGCACATAGGTCCACCCAGAGGATTAATAATCTATAATCTCATCCTATTGGCTGCTTGGTGTTATCATTCGCCACCTATGGAATGCTTGTATTACGGTACAGGAGTGACTGTTGTACATCTGAAAATTACATCCAGTCCTCACACATTCAATTCTTTATCGTATACATGCACTTGGTGATGGAGATTTGCGCATTTGATCATGCAAATATTTTTGTTAATAAGAAGTAACACCTTTATCCTGTCAGTTTACTGTGTAGGGTCAACAGAAAGGTAAACAAGCATTGGCATAGCCAATAGGTCTCGCCTTTGGGACCTTATAAGTGTTTAGTTATCCAGCACAATATCCTTGGTGCAACAACATCAAGTGTTGCAGGGCTAAACACTTATAAGGTCCCAAAGGCGAGACCTATTGGCTATGCCAATGCTTGTTTTGAGTGAGTGGCTCGTGCAGGTATGCCACTGTGAGGTAGAGATGCTGCGAGTGCTTTTACAGGAGCCCCTGTGACACTGTGCCTCTTCAAAATGTATCTTTGGTCTGGTGTAATACTTCTAGCCCCTATTCCTGTCTTCTCACACCCAATGCATCCTTAAACATCACATGTATAGCCGGGGTTGACACTCCTATTACCCCTGCCCTCCAGTGACATGTATATTTATACTTACTTCAATATGGCTACTTGGTGTCGGTAGTCCTTTCTTAGTGTTTCTATCTAACCAATCTCCCATAGTACCTAAGAGTGTTCTATCTAGTACATACAAATCAAAAAAGACCAGTATATTCCATTCTATTTAATGCAAAGGGTAGTAGCGAACCAGCGCCAGTATGTGAAGAATCAAAAAGGGGCAATGAGGAATCACATAATACAATGGACAACTGGAAATGGCTCCCCGGTATGTTAAATGTAAAACGGAAGATCTGACCACTCATAGGTAAACAGAAACAAGATACTAATAAGGTAATACATATGGTATCCTGGAATATTGCTGGTGGTAAACGATTGATAGAAGGAGGTCTTCCATTGGATGAATGGCGCGGTTGTGACATTATTGCACTACAGGAAACCTGGCTACGAGAAGAAATTGCACTAGCTGGGTTTATACATCATGGCGTGGCAGCGGAAAAATGTAAGATCTATGGCCGCGCCATTGGTGGCCTTTCAGTATACGTATCCTCATCCCTAAAAATTACCTCAGTACAATTACAATCACCAGATCCTAGTATTCAGCTAATCAAATTAACAGATCATAACAACAACAACAGCAAACCAACAATCCTGGTCAACTACTATACCCAACCGAAAATTAAGGAAAAAAAATGAAAGAACACGACATTGTGCAAAGTCATTACAGACCTACGGTCTACTGACCCACTATCTAACATAATAATCACGGGTGATTTTAATTCCAACTTGATCCTAACATCGGAAAATGATGATAAACTATTAACTGATAACAGCTACTGGGGTGTTTCCGAACAGATACAAGGAGGTGCAGGTACACGGAAAGACCGACTAGCAATCCAATTAGTGACTGAATTAGAGTTCCTCGGACTGCGAGTACTGAACGGGAGGTTTCTCGAGGACCAACCGCCTAGTAAAACATACTATGGTCCTCATTCTAAATCCACATTGGACTTTACAATGGTTGGTCTTTCATTAATCCCCCTTGTGATTAGTTTTCAAATCGAGTTTACCCTGTTGAGTGACCATGCACTACAACACACCATTTTTAACATCGACAAGGAAAGATTGCAACCATCATATATACCAGAAGGCCAGTTAAGCTCTGTCAATTTAAAACGGATTAATTGGTCCAACACAAATGAATATGAGTGGTTCTCTACAATAAAGGACACACTGACCGAGATAGGGAGTTCCTCAATGAACGCTATTCAAGGATGGTCTCTCTTTCTGTCAAAATTAAAACAAAAGATGAAACTGTCTGTCACGAAATCGAGCACTGACGGATCACAGAAAAAACACCCGAAAGAGTTACAAGACCTACGAAGACTACTTCGAAAATCTCAAAGGAAGTTACAGTCGGCAGACCATGGCACAACCCAATGGGTCAGCTTCCGTGCACAAAGAAAAGAATATAAAAACATGATCTGGGAATTTAAAAGGTCAACAAACGATAGCTTCTGGTCAAAACTAATTTACAGTTCAAAACTACGGAATACTAATATATTTTGGCAAACAATAATTCACCTAACAAGACCCCGTAACGTCTTAAATTCCAACGTGCAGGAATTGGAGTGGGCAGCGTTTCTTGCAACAAAATTTATAGACACCACGACAATAACTCAAAGTAGTGACCCATGTACAAAAAGTCCAAATAAAACGTGTCCCGTAGAAGAACCTTGGAGTAAAACATCGACCAGCATACACTGTAACATACCGGGTACAGACCCTCAGAGTAATCCATTTACGGCGGAAGAAATAATTAAAATAATCAAAAAAGGAAAAGCTCGTGGGGCGGCAGGTCCGAATGGCATTCCACAAGCGGCGTACAAATATGCCCCTGAATTTTGGGGACCTCGCCTGGCGGAACTGTTCTCAGATGTGCTAAACTTGAATCAAGTACCTGAAAGCTGGCAAGGATCAATATTCATGCCAATCTATAAAGGTAGAGATAGATCATTAGCAAACAACTACCGTCTGATAGCGTTGCAGGACGTCGAGGCAAAATATTTTGCATCTTTACTAATAAATGATTTGATAGCCTGGTCAGGCGAAAAAGCCCTGATCCCCATCAATCAAACAGGGTTCAGGAAGGAGATTGGAACAACAGCAAACATCCTATCCATCACTATGATTGCGGAAAAGTGCATGAGAAGTAAACAGGACCTGAATATGTGTTTTATTGATCTTCAGGCGGCCTTTGACAGTGTAGATCGCAACCTATTGTGGGCGAAGCTGAGAACATGGGCAATACCGGAGAACATTCTAAGGGGTTTGCTGCTATTTTACACGGATACTTGGTCGCAAGTAAAAATAGGTGATGGATCACGACTGTCGAGAAAAGTTCCTACAACGATTGGCCTCAAACAGGGGTGTGTTCTTGCTCCACATCTATTCAACCTCTTCATTTCAGATCTTTCCGGGACACTGAACCATTGCAATGCCCATCCACCGAAACTAGGTTTTTACAGCTCACCCATCTGGCTTACGCAGATGATATAGTACTCTGAGCCTAACAAAGGTGGGACTAACCAGATTAGTAACGGAACTTTCGGCTTTCCTGTCGGCAAACAAGCTGGCATTAAACATCTCAAAAACCAAAACCATGTTGATTACCAACCGCCGTGGCTCGCATCTTGATATTTGGCTAAAAGGAAAACCGTTAGAGAAAGTCTCAGCATACAAATACCTGGGTTTTTTCATAGACGATAAACTTAACTTCAAAGAACAGAGGAAATATCTGACTCAAAGAGCAGGTGCCCTATTTTTTGGACTAAGTACTTTGACAAAAAAATTGGAAGGGCCATCACTCAAACCCTTATTAACTGTGATGGCAAACAAAGTGCTCCCAACCCTGACCTATGCAAGTGTGGCAATGCTTGGAAAGGACGCGGACTTCTTAAACAGTCTGACAACTAAAATTTGCAAAAAGGTATTACGATTACCAAGCAGCTCATCACCAGCACAAATGCGACTTGAGTTTGGATTAAAAAATGAAACACTGGGCAGATTATACTCATACATTAAGGTGTGGTATCAGATCAAGCAAACAACATGTAATAATAATCTTAACACCTATCTATGGCAAGAGCTAAAATCTAAAAAAAAATCAAAAGCAAATCAATTCCTCGCGTATGCTTTGGAGACAACCTGCTCAAAAACCTTATGGGATAAAAATCTGTCATTTGCTGCACTAAAACTGACCCTAAATAAAGTGGCCAAACTACATTCATTAGTTTCGGACAAAGAAATTTTCTCTCATCGATCGCACTCATGGGCTGTGATAAATGGCTATAAGACATTGACACCAGCAATATACATGGAAAAAACCTACTCTATATTTACTAAGAGAAAGCTGATGTCTCTGAGATTTGGTGTCTTTCCGACACTAGCCGACAACCCTGCCTCAAAACAGCATGCTGCTGTTACATGTCGATTGTGTGGTAGTCATAAAGAAGATTTAACACACATAATCTGTCACTGCAAGATGTTGTCCAAGGAACGTTCATACTTTTTAAAGGAAAGTTTTCGGATCAGGAGACTACGAACATGCAGATCTGCCATTATTGGAAGCCTGGACATTACCGCTCCTCGAATACATTGCAAGCTGGTGAAGTTCTTGCAGGCATTTGAGAAACGCATAAAGCAACACAAAGATTTAAATTGTTAATGATTTGAGGTTTTTTTTCTCTGACTCAATGATCCTCATAGTGATGTAAATAAGAATATGAAAATTATTGAGTTTTACACTCCGTTTTTATCATGAGCCTTTTTATCACCCATTTTTAATGATAATGTTATAAATTTGTATCCCTGTTGTGCGACATACATCAAATTGTTATGTTTTTAATTAACTAAACAATAAAGTTTATAATTTCAATTTCTATCTAGTATGTGAAGATTCCAGCCTTGGCAGTTGGGTGGTCTGGTCAGCTGTGAGGTTTACTGCTCTGCTGTGTAACTTAATAAATCTATCTTAATAACTATATTCCCGTTTTTGCTAAGCCACAATTTAGATATTGAATTGTAGATCAAAACGAATCTCAAGCAGCATCTGTGAAGTGAGAGCAAGATGTGAAATTAATAAAACTTATTACTGCATTGCTTGGAATTTACATGTGAAGAAGCTTGAGCGCATACAGTCATGAGGCATCGAAGAGGAGTGCAGAAACGGTAATATTAGCATTACAACAAAATCTTTTACAGCATACTTTTCAAGATTAGTGTGGGTAACGCAGCTTCATGACAAGATTCATCTTCTTCCAGCGTTTGGGAGCGCGTTGCTCTTAAGTAAGCGTAGCAGAGATAAGGAAAAATCAGACTGGAAGTCTTAAAACTAATGCTACTATTTAGAAGGATTAAAAAACGTTATACCTCATGAAAGGGAACGCAACTGGGAAATTTTGGAATGCAAATCTAATTTTAACCAGGAAGTAGAATTGGGTCTCAAACTTCAATTCAGAGAAAACAAAGGACTGAGGGAGTGAGACCTGAACTGGGAGAGGAAAAAGCGAGTCCCAAGACCAGCAAAGTAAGAACCGGGAGAGGACAAATGACGTTCCAGGTCCAGAAGGGGACTAAGATCCCAGTGTATAAAAAGTGAACAAAGGTTCCAACCTATCTAGATAGGGTCAATGGATGTCCCGCAATCAGTACCGGCAGTGGACGAAGGTGGTCCCAGGACCGGGAGACTTCACGACCGAGATTCGTGATGGGCAACAGTTCCAGTACCACTGGAAAAATCGTTACATGGTGGTTCTCCGAACCGGGATAAATATTCCGCGACTTGAACCAGATTTATACCCCACAGTACTGACACAGTTTGTCCACAAAAGAAATACAATTTATAAGGGAACTTAGTGGCCCGAACTACAACCAGAGGTTCACAACCCGAGGAAAAGATCCAGAACCTAGACACCTGGTCCAGAACTTGTTTTTGGACTGTAAGTAAACTGACTCCAAATGTTTCTTCGGGAACATCCTTCCAGAACTTTTTGAGAATTGGAGGCTTTTGTTGAACTTTCCTATCTTCAACATTAAGAGGGAAGCCGTGGCGGACAAAGACTGATCGGAGGAAGTAAACTGTCTCTTCCCGTTTTTGCTGGCCACAATGACGGATTGTAGAGAGTAGACTGTCTCTTTTTGTTTCTTTGTCAATCTAAGGGGAGATCGTGGTCATCATGATCTTCATCATCTTCATGTTGATCCTTGTTTTGATCCTGTCCCTTTGCCTTCGTGATCTGGAAGTCCAAGAGGTCGCTGACCTCCTACGTGTTATATGTTTTCTCCTTCGTGTTTCTCCATGCTTTAACTCTTACTATGTGTTTGAGTCTTTAACTCTTACTATGTGTTTGAGTCTTTCATTTTCGTTTTATCTGTAAAGGGAGAAGATATGTTGTATATTTATACTTACTTCAATATGGCTAGTTGGTGTCGGTAGTCCTTTCTTAGTGTTCCTATTTTACCAATCTCCCATAGTACCTAAGAGTGTTCTATCTAGTATGTGAAGATTCCAGCCTTAATCAACAATAAACCATTTTAAAGAGGGTCCAAGGGATATATGATTTATAGACCCGTACCTGGTTATTATCCCCAGCTACATTCTAAGTGTATAACACAGAAAACACAGAGGGTCTGCCAAATTGATTGTATGGCTATGCTGTCAAACCGAGTTGTCAAAATCTCGGGGTGAGTAAATCACATCAGGACAGCGTTCTAAAAAAATAAGTGAAAACATGTGTATAGGAGAGAACAACACAATTAAGATCAATCACATATGGTTAACAAATCCATAACATATAGCAATGGGTTACCATCAAATTGACTCAATGATCAGTCCTATCATCTGGCCAAACCCAGGTGTAAGTAAGGCTAGTCCCCTGATCATTGGGACATCCAGCGCCACACCATTCGTTGCTGGTACAGGATTTGAACCACCAATACATACGAACCGTCAATGATGGCTGATCTTTGATGGTCAAGTGAATAACAGTGCAACAAAAATTATATATAGTGACATTAAAATAGGATGGGATGTCCACCTATCAACAACTTTATTCAACGGCTGAACCACACCTCCTAATTAAAAACAAAGAACAGTGCAAGGGAGACAGTCAACAAATATCTGTCTTATAACGGGCCAACATGTTTCTGCCTACCGGGCATTTAATCCCATGGCATTCGTCAGGGCCTCTGTTCTTACAATAGTTGCACTAAAATAGTAGTGAATGCTGAACAAAACACCACCACCACCAATGTGAAAAATGTAAAATAAAGGTTGATTACGGTACAACCTGTAACAACCGAAGACATTAGCCCTCCATGTCACTTGGGAAATACGAACTCTATGGAGGAAAATATATAATCATTGCTTCAATACAAAACTGTGTCATTCACCTATGCACTGTATATAAACAAGAACAAATCAAACAACAATAAAATGTTCATGCTCACCCTTCATGGTAGGGGAAAGGACCTCACCTCACCTGGACCTTGCTCAGGTTGTACGAGGCCCCGCACTACACAGATATAAGAAATAGAACAAGAAGACAAGCACCATAAAGCGTGGTTACACAGCCTTTAAAAATGCTCCAAAACATTCCTGTACATTAAATTCTCTTACATCTATGGACCAACAGATGTGGAAACTCAAGAACTCAAACCGTATGTACCCAGTCTCAAAATCTCCCGGAAATGTCACCTAACACACATTCAGAGAGAGTGACTACATTATGTGGAATTGATAGTAAACTACAGACTCTCTCAAAATCATATTTTGCAGCTATATAAGCCAACTTTGGCTCTTGATCAATTCAGTGATACAGGACTCACCTATCCGTCGGTACCTCAAGCTCTCCTCTGAGTCTTGGGGGAGGCACCAACAGGTGGGTGGTCTGTTCTTTAATAGATTCTTAGGTGGTTCATTTGTGTAGTAGCCCTCCGCCTAAGGTGGTCACATTGCGGAAAGCTAACATGTTTAAATGATCGTAGGGTGTATTGCTTGCTATAAAAGTTACCTCCGCACCACCAAAACATTGTCAAAAGCCCTATTTCTTATCTGATAATGAGCGCACTACTTTACGCTCGAACTCTCACGAGCAGACGGCGCTTGAGACTACTGCGTGACGTTTTGCGCTTGAAATCTAGCGAGGAGTCAGCGCTTAGGACTACTGGATTAGGTCATACCCTCCATATTTGTAGTTCATGTCGATGATTATATCGATTGCTCGTGGCCTCGAAACCACAAGCGCTATTAATAGAAAGGTGACTACTCCATGATCATGTGACCGCGATGTTTCCAGGAAACAAGATCAGGCGTTATGTTATAGATTATCACAAAATTCCCAACGGTAGAACCCCAGTCACTGTTTATCAGCATCTAGGTATCGAGCACTCTCCTCAAGCTAGGACTACAGGATGACATCAAGTCAGCCATTATAGTAGTTTCCATAGTTTGACATTCTCAGGGTTTGCTTGACTCTTGCGTGATTAAACAGAGAAGGAGTTGAGCTGTCATTGTCACGAAATAAATAGGATGTTCAGAAGTTACAGTCGCTTAAATATTCGAAAATACAGCAAGTAGTATAACTGTGATAATTAAAAGATCTTGTGTCTCTCATCGTAATTTCTACTCATTACATGAGACAAATAGCACAATGAATTTTTAATGATAGTGTAAGATGACATCATACACTAGCCCTGCATGTGTTATGAATACCAAGGGTTCTGTTTATAAGATCTGTGTATATAGTAGTAGTACATAACACACATCCCTGATTTATATATGTGCTGGTACACCAGACAAACCCACACATAAGCAGCTGTATTCAATACTATGATAAAAGACATGTAATTGTGCTATAAACAATATCTTTTTTTGCGCACGGGAAGCTTGACCTCAGTGTGTATTGGAATACTTTAGGACCCAATGCAAATCCCTACAATAGGGTCCAGGGAATGTCATCATTCAATCCGCTATTATTGGTCTAGAGCTTATAAATCCATTTCTGTTCCTTTGAGAAAAGGTAACCAGACACATCACTTATATGGCCAGGTATAAAAGGCTTTTCCAAGACATTCCATTGGAAATCCGTTTCGCGATGTTATTTTTCCAAAAAGTGCCTTGTGAGTTTTGTGTGGGACTTCTTGCAACGGAAAGAGCTCTTGTGCTCTAACATTCTTGTGCGGACTTTATGAGTTGTCATGCCCACATATCGAATGGAGCAAGTGCATGTCAACATATAGATTAAATTATTGCTGTTGCAATTACTGAAATTACATTGCACCCAAGGTTTACTCGTGCCGATGTCTATCTCAGTCGTGTGTTTAGTCTGGGGGCAAACAGAGCAGATGCCACAAGGGTGATGTCCTGTTGCAGGGGGGAGATTCCATAGGATTTCCCCAATTCTCTTCATAGTTTCTTTGGGGGGTGTGTACACCACCCGGTCCCGAATGCTACTTGACGTTTGAACGCAAATAGAGGTTGCGCTATTTTGTCTTTGCTGTGATTAAGAAGGCGCCAGTGTCTTCTCACAATTTTCTGAATACTACTACTCCTAGTGTTGAAAGTACTCACAAAGGTGAGTCTTTCTAACGGTGGTTTTGGAGTAGGAGGCTCAAGTAGGGCTTCTCTGTTGTTATTCCTAGCTCTTTTCCTTGACCTCTTGATCAATGAGCTCGGGTAATGTCTCTCCTTCAGTTGTATACTAAGGTTTCTAGCATGTACGTTATAATCCTCTTTACTGTAGCAATTCCTCCGAACCCGTAAGAACTGGCCATAGGGTAAATTCTGGCGTAGGGACTTAGGGTGATGGCTCTCATATAGGAGCAAAGAATTCCGCGCCAT
This sequence comes from Lissotriton helveticus, assembly GCF_964261635.1. Classification (NCBI taxonomy): domain Eukaryota; kingdom Metazoa; phylum Chordata; class Amphibia; order Caudata; family Salamandridae; genus Lissotriton; species Lissotriton helveticus. The sequence continues at coordinate 1,786,052,289 of NC_136065.1, forward strand.
GGGTTTCCTATATAGCTCACTCTGCAGGCCTGCAGGTGTAGCATAAATATACAGGTCCAGGAACGCGATCCTTTCCTTATGTACCTCCATCGTGAATTTAAGATACTGATTTCTACTGTTCAGCCACAGGTGGAATTCTTTAACCGTGGTGGTGGACATGGTGGTGGTGGTTTTACGTGGTGGTGGTAGACTTGGTGTATGGTTGACATGGTGGTGGTGTACGTGGTGGTGGTGGATGTTGTGGTGGTGGATGTGGTGGATGTGGTGGACATGGTGGTGGACGTGGTGGTGGTGGAGGACATGGTGGTGGTGGAAGTGGTGGTGGTTGACATGGTGGTGAACATGGTAGTGGACCTGGTGGTGGACATGGTGGTAGTGGTGGACGTGGTCGTGGACGTGGACGTGGTGGTGGTGGACGTTGTGATTTATTGTACGCAGTGACAACAGGATACGCACACACCACAATAATGCAAAAACATGAGTAAAGATGCAGTTGTGATTTCCAATTCTGCCTGTAATAACTGGTTTATTGGCAAATGACACTGCATTCCCCATAATGTTGATGTATAATTGTTGTTGTGATTCATAATATATCGTGTGTATCTGAAAAAGAAAACCCAATGAAAATATATATTTAAAAATGGTGGTGGTGTAGGTGGTGGTGGACGTGGTGGTGGAAGTGGTGGTGATGGACGTGGTGGTGATGGACGCGGCGGTGGTGGATGTTGTGGTGGAAGTGGTGGTGGTAGATGTAGTGGTGGTGGACATGGTGCTGGTCGTGGTGGATGTGGTGGTGGTGAACTTGGTGGTGGACGTGGTGGTGGTTGATGTGGTGGTGGTGGACATGGTGGTGAACATGGTTGTGGTGGACGTGATGGTGGTGGACGTGGTGGTGGACGTGCTGGTGGTGGATGTGTTAGTGATGGACGTGGTGGTGCTAGTGGACATGGTGGTGGTGGACGTGGTGGATGTGGTGGTGGTAGATGTGGTGATGGTGGACGTGGTGGATGTGGTGGTGGATGTGGTGGTGGACGTGGTGGTGTTGGACATGGTGGTGGTGGACGTGGTGGTGGTGGTGGACATGGTGGTGGTGGATGGTGGTGTTGGTGGACGTGGTGGTGGAAGTGGTGGTGGTGGTGTGCGTGGTGGTGGTGGACATGATGGATGTGGAGGTGGTAGAGGATGTGGTGGTGTGAACGTGGTGGTGGTGGATGTGGTGGTGGACGTGGTGGACATGGTGGTGGACGTGGTGGTGGGCGTGGTGGTGGTCATGGATATGGTGGTGGTGGACGTGGTGGTGGATATGGTGGTGGTGGTGGACCTGGTGGTGGATGTGGCGGTTGTGGACGTGGTGGTTGACGTGGTGATGGTGGACGTGCTGGTGGTGGTGGGCATGGTAGTGGTGGACATTGTGGTGGATGTGGTTGGTGCGAAAAAATACGTTTATAGATTTGTTAAAATGGTTCAGTTTCTAAGTGCGGTATTGGCTCCCAGACTAACCATCAGAGGCCGCACGCGATTCATTATGGATTGTTATGTTGCTGGTATACCTGAGCGCGGATTGTAAGGCTGCCCACGAGCCCGTATGACTGCTGTGAGTGCTTTTGTTTCCTGGATGTATTTCACGCTATATATACGAACTGTGTTTACTGGTGCTTTTGTGCCTCTTTCAGGCGGATTTCTCCAATTGGTCAAGAACCATGTGATGTTCGTAGTAAAGGTACAGGTAATGTGCCAAACTACACCAACAGCGCGGCACAACTATTTTTGTACCCAGTGCCTACCAAAATCGAATGTGTCCTTGTGTAACGTAACTGAGTGTCATATAAAGCGCTTCAATGTAAGATAACTGGTACTCATGTAAAGCACATTATTAAATGCCACGAGTAAACGCACAGCCCATACGCAAACAAAGGTAAAAAAAGTGCCAACAGTCATAATAAAACCCACCGTGTTCTGCCGCCAGTAAAAGATCCAGTCCCGGGGGGAGGGGCCAAAAGTGGACAGAGTGGCAACCAGGAGGGACTACAAAGCCTCCGGTAGAATCATTACACTCTGTTTAGCATATTCAATTACACCAAAAGACGCAAACCAATGAAAAGCACAGGCAGAGCTCAGACATTACTGCTGGAATTAGATCGATTCTGAGAAGCCCTTGCATGGTGGAGCAGTGCATGCGGGCTGCTAACACCAGGCGAGACCTAAAAACTGTAGCATATGATAAGCTCCCATCCTGTAATCTGCACACCAAGGAGGTATTAAGGTAGGGCAGGAAATAAAGGAAAATGAGATCAAATGTACAATAATGAGACATCATTAGTCCCGCTTGTCTGTTTGTCCTTAGGATCGCAAGGGTAAGAGGAAAGAAGAAATATTGGGAAAGTATTCCCTATGAAAGACAAATTCAACTGAAACGCTCCCTACAATCTCACATTCACATACCCACAGTTTAGGCAACAGGTACTTTCAACCAGTAAATCCTCCAGCGACAATTTAGAGAGATGAAACTTAAGCATGTTTCAGTTGATCCTCCACATATCTTCTACATAGTAGTGCGGATCCCTATAGAAGCACAGCATCATCAGTCCAAGATCCCAGACCCTTCTGTTTCTCCCAAAAATCCTGGGCAGGGCCAGGATGAGTGAAAATGTGCATCTTCTTATCATGCTTCACTCTCAGTTTAGCTGAGTGTCAAAGTGAAGCTGCGCATATCCTGGCCAGTAGTTCTTTCTTTATGGATCAAAGGTATTGCCTTCTCTCAAGCGTGAGTCGACTCAAAACTGGACACATTTTGATCTTCCTTTGAGCATTAGGTTTCTTTTCTTACTCTTCCAAGCTTGCAAAGTCCATCAGGAGAGTTACCTCTCCAGACTGTAAACCATTAATTTCCTTTGTTGGCCTTCTTGTGACTACTACTACATGCTCCAGATTAGAATCCCCAAAAAGTTTGACTTACTAGTCGGACGACTTCCTCTGCATGAAGTAATGTGATCCCCAAGACCTGAATCTGAGATGCCCTGCATTTTCAGGTTTTCATCTTTGTCTCTAGACACAGAACTGAAGCAACTCGTCTTCTATTGTTAAATGTTCACCAGCATCCCACTCTAATTTACGCAGTGCACCGTCTACGACGTTCAGCTGGTCACCCAGGTGACATTCCTCACTTTTTGTTTTTGGATTCCCTTCCTATCATCTCTTCTATAGTTCTCACGAAGGTGCCCATTTTTGTTTCTTTTTACTGTGTCATGCCTCGCAACTCTTTTAAATTGGTGGTTAACATAGCCTCCTTACATATAAGTTCCAAGTCCTCTGGGACACCAGTGGTCACAGAATCAGCGTTTTCATCGCTTATGAAGGGTTTTTGAAAAAAGTAAAATTCTTTGGAAGCAACATACAACAAGCAGCCCGCTAAACAATAATGAAATTACCTTCATGTGCAAAAATGCCAGTCGGCAACCACCCCCAGGTGATATAACCCACAGAACTGTTCGCATGTTGCAGGAGAGCCACGTTACTCCCCCACTCCATCTTTCAGCTTCTGCATCTTCTCAGTACCACCACCAGGCAGCGCAAAACCCTGGAACATCATGCCTTGCCCCTAGTTCAGTCAAGAAGCTCAAGTCTGGCACTCCCACCTCTCCCAATCTAGAACATGGCAGGGAACCATGGCATCCTCCAACGCAACCGGGGAGGCCACACCCTCCAGAACATTTTCACACTCTCCAGCCTCACAGCATCTGTAGAACTGCGGTACCTCCATGTTGGTATGTGCAACCTTGGTAGTCAGGGACTGCTCCTGTGGCAAGCTGCTGCTTTCACCACCCGCAAGAGAGCACACACCCACTTCACCAGGATCCCAGCATCACTGCTGTGCATTGGAGTCCACATCGAAACAATCGATCAATCAATCATAGCATTTGTAAAGCGCACTACATACCCGTGAGGGTCTCAAGGCGCATGGGGGGGGTGGTGCTGCTACCGCTCGAAGAGCCAGATCTTGAGGAGTCTCCTGAAGGTTAGAAGGTCTTCGGTCTGCCGTAGGCGGATGGGGAGGGTGTTCCACACCTTGGCAGCGAGGTGGGAGAATGATCTGCCGCCGGCGGTCATTCTTCGGATGCGGGGGACGGTGGCGAGGACATGGTCTGCGGAGCGGAGCTGACGGGCGGGGGTGTAGAGGCTGAGTCGTCTGTTGAGGTACGCTGGTCCGGTGTTGTGGAGTGCCTTGTGTGAGTGGGTGAGGAGCTTGAAGGTTATCCTCTTGTTGATGGGGAGCCAGTGCAGGTCTTTCAGGTGGGGTGTGATGTGGCTGCGGCGGGAGATGTCGAGGATCAGGCGTGCTGAGGTGTTCTGGATGCGTTGGACTCGTTTCAGGAGTTTGGCCGGGGCTCCTGCGTAGAGTGCGTTGCCGTAGTCCAGTCTGCTGCTGACGAGGGCCTGGGTGACCGTCCTTCTAGTTTCGGTGGGGATCCACTTGAAGATCCTGTGAAGTAAGCGGAGGGTGTTGAAGCAGGAGTCTGAGACTGCGTTGACCTGCTTTGTCATGGAGAGTGTGGAGTCGAGGATGACCCCTAGGTTTCGTACGTGGTTGGTGGGTGTAGGGGGTGCTCCTAGTGCCGTCGGCCACCAGGAGTCGTCCCAGGCCGAGGGGGTGGAGCCGAGGATGAGGACCTCTGTCTTGTCCGAGTTCAGCTTCAGTCAGCTGTTCCTCATCCATTCGGCGAAGGCCTTCATTCCTTCGTGGAGGTTGGTTTTGGCGGTCTGGGGGTCCTTGGTGAGCGAGAGGATCAGCTGGGTGTCGTCGGCGTAGGAGATAATGTTTAGGTCGTGCTGTCGGGAGACGTGGGCAAGTGGTGCCATGTAGAAGTTGAACAACGTTGGGCTGAGAGATGAGCCTTGGGGTACGCCGCAGATGATCTCAGTGGCTTCGGAGAGGAAGGGGGGGAGGCGGACGCTGTGGGTTCTCCCGGAGAGGAAGGAGGTGGTCCAGTCCAGGGCCTTCTCTTGGATTCCGGCATTGTGGAGGCGTGCTCTTAGTGTGCGGTGGCAGACTGTGTCGAAAGCGGCTGACAGGTCCAGGAGGATGAGGGCCGCGGTTTCTCCGTTGTCGAGCATGTTCCTGATGTCGTCGGTGGCGGCGATGAGGGCAGTTTCGGTGCTGTGGTTGCTGTGGAACCCTGACTGGGATGGGTCCAGGATGTTGTTCTCTTCGAGGAAGCTGGTCAGTTGTATGTTGACAACCTTTTCGATGACCTTCGCTGGGAACAGGAGCAGGGAGATGGGTTGGAAGTTCTTGAGGTCCTTGGGGTCCGCCTTGGGTTTCTTTAGTAGGACGTTGATCTCTGCGTGCTTCCAGCTCTCCGGGAAGGTCGCTGTCTCGAAGGAGATGTTGATGGTTTTCCGGAGGTGGGGTGCAATGGTGCTGCTGGCTTTGTTGTAGATGTGGTGTGGGCAGGGGTCTTCCGGGGATCCGGAGTGGACGGTGTTCATGATCTTGATGGTGTCGTTGTCGTTGATGTTGGTCCAGGCACGCAGGCGGTTGGTGTGGGTGGTGGTCGTGGGAGCGGGGGTGTGGGCTGTTGCCGGGGTGATGACGGCGTTGAAGGTGTCGCGATGTCTGTGATCTTGGATTGGAAGAAGGTGGCCAGCGAGTCACACAGGTCTTGTGACGGTGGGATGTCGTTGGTGTTGCAGCTGGGGTTGGAGAGTTCCTTCACGATGCTGAAGAGCTCTTTGCTGTTGTGTGCGTTGTTGTCTAGGCGGTCTCTGAAGGCGGTCCTTTTGGCAGATCTGATGAGTTGGTGGTGTCGGCGGGTGGCGTTCCTGTGGGCTATGTAGCTTTCCGGCGTTCTTTTGCGGGTCCAGTTTTTTTCTAGTTTTTGGCAGGTTCGCTTGAAGGCCTGGAGGTCTTCGATGAACCAGCTGGCTCTCTTGCTGGTGTGGGTGTTCGGGGGTTTCTTGAGCGGGGCGAGGGTGTTGGCACAGTCGTTGATCCATTGTCCCAGGCTGTGGGCTGCAGCATCTGGGTCGGTTGGGTCTGCGGGTGGGTTCTGGGCGAGGGCGGCGGTTAGCTGGTCCTCGGTGATCTTGCCCCAGCTGCGGCGAGGCATCTGCTGGGTGCGGTGGTGTGTGGTGGGTTTCCGGAATGTGAAGTGGATGCAGCGGTGGTCGGTCCAGTGGAGTTCGGTGGTGCGGTCGAAGAAGACGTGGCTGCTCGCTGAGAAGATGGGATCAAGCGTGTGGCCAGCGGAGTGTGTGGGTGCAGTGAGGAGTTGTCTGAGTCCGAGGTTGCCGAGGTTGTCGATAAGGGTGGGGGAGTTGGCGTCGTTGTTGTTCTCGAGGTGGAAGTTCAGGTCCCCGAGGACTGTAGGCCCTGCTGTACCAGTATGAAAGTGTGAAAATTGTATGTGAGTTAGTTTGATTGGTAATTATTTATGGTGTGAAAGAGAATGTTTACCCTGCTGTGATGAATGGGTGTGTGTGGGACGTGTTCATATATTTAAGACATCTTTTTGGATGACGACACAAAACTCTTTCCGTATCAACTGATTCAATTATTATCTAAATATTAATTATGTTGAAAATTAATGTTTATATTTCTGATACAATAATAAAATTATAAAAATGAAAATTAAATAGTACTGAGTTGAAAATTGGCTCTGATGTGTAGTGTTGGTCACCTTAGTTTCTACCTAAAGGATCCTCCTGTAGGACCTATATATATGTTCTGGCAGGGTTTTGTGCTTCTTTACCCCGACCAGGATGTAGTCCGTGGAGGCGAGGGCGTGTGTGCTGACGAGATCGGTGATGGGGTCGCAGAACTGCGGTCGGGGTCCTGGGGGTTTGTAGATGAGGGTGCCTCTGAGGGTATGTTGGGGTCGGTGTGGATCTGGAAGTGCAGGTGTTCGGCGGTGTCGTTGGCGTGTGTCGAGATTTTGAGAGTATTTCTGTGGACGATGGCAATTCCTCCGCCTATTCCGTTGGTGCGGTCCTTGCGGGTGATTTGTGAAACATGCACAAATGGTGACGGCTTTGTTTACTCCCAGGGACTGCTGTATTGTCAACACAGTTGTTCTTTTTTTGAAAATGTGCTTCAAATCTAGGATAACAAACCTTTCTGTTAACATTCAACTGTGGCAGTATTTCAACAAAATCATTGAAGTAGAGAGTGTGATAACCCACAATCATTTGTTTAACGAAAAATCAAGGCTATATTATATTAATAAAGTGATTGATAACAGACACACCTCTGGTTCATATCAGCTAAATGAATTTAACTAACACACCTGAAAACAGTGATATAATAAAAAAAAGCCCAGGACTTTTTCTGATGATATAGAGTCCTCTGGGAACCTGTAATGATTGACACCATGCAAGCTTTAAAGCAGGGCTAAAGATGGCCATCTAATACCACGTCAAAGACAGAGAGAAGCATGTTCAGTGGCCACTTATTCAATAGATGAATATAGCTCCTCTTCCATTGCCATTTAAAGAGAGCTACTGTTTAATTAGTTCATTTTGTGGTGTTTGACCCACAAATTACAGCCACTTATCGCACCCTTAGGGATCACGACCAACGCTATATAAAACGTTTCAAATAAATAAATAAATGGGACAGAATTGTCTAAGGACTGATGTGAACATTGTTTATAAGGAATTCTATCCGAGGCAGTAAAGATACAGGAAATGGTAGGCATATCAATCTCGGTGCAGTCTTTTATTGTGATCATGAGGAAGAAAGAGGAGGTTAGTGCTGTAATGGGAGCAAAACTATATCCCAAAATGTGGACACCCCAAAACTGACCTTATTTGGATCTCCGACAATTTACTGGATTAGAGACGGTGTTAAACCTCAATTTCATGAGGCAACGTGTCCCTGCGTTAAGGTGCATCCCAGAACATCACATTGATCTTGTCTAAAATGGGGTTTTCAGGGAAATGTTGCATAACTAAAACACATTAATAAACACAATTCTACACATCATAGGAAATGTGTTTGAATTACAAGTAAGTCACTCCTGTCTACTTATGCACAATCATATGTGAAGAGGCAAATCAATCATTATTATTAATGCACAAATATAAACCCGAAAACCATTTCCAGAGCATCATTGGCTCTAATTGTGGTTGGTGCAACTTATGTGGGACCATGTATGTGTGAAGACCTTTGCACTTAATGGAAAAGTCAGGCCAAATGTTAATGGGTTGCTCAAGACTCAGCTCAGTATAAAGCACTTGTTTACTTTGCCACTGGTTGATTATTTCTGTTACTTAGGGCCTGCAAGTGTCCGGACTCAATGGAAAAAATAATTACCACATGTATATAATATACTCTATAAACTGAACCATCTCTAGATGTTGATAAAAAATGCTATTGTTACCTTTTTCATTGGTACTCAAGGTTCTCAGTACAATGCACTTTAAGACCACGTTTATAATCATTTGTGGTCTGCAATAGGCATACTGGAATAAAGGGATAGAGTAGCTAGAACGTTTGCTCCACTACTCTATTGCAAGCAACCATGAAACCTACGCTCAGCCAACAAGCACCCTATGCAAAACCCAGTGTTCAGGACACATAACCTTGTAAGCAAGTTCTTAACAGTCAAGGTTCTGGAATCATATTTGCCCGGATGTAGGAGCAGAACCACACTACCTGATTTCAGCAGATTCATACAAACCAAACTTTTCATGTGAGCCTTCTATTAATGATTTTGGGAAGCAATGACCACAATACACAGACAGGGCACTCCCCTCATATGCTGGTTGATTCACTAGCCACCCATGACACCCATAGAGCTGCATTATTCACTTTCATTGTATCCCTATCAGACCAGCGGCTTTATTCGTGAACACCGATCCGCATTCAGCTGGCAGTTGAGCAGAAGTGCACAAAGGACACAGCAATTGAAAAAAACTAGGTATAGATAGTACCTTGAATCACTGCTAGCCTTCTATCATCTTCAACCTATTTGAATCCCACTGCTCTCCCTGCTAATCTCTCTCGGCATCCACACTTAGAAGTGAAAAAGCATTTAACATTGTCTGGCAAAAGGTCCACTGGGCCAGCTGAATCCAAGCCTTCAGGGCTACCTCCAGCAGAGACGATAGGACACACAGAAGGTTTATTGGCATGACTCTAAGCACAAGTGTGGTTAAACTTGTTATGAATCACATCAACTGTATTGGAAGATATAATGCAGTCGGCCGTGTAAAAAATTGAATTAAAAAATTCTTGCTTTGTGTCAGACCAACTACCCATGTGGTGGGAAACATGGCATGAGTTTAGAAACTGGACTTTAGTTGCTTGATGTCTGGACTGCTGATGACGTCCTAGCCCACCCCTTCCAGACCTCAAACTACCAACGCTGCAATCAAATCGCGAATACAGTTTTCAGGATTACATTTGAATAAACTTTCATATTCATGTGTGCCATATGAATAACCAGATCATACGTGCCTAATGTGCAGCAATATCAAGGAATGTTAATAAATTGAAATGTTTTTGCTTGCAGATATCTGAGATGCTGTGTGGTAAGAAGACCAGACACACCAAGATTTGACACAACATTTTAGGCAGCCTTAGAATGAGATCTGAACATCACAGGGGAAGGATAAATGAAAAGGGAGCATCTGAATCATGCACCTTGGACACGAAGCACAATTTTTGATTCCACATGGCACGTGATAGAGGCCACCAGATGCCTTCTTTCAAATAAAATCAAGAATGCATGTTCTAGTCAAAACTGCTAATGTAGCTGCTGCAAGAAACCTGTATTGTTCACAATAGGGCTCACCAGAACTTTGGCAAACCTTTTGAGAGAACTTTTCATAAGATTTCATGTCCAGAACTTTGGAAGCCATTCAATCTTTCTGAAAGTCTAAATACTTCCTTGTGTGACATTTTGGGAATGAATACTATCCATGACAAAAAGCAATGGAATTTAGTAGTTAGATGAGGAGCCCATCAGAATCTCCCAGTCTCAAGGTTTTTCACTTCAGACAGTGAAATGGCAGGCCATGTAGTTAACATTGAGTAGAAGGAATCAAGGGAGGGACTACAAGAGCCATCGAAGGGAATTATACTCGATGTCTACCACATAACAACCATCCCAAAGCTGGAAATCATTTAATAAACACAATGAAAACTGTGATGGCCTTAACTTCCTGGGTCAGATGAATGAGTTCACGATTTCTTTCAGCGGCAATTAAAAACATCTGAAAAGTAGAAAACAGAAGCACCAAGGCTGATTATGAGATATCAGTATGCATCTGATTGAGTGTTTGACTGATTAAGTGAACTTACGTTGTGCTTACTAGTTACTACACAAAGCGCTGCACACACCCAAATCTCTGAGGCATATTTTGTTTTAGCAGATCTTGGAATTTTTGTCTGCAACTCAGCAGAATCCTATTGCACCGGTTCACTTTCACCGTCTCTGTTCGTTGAGACTCTTCCTTCCTGGCCTTTATTGTGTTGTTGCTTTTTAAAGGCGACATAGTTTTACAGTAAAACCTCATCACAAAAACCCACATAAGTTAGTTGCAACCCGCTGCGATGGGATTTGAGATGCTTTCATTAGAAGATCCACCATTGTGATTTTAAATGTAACTTATCAAATACAAGTGCTTTGTTAACATATTCATCTGTTCGGGCAACTGAATGAACTAGCATTTTTATAATGGCTTTATATCAGCTATTTTTATTCCACACAATGAATATTAGCATATCAATGAGGAGGGGGTCATACATTTGAAGGAGGATTGGGAGCCCACCATTTCAAGACAGAGTAACAATGTTATTGTATTAATATTACATTCACATAAAATATATTAGTCACTGTTGCTAAGGACGATTATTCATTCTGTGCTGATACCCAGTGTGAGAGACTCTGCAGGTTTCTTCTCTCTTCACCCTCAGGCTCCCTAACACATCATTTCCCTTTTGTTTTCCTTCCTTCTATTTCAGTATTTCAGTTGAGGGTGTCTTTTGTCTCAGTTCGATCAGTTTTGTAAAAAAAACTTCTAGATCTGGCATTACCAAGACCTTTTGATTATATATATATATATATATATGCATATATATATATATATATATATATATATATATATATATATATATATATATATATATATATATATGTATATATATATATATATTACCTACTGGCGGTCGCCAGTAGGTATATATAGTTAGGATTTTTTCTCTATGGGATTTTTGAAAATTCTATGTCTAATAACTTTGGCGTTTGTGGACGGAATTGGCTGAAATTTTCAGGAAAATGGCAGATTTTGTTTCTGAGCAGCCCTTGAAAATTTGGGGGGGGTTTGTCAAGGGGGGGCCGAGAAAAAAGGGGGGTCCCAAAACGTGTTTTTAACATTGAGTTTTCCATAGGGCGGTTGGCCTCACTTTTAGCCCGAACGGCTGAATGGATTTGCACGAAACTTGGCAAAATTGTAGGGACTGGTAGCCCGATGTGCCTTTTGTAGGTCTCAATATATGTGCTACAGTGGATTTTGAGAAATTAACGTTTAAAAAAAGATATATATCTGTAACAGCGGACCGGGCAGCGCTCCAGGACGCGTACTTTTCGCGCAACGGAGCTTTGTGAAGCGAAGCTGATTGGTTCTCCGGCGTCTGTCAACATTCCAAACAGTCCGTAGCGGCCGCCATCTTGTCTCTCGGTAGGATCGAGAGACAAGAGGAGGCGAAAGCGAAGGGGCAAATGACCATAAGGGGGAATAGTAGATCCTCGCTGACCCCCTAGGTTTGATGTGGAGGTTTTAAAAGGGCCCCGCGGGGCAAAAAAAAATAATAATAATAATAATCGAACGGCTGAATGGATTTGCACGAAACTTGGTAAAATATTAGGGACTGGTAGCCCGATGTGCCTTTGCTAGGTCTCAATATATGTGCTCCAGTGGATTTTGAGAAATTAACGTTCAAAAAAAGATATATATCTGTAACAGCGCTCCGCTTCGCGTAATGGAGGTTTGCGAAGCTGATTGGTCATTCTGTCACTGGGCTATAGTTGGGCTACATCTGGCTGATATTTGGGCTACATTTGTTTTTTTTCGTCTCTGGCGGCCATCTTTGGGCTACATTGGGCTACATTGGGCTTCATTGGGCTTCATTGGGCTACATTGGGCTACATTTGGGCTCCAACATATATATAGGCCAATGTAGCCCAATATATATTTTTCAAAGTCAATTTTCGTAAAAACCACTGGAGCATATATCTTGAGACATAGCAAAGGCACATCGGGCTACCAGTCCCTACAATTTTGCCAAGTTTCGTGGAAATCCATTCAGCCGTTCGAGCTAAAAGTGAGTCCAACCGCCCTATGGAAATGAAGGAAATGAATGGGTAATTTGTAATTAGCAAATAGCTCATCGCAAACTAGGAATGGTAAAGAATCGCTATTTATTCCTTAAAGTTCGCTATTTAGGAAATGCAAAAAACTTTGATGATACATATGGCGGTTCATCTCTAACAAGATAAGAAGCATAGGGATACATTTATGATGACTGGTGCATCACCAGGGATGTGTTAGTCATTCTGTGCCGCTGTTCCGTCACCTATGGTGTGCTGCATTTACAATGCGGCGCATCATGGGGCAAAAACAGCACAGATGCGTGATGTATCTGTGCCGTAAAGGTGGCGCATTGCTGGAGTTGTATCGCAAGTGTGATGAAGCTCCAGCAAGGGTCGGGGGTGCCCCTGTCGCAGGGTTTCTGTTCTCACACAGAACTGTGGACAGAGGATTGGAACCTCGGCGAATTAGGGTGTCCCAAAACTCACCTTAGTAATCAAAAACCCCTTAGCAAGCTAGGTACAGTGTCACATTGGATATAACAAACTCTCAATGTTTAGACAATCCAGAATATGAACTTATAGTACCTCAGGATACGTGGAACTCATGAACAGTCGGTCGTTATATATTTCTTAGAAACCAGAACATGGAGTTAAGAAGAACACATGTGTATTTGAAATGTTTATTTACTAATGCCGTCTTCTCAGGCGTAGTATCTTAGATAATACAAGTACACATATTATCAGTAGCAAAATTACCAGCATAGTTACTAGTACATAAAAAGCGAATGGTGACAGTATGTTAACATGCTGTAAATGAATAAGAGTTAGCAACACTTATAAGCAGCCGCGGGCCGTGGAGGGAGTTACGGTGGGGCAGGGAGGCGGGGAGGGGGAGGGGCAGGGTGGAGAGGGCTCCACCCTGCTTCTCCCCCTCCCCGCCTCCCTGCCTCACCGTAACTCCCTCCACGGCCCGCGGCTGCTTATATCTCACCCTCCCTAATACACATATTATATTATTTGCTAAGAAGGTCTCTTTGTGTTGGTTTAGGGCGTGCCCATACTTTAGTGTCTTAGATTTGAAGGAATCACATCAGCATACACCAGCTCTCTCTTCATGTGAACCGCATCAAGTGTTGTGTATGTGTGTTCGGCAAAGCAATATAAAACCCGCCTCATGCCCAGAATTGGCAGAAGTTGCACTTATGTTATGAGTATGAAGTCGTGGAGATCAGACCTCATAACAATTCTGTATCGTGTTGTTCTTGAAACTTTAGCACTCGCTGTACAGATATAGTTTAACAAGCAAAGCAGATAGTAGAGCAATAACATATTATTCTCATGTAAACCACGATGAACTACTAGGTTGAAAGCTAAAGCAACAACTAAGTGTCGTGTGCAGAAGTTGCAAAAAAGGAAAAATGGCGTTTAAACCGGTAATGAGCCCATGCTAACTTAACACGGTGTAAAGATATCCAGGACCTAGATGACACCTCCCCATGATCCGGAAACGAACTGAATAAGAAAATAGAAGTGCCATCTCATGAGAGCAGATTGCAAGTTTATATGTGGACGGTCCGCAAGGTAAAGCATTAAAAACTAGGAAAATTTAATGCTAAAGAAAAATAAAACAGCCAAGTACTTTATCGAGTCTTAAGCCAATAGGCAAGGTAAATAATAAAAACTTGACAAATAAGTCAATGAATTGTCAATGAAATGCTAGTACTCAGCATATCAAACATGAAAAAGGTCTATGACATAACTGTGTATGCAAAATAAGCTGCAACAGCCTCCAATAGGAAGTCACCGTCTTCATCCGAAAACAGTTCAGCCATCCAATTTAAAAGCGGAAAAGAACATACGTGCTCTCCCAGCACCGGATCCTCTATCACCATCAGAGGACAGCTCGGTGGGTTTTCAAGAAAGCTCTGTTCCAAGAAAGACTGTGTTGCCGCCAGTAAATTCCAGGGACCAATTAGTCCATGCATCAATGCCACAGCCATAATCCTTTCGCCAGGACAAACCAACTCGTGAGTAATGATAGGAGTCATCAGCTGATTAAAGTCGACGTCAGGAGAAACCGGTCCGCAGAGACACAAATCAATGGCCCAATCGAAATCACAGGTCAGGCAGTGAAATACAGGCTGGACACAGGTGAAGTAGGAGAATCGAAAAGATAATCCATATGCCGTGCTTAATATCGCCAACGGCATTGTGCCATAATATTCTAGCATGCGATTGCGGAACAGTGTCAGCAGCTGCAGGGCGGGAGGTTGCATAGGAGGGACATCCATATTTAAAAATGTAAAAAAGCACAAGAGCGTCCGCTGGTAATGCAAGTAAAAATGGCAATCCACGAAGCAGAGTGGAAAAAATAGAATGAAAGAAAGCAGGGATGACTCCAAAGATTTTCTCAAATGAAGTCACGAGACCACTGGTAACAACTTTAAAAAAGTGCGCCAGGGCCTTTGTGGAGGATGCGTTAAAGATAGTCCGAACCATCTTGCTGAAATGGAAAGGCAAATCTGAATTGAAAAGGGTCTGCACCTCTGTACGGGTGTTCGCTATGTGAAGCACGAAAGTTTCACGGGCCGAACTCAAGGCCACCTCTCTCTGAGACAAAAGAGCTCTTATTCTTGCCATGCCATTGAAATCTGCTCCCAAGGTTGGTATTTGTGGCGAGATTGAAAACTCCCTATGTTCATGTGTGGGAGGAAATAGAACATTTCTGCAGCAAATAACCCGTTCACTTACTGTTACGATAAAAGGAATACTTTTAATTAACCCAGAACAATCTTCATTATTGAGCATCAAATAACTACCATTTTCCAACAACTTGAACGTGGGGATGATAGCAGGAACTGGCGTGCCTTGCAACACGCAAGCCATATTTGGTCGGTGTTTGTTGCATGAACCGTGTAACTGTATGTGCCTACACATTAGTGAATGATCTGGCGTCTCAGTGCATTCCTCTCCATTCACATAAACTTCTTGATCATCTTTGAAACATCTGTATGTGTATGGAAGCGACCAGACCTCATGAAGAAAAGCACTACCTAAAGGTTCATAACGACCTATTGGTATATATTTCATACAATTTGAAAACTTATATAAAGCAAAAGGCAGCGTTATTAAACCGTGGATAAGGCACGTTGCCAAAAAACCCGCAATCCTCTGCTGATGATGTCACTGAGCATGTCATGAATGATGTAATATGTGACATCATCAGCAGTGGATTACGGGTAATAGTATCTCTAGTTTACTCCCCTATAGCTGTCTTTCTTTTAACATAAGTGTCTGTTTCCTTCCCTTATATTTACTGTTTTTGGTTCGCTTCCGGTTCGCGTACCGGCGAGCGAACTGGGAAGCGAACTAAGAGAAATAGAGGTTGGCACAGTTCCAAATATTGTACCAATTTTTTAATAACGGGGAGGTAGTTCTGAAAAGAACTTTTTTTTTAATTGTTTTATATTTTTTTTATTATTTTTCGGAACATTTTTTTACTTTTTTTGAATTTTTCTGAACAGTTTTATATTTTTGGTGGTTTTTCTTGGAGGGGGCAATGAAAACGATTCATTGTAAAGGGCTGAACAGGAGCAACAAAACAAAAAAAAAGTATTTATTATTTTAGGCGTTTCGTACAAACTTGCATATGATAGTC
The DNA here is from genome assembly GCF_964261635.1 of Lissotriton helveticus. Classification (NCBI taxonomy): domain Eukaryota; kingdom Metazoa; phylum Chordata; class Amphibia; order Caudata; family Salamandridae; genus Lissotriton; species Lissotriton helveticus. Next base: position 1,786,068,261 of record NC_136065.1, read on the forward strand.
AATAGCTCTGTTGATCAGAGTGATGCTTCTTTCTCCGTAGCAAATGAATCCATCGCAAAATACGCAGATGTGTTTTACTTCACCAAATCTCATTTGTATATTTGGCACCATCTCCCTGCCCTCTGGTCCCGTTACTTCCGGTACAACAGATCTTCTGGCCATAATAGGGAGATTATCTAGGTCGTTCCGAAACTGTGCAGCACTGTGGTTTTTAGGATGCCACCTAGTCATATGGCGATGCATTGTGTAGTTTCCGAAACTGTATTTTTTCTCGGTTCCTCTGGACAGTCTATCTTGACATATAAGGCAAGTTACGTATCTTGCATTTACTTTTTTCTGACCTTTGGGAATTTAAAAAAATTGCCAAATGAAGTTTTCTTTCCGGTGAGACGTCCTGGGCTCCTCAGGCAAAAACTGCCTCTCTTCGTGCTCGTCGTCCTGTTCCTCTTCTTCCTCTTCTTGTTGAATTATAACTTGAGCAGGTGGTCCACTCTTCCTTGGATGTGGTGGAGGTGGTGGGGAAGCACCAGCTGAAGCTACTAAAGAAGCCATTGCTCAGTGATCACAAAGGGTCTTTCTCTCACAATGATGAAAGTCAGAGTGAGGAAAGAAGGAGGGATTTTCATCATTTGGGAAAAACAAGAGTTCTCAACCAATGAAAAGTGTTCATTTTAGATTATATGACCTAGTCTTACATCATTAGGAAACCAAAAGTGAAATGAACCAATGAAAAGTGTTATTACCAAGTCACATGACCTGCTGTGTTTACGTTAAGCGCTTTGCAGGGCCTCCCGGTTTGCTTCCAGAAACCTGCGCTTTGCGACTCGCTTCGCGTACCAGTTCGCTAACGTAGCACGTCATATGACGTATCACGCGACAACGTGAAACGTCATGCGGACGGGAGGCGTCACGATGTTGTTTTGTAACGCGGCAGTTGCGGTAAAGAAACGTTTACCGGCTCGCGGTCTATTTCGCTGCATCAAGGTCAGCTAACGGGAAGCTTCCCGATTCGCGAAGCGGGAACGAAGAAAAAAAAATATTAAAAAAAAAAATTATTCATAAACATATAAAATATATTTTTGGATTTAAAGAAGAATACATTTTACAGCTACAGATATTAGCTGTTAAAAAACCAATGAAATTCACTGAAAAAACCATAGGTTATAGACCATATATAGTTAGGAATTAGCATTTACAAAACCTTGAAAATTCACTGAAAAAACCATAGGTTATAGACCATATATAGTTAGGAATTAGCATTTACAAAACCTTATTTTACTCACACAAAACCATTGAAATTCCTTATATAGTTAGTTGCACTAACTATATATCGCGCACCCGCAATCCACTGCTGATGATGTCACATATTACATCATTCATGACATGGTCAGTGACATCACTGATGACATCACTGATGACATCTCAAATGACATCACTGATGACATCACTGATGACATGTGATTTGACATCAATGACCACATCACTGATGATATCATTCATGTGACAATACAATGCATCTCCTCACATTTTAATATAACCTCTGTTTCACCCAGTGTTAAATACAGAGTATAATTTTTGAAACCATTGACACACCAATACTAGTTACTACATACGCACTCACTGATTCCTATGTCTACACACACATTCACTCATTCACCCATACAATCATTCATACATACAATCACTCATCTTTACCACACTATCATATGCACTCATACACCTATACAGACACTCACAGTCTGCCACTCATCCATGGAGTTACTCACACACGTAGTCAGTCCTGTTAAAGAATCAATGACACTTCCATTTTCTTGTCTATACAGTTAAACATAGAGCACCTTACATTTTCAAACATATACTAACACATACTTACCTTCTTATAGAATCATTGATACAAGTACACATTGATCTGCACAGAGTCACACACCTCCCAGCCAGCCAGCCACACACACACTCAGTCTCCCATACAAATACTTGGACAATCAATCAGTAACCCATATAGTTAATCATATAGCTACTGATCAACACGTGCAGCAGTTTACAGAACAACAGACATAATGATGCTCAAATTAAGATAGTTTAGTCACTAACCCATGCACTCAGTGAGACACATTTAATCACTCACTCATACATTCAGTCATGCACCTACTAAATCCTTTGTCCAGACACTTATACTTCCACTCATTCTTCAATATGTAAGACACATTTTAACTTTACAGAAACACACAGTCACTGGATGATGTCATCAGTGATGTCATCAGTGATGTCATTTGAGATGTCATCAGTGATGTCATCAGTGATGTCATTTGAGATGTTATCAGTGATGTCATTTGAGATGTCGTCAGTGATGTCATCAGTGATGTCATTTGAGATGTCATCAGTGATGTCATCAGTGATGTCACTGACCATGTCATGAATGATGTAATATGTGACATCATCAGCAGTGGATTGCGGGTGCGCGATATATAGTTAGTGCAACTAACTATATATGGAATTTCAATGGTTTTGTGTGAGTAAAATAAGGTTTTGTAAATGCTAATTCCTAACTATATATGGTCTATAACCTATGGTTTTTTCAGTGAATTTTCAAGGTTTTGTAAATGCTAATTCCTAACTATATATGGTCTATAACCTATGGTTTTTTCAGTGAATATATATATATATATATATATATATGCATATATATATATATATATATATATATATATATATATATATATATATATATATATATATATATATCTCGCTCAAGGTCTCCACCTCCACTCCGATAGAAACCACGCACTCCGGGGATGATTCTCCAAATAAACTTTATTCAGTTCGCAACAGACGCGTTTCGGCGCTCCGCCTTCCTCAATGTTACAAACATTGTGAGGGGACGCCATGCTTTATTGCTCACATCCACGTAACTTTCACAGTGAAAACAAACAAGGGACTCAATTCTACCACCATATTGGTTGTATGCTCATATCGAGGTTACATTTAAGTCACTCATCCCGTTTGAACACATTAACTATATTTTGTTAAATGCGTTACGATCCAAATTGTTAACCTTCGCTTTGCAATAATATTAGTTACATTATTTGGAGCGTTCACAAAGTGCTTAATGCTGCCGTGTATCGGCTGTAATTAATGATAAATCACTACCAAAGTTTAGCGCTGCTAAGGTCAGTGTATCAGAAGCCATCTTCTGATGTTTCACGATCAATTGATCGTTTGCTCAGCACATGCCTATGTTCCGTGTATCGGTCTGTTTCTGCTGAGTGTTATCCCTGACAGTCACAGCGCCATTTTGGTAGTTTTTACCTCAATTTCTGTCGCTCTCTGATAGAATTATACCTTAGCATATTCAATGTGCGCAAAGAACAAAATTATACAGCCGTGTATCGGCCCCACCAGATTTGCGTGACAATGTACACCTTCCTTGATTAATTAAGCCGTGGATCGGCTAATATCCCTTATCAAAATTTGTTTTCACATAATACATTCATCATAATATCCAATTAGTTTGGGGTTTTGCTCAAAATCAGATCAGATTATTTCAATCCAAAAATCCATGAACATTTTAGCCAAGGAAATATTGAAAATTTCAAAGAGTTCCAAAGGGTTCATAAATTTCTAAAATTTTTTTTTAAAGAATCTCTAAAGAAACTCTAAAAAATCTAAAAAATCATAAGGTACGATTCAAACTTACAAATTACAAAATCAGCATCATTCTAATTAGTTTCACGTTAGTGCTGCACAGTATCAATTGCTAGTGTTCTTGACAGGACATTATGATCATTATTTCATAACTCTTGTTCAAAAACCAATATGTGAAGCTAATTCCTCTCCTGCATTAAGTCCCTTGGGATGTTTCGTCATCAGGTCTATTATATATCGGGACTCTAACCTCCTTAATTTGTGTAGTCTATCTCCCCCCCTAGTACTGTCTACAATGTGGTCCAGTCCGAAATACTGCAACTGATTTCTATTGCTGGAGTGTTTATCTTGGAAGTGGCGCGCCACGGGGTACGCCTGATCGTTTTTATCAATCGCTCTTAAATGCTCCAAGATTCTCAATTTCAGTGGTTTAATGGTTCTTCCAATATATGAAAGTCCACATGGGCATTTAAGACAATATACAGCATAAGGGGTGCTGCAAGTGAGGTATTTGTTAATGGTTTTCGTTATTCCTGTTCCTGGTATCTCATAACTTTTAACTCTTTTACTGTGCGCACAGGCTTTGCATTTATAACATGGGTGAAAGCCTTTCAAATCAGCCAGGGTATTGGGTTTCTTTTCCAGTTTTTTAAGTGACTTTGCACCAACATATCCTTAAGAGATCTTGATTTTTTGAAGGTCACTAATGAAAAAGCCGGAATGTCATCCTTGATGATACTGTCAGTTTTCAGTATGGGCCAGTTTTTTCTAAGCATGTGTTTTAAGTGGTTGGCTTCCGCTGAGTAGGGGGTTACCAGCCGGAACTTCCCTGTCTCTGCTTTGTCATCAGTAGTTTTATCTTTTACTTGTAACAGAGTTCGCCTCGGTATAGCCCTTGCTTTCTTTAATGCACTTTCCAGAGAGTCCCTGGTGTAACCTCTTAGCTTGAATCTACTGATACATTCAAGTGCTGCAGTTTCAAAATCAGAATTTCGGGTACTGTTACGCTTTAGCCTAAGCAGTTCCCCATAGGGGATGCTCTGTATCAAAGGGATCGGATGGTTGCTTGTTGCATATAATACAGAGTTACCTGCGGTGCTTTTACGAAAGAGAGATGTTTCAATCTTCCCATCTAAGATAAACACCTTTAGATCCAAATACTCAACACCTGTATTACTTATTGACCCAGTAAATCTTAAGTTCATATCATTGTTATTGAGGACATTGATATAGGCCGCGGCGAATTCTTCCGAACCTTGCCAGATTATGAATAAGTCGTCTATGTAAAGACACCATTTTATCACACTGCCCTTCTCTCCACCCGTTTCCAGCGACCTGGGCACCTGCTCCTCCCACCAGCCTACGAATAAATTCGCATAACTGGGGGCAAAGCAGGTGCCCATCGCTGTACCGGACGTCTGTCTGTAGTAGTTTTCTTCAAACAAAAAAATGTTGTTCCTCAGACAGAATTCCACATATGTTATCAGCATTGAATTGTGTTCTAAAAACCTCAGTTGTCTTTTGCTTAGATAATACCTGACTGCTTCAATACCCTTGTCATGACTAATACACGTGTACAGGCTAGTTATGTCCAGTACTACCAGCCTATAGCTTGGGTCCCATTCTACGTTGTCAATTTTTGACAAAAAATCCTTTGTATCCTTTATATAAGAGTCCAGTTCCTGTACCAGAGGGGTGAGAAAATGATCAATGAAGGTTGAGAGGTGTTCAGTTAGACTGTTCTGGGATGAAATGATGGGTTTCCCAGGAGGTTCAATGCTGTTTTTATGTATTTTGGGGATGTGGTAAAAAGTTGGCGTTATTGGGTTTTCACTTCTCAGAAATAGATACTCCTCTTTCCCCAGCATGTTCTTACGATACCAGTTATGGATTAGTTCGTCATATTGCTGTATGCTCTCTAGATATTTCTCCTTTGTTGATAGTATCTTTTATCTGACAGTTGTTTATACGCCTCCTCACAATAGTTCTCCCGTGTCTGGATGACAACATTTCCACCTTTGTCAGAAGGCTTAATTACCACTTTTTTGTCCTGCATTAGATCTATAACTGCTTTTCTCTCATCTGCATTGATATTATTATTGCTATTTCCGACCTGATGCCTTGATTTCCTTGCTCTGTATTTAATTAGGTCGTTTACCATAGCCTCAGAGAACACATCAATTGCGTCCGGTGTTAGCTGGGGATTGAAGTGAGATCTCGGTCTGTAGCCACTATCCTCCCTTTCCTGCTCGATACCCATTGTTGCTGCTCTTGTTGCCACTTCATCTTCATCTGTGGCTATCGGGAGTTGACTTGGATATTCCTCCATGGCTAGTCCTTGTAATACTTCTACCGCTGGTAGATCTCGTCCTCTTAGTGCATCGGTAGCTGTGGCTCTCATTGGTGTCCCAATCGTGGTTTTTAAATTTGATTTTGTTTTAAAATATTTATGTAGTTTAAGTTTTCGGACAAAGTTAAACAGGTCTATGCGTGTTTGTGTATATTCTAGGTGGCTAGTTGGACAAAAGGTGAGTCCCAAACTTAGGACTTTTTTCTCATTGTCAGTTAAAACCCTAGATGTCAGGTTTATAACTGTGATGTCCTCCGTTGTTTTCATTTGTTGTCTTATTTGTTCCGATTCACCCAGTTCGATCTCTTGGGTCTTCCACGTCCTCTTCCTCTTGCTGCCCCCACCTCCTCTCCTGGTTTGTCTTCATTTCGTTCTGGGGGTTTGTTCTTGCCATCCCGTAACCATGCCTGTTTGATGACTTGAAACTCGTCCTGAAAAGGTGTCCTTGTAGTGGTCCGTACTTGGCCTCTTTCCCTTATTGTTTCCTCTGCGGATTCGTTCTCCGTGGCGCTTGATTCGGAGGTCTCTGCCGCCCGTGCAGGTTCTTGTGCACTCTTCTTACTTAATTCTTTTCTGGGGGCGTCGAATTTTCGCGCAAAAGTTAGAATCCTTCCTTGGGAATAATCTCTCTCGTCGCGGTCAAATTTCTCTTGTTTCCGCGTTTTTATTTTTTGTTCGTATTTGCCAAGTCTGACTTTCATCTGTACCTTGATGTTTTCAATGGTCTCTTTGTTTTCCTCCAACTTTGCTAGTTCTTCTTCCAAGACTTTGATCTCTGCTAATGCTTTGTCATGATCGCTCCAGGCATATTTGATTAGGAGTCCTATGGTACCCTTACAGTAGTGCAAAGTTAATTCCTCCCAGTCCGTCAGCAATTGCGGGTCAGGGTTCTCGTATGATGGGACTGTATACACCCTCAGTCCTCGTGGTACCATTTGTTCGTCATAGTAGTGTTGTAGGCTGGTGGCCTTCCACCACTTGCGAACCTCCCTTTCATATAGTCTCTCTAAAGTTGTTAGCAGGTCATTCATTTTGCTTGGCGGGCTCGGTTTTGAGGTTGCTGCCCCATCTTTGTGCTTTTTAAACATTCCTTTGATGGCCTCATGCCTGGACGCTTCGCTAAACATGGCGCTTTCCACTGTTTTACTGCGTTCTCTTAGTCATTCGGAGCTCAATCCCCTTCGTCTTGCCAAGTATGCTTTTGAAATTGAAAGACGCGTCGTCAGCTCACCACCGTGTAGTCCGTTCTCAGTCCTTCATCCGAAGTCCCGGTCCGGTCTCCCTTGGTGGCTGCCTCCTCAGTGTAATCTCTCTCAGTTCTTCAGCGTGGCGGTGCTCCCGATATTGATCCATCTACTAGCAGGAGGAGAGAGCGCGAATATATATATATATATATATATATATAAAATAAAAAAATATATATATACGTTTCAAAAGGCAAATTTATTGGCGACGCGTTTCAAGCATACTGTCTTCCTCACGACCTGTATTGTTTTGTGCACTACCACCTTTAAAAAGGTACAGTGGACATAGAAGAAATACGTGCAAGTTTGTACTTATTTCATACAAGTATAAGTGAATGCTTTCCTGGGAAGTCGGATAAAACAGACTCCTAGGTGATTTATATAATGGGGGAATAGGTGTGTTATAATTTATTCTTAATCCATTCCATTCCAACAAACTTTAGAGCATAAAAAGTAGATACTAAAAACAGTTACAATAAAAACACATAACATAAACCAATACATTACAAATAAGATAGAAACCCAAGTTGCAAATTTAGCAGCATTTGAATACATCATAGTGGTCACAGGGTGGGAGGTTCGCGGGATTAAAGCCTTTATCTTGTACTCAACCAGCTACCATATCAAATACACTGTGTAAGACCACTACAACCATAAAATGAAACACATACAATTTTACTATAGTAAAATTTCAGTTCATAAATAATTCTGATTGTTAAAATATGGAAGGGGTTTAGTGTAAGTTAAAAGGTTAAAAAGTACCAATGCATGCACTGTGGGAGTTTTATAGTTGCGGTGGCAAGTTTACCAGCACCCTACGACTACGCCACATTGAGTTGAAAAATTGGGATACTGCAAAAATAATGGGTGGATAGGTATCATATTTACAAATTCTAAATGCCTCCATACCGTGCATACACCCCAAATTGCTGCAAAGTGGGACGAGCCAGCGCTGTCTGGCTATTTTATAGCCAGGACAAAAGAAAAAACATGAAGTTCTGACTCATCGGCACAATAGCAAGCAGGGCACCCAAGGAGAGTGGCTTTTAGCCATTTGTTGGTTAAAGCACAGAGTGGAAAGGTCCCTAGTCTGAAATGGATATATAATTTATATAATTTCCTTGCCATACTGGGTTGGATATCTTCCAGGAAGGACTCAATCAAATACTCAGCTTTAACATTTAAAAAATCAACTGTCAGGTTACCAAGTAAAGAGTTCCCCTGGATGTCTGCTAGTTGGAGCGACCAATAGGCTCTTACTAGTTCTGAGCGTGAGATTACTGGGCATGCTTCCTCAGGGTTGCTCCATAAATTTGGATTACCCAGTCTACAGCATACATCCTTTATATGTGAAAGCCATGGTATTTTACCCAAACCCGGGAGACCCAGTATCTCCTTTAGCTCTGACTGATAGACTGCTAGTACCGGCATCACCCACAGTCTGCGCCAGAAAGTTAGTGGCCTAAATCCAATCTCCTGCGCAATTTGTCTGATTCCTAAACCCCGGTGTAGGGGGATAAGGGGGTTCTTGGCGGGAGGCCTAACGTCTGTCTCATAAAGTTATTCTATATTTTAGTGAATCCTCCAGAGGGATGATGGCCCCACAATTCGGCCCCATACATTGTGGCGCCCCTAGCTTGTACTTTATAGATCTCCGCTATAGGCCTTTGCCGGTTTGTGGGAGGAGGTTCTATATAGTTTTGCAATTTCCCCCACAGTCTGTGCTAGCTTGAGACTTGCTTTGGCTAGTTGCGGACCCCACTCAAACATTTCAGACAACGTGACACCTAGATAGTCAAATACTGTCACCTTCTCGAGCAAGGTACCATTTAGGGAGGGATTTTGGCGGGATGTGTTGGCTGGAATGAAGACCATGAATTTGGTCTTCAATATGTTAATCTTCAGCCCCCCTGTTTTTGCACAATGTGAGGAAGCTATCAAGAACCCTCTTGATGCCCCTGGGCGACCTTGATAGTAACAATATGTTGTCCGCGAACATCATTGCTGGCACCTTTCAACGTGCCAGCTTTGGGCCATCGTTATCCTTTACCTCATTTAATTGCGCAACCAGAGCGTTGATGAAAAGGCAAAACAGGGTAGGGGCGAGCACACACCCCTGCCTAACTTAATTCACTGGGAAGCGGGAGTTTAATTCCCCAAATTTCCCGTACCTAACTTGGACAAAGTTGCCCATGTGCAATCTCATGAGCAAGGTCAAAAGGTAGGGGGGGTTCCCAGGTGTTTAAGTACCTCCCACAATTTATCATTGGGGACCAGATTGGAGACCGTCTTCAAATCTACAAAAATCAAATAGAGGCTGCCACCCTCTATTAACACCGTCTTCCAGTATAGTAATTGGAGTCTAAAGATTTGGTCGATGGTAGAGATATTGTTTCTGAAACCGGCTTGGTATGAACTCAAGATTTCATGCTCCTCCAGCCACACATGAAGGCGATCGAGGAGAATCCTTGCAAACTTGACTTCGATCAGACTGATCGGCCTATAGTTGGTCGGCAGAAGAGGTGAGCCCTTTTTAAAAACTGGAAAGATTTTGGCCCCTGCTTAAGTTTCCGGGATCACCATACCTCTCAACATAGCATTAAATATTGCCCATAAGTAGGGTCCCCACATTTTTAGTTCTGCCCGGAATAGGTCACCTGGTAGCTTATCTAGTCCTGGAGCTTTGCAGAGAGGAAGCTTTCTTATTGCATTTAAAACTTCTGTTAGAGTGATCCCATGGCCTCTTCAAAAACAGTTCCTAAGAATATTAAGAATGTTTCATCCTTTGGTTCGGAAACTTCCTCAGTGGTGTATAGAGCCTGGAAATGGGTCTTCCAAACAGCTGATGCAATGTTAGGCTCTAGGGCTGACTTCCCTTCACTACTATCTGTACACACTATTGACCAGAACGCCTTCATGTCCCTGTTAGATAGGACGATTTTCAGGGAATCTCATCTATCCATCTTCCAGTTCTTCTTTGCTTGTTGGATACTATCTTGATAAACCACGCTCATTTGTTTAATTAGATGCCTGTCCTTAAGCTTGATGGCATCTAGCAGGGCTCTCTTGGCCTTACAGCAGGTGTCATTAAACCAGGATTGTTTGGCGCCTTTTTTTTGCCTTAGAAGATATCCTAGGATTGAATATGCAAGTCTGACTGATTGTCAATTCTGCATGCAATGCTGCTATTCTGTCTATGTTTTGGGGAGAGTCAATTTCCGTGACAGCCTCCCCCAATTCTGATAAGGGCAAAATAGTTAGAGAATATAATGTGGCTAACTTGCCGGGTAACTGCTCAATTGTCCCCCTTCTTCTACTATTGTTAGCGAGTGTTAAGCTACTATCTATTGAGGCACCGCTCTAGAGTGGCTGAGAAACTTCCTAAAGGATAGATGGCAAACCATCATGCTTGGCCCCTATATTTAAAAAAAAAAACGTTCCTACAGGATAAGGGGGTACCAAAGGGCTCTTGTCTCAGTCGCACCCTTTTTAACGTTTATCTAGCTCCCCTGGCCAAGGTGATTCAGTCATTCGGCTTTGAGATTGTCTCTTACGCCGACGACACGCAGCTACTATTCCCAATCGGTAAAAACATCACTGAAGAGAAACAACGTTTTATGAGTGGTATGCTGGCGATAGCAAATTGGATGAGGGAGCAATGTCTCCAACTCAACCCGGGGAAAACTGAGTTAATGCTGCTGGGGAAGTCTGCAGGCCTCTGGGCAGCAGATTGCTGGCCCCCCAATTGGGATTAGCACCAACACCCTCTACCTCAGTAAAAAGTCTGGGAATCCAATTGGATGCCAAACTAGACATGAAAGAAAATGTGAAAAACATTGCAGGCTCTTGCTATTATAATTTACGCCTACTACGCAGAATTATCCCCAATCTTCCCCTGGAGCACCGTAGAACAGTGGTGCAGGCATTGATAGGAAGTAGGCTGGATTATGGCAATGCCCTACTAGCAGAGGTAGGAATTTCTACCCTATCAAAGCTGCAGGTAATACAGAACACCGCGGCCAGAATGGTCTTGAACTGCCCCCCCGGAACCCCCTCCCTCCCTCTGCTCAAACAACTGCACTGGCTGCCAATCCAAAAGCGCGCAATGTTCAAGGTCTGCTGTCTGTCTTTTAAGGCCCTAAGAGGGGAAGGCCCAGCAAATGCCCTTGCTCTACTGAATATTCCTCGAATCCGGCTCACCCGCACAGGCGGTAGAGCTTTCTCATTTATTGCTCCAAAGTACTGGAACTCGCTTCCAGTGACACTGCGAAAATCCCCAACCTACCTGATCTTCAGGAAGCAACTAAAAACCTGGTTGTTCTGAATCTTTTAACCACAGTATTTCCTTCCCCTCTCTGGTGAGCGCTGAGATGCCCCTGGGTGAGTCATGCGCGATAAAAGAGCCATTAACATAACATAACAACATAACCGCTGGCCGTGGGATTTTGAAAATCTGGGAACTCCATCTCCAAGGTCAAGTCATTGCGGTCGCTGTCCCATCGCGGCAGGGCAGCAAAATCAACAACCCTTTGCCATAGTCTTGTCTCTACTAGAATGTAGTCTAAAAGGGAGGATTGGCCAATTCTGTTAAAAGTTAATTTCCCTGGTCTGTCTGATTTAGTGCGGCCATTACACTCTATCAGGGAGTGGGTCAGTGTTACTGCATTAATCTGGAGTGCCAACGGAGTCCAGGCCTTCATAGGTTGGATTTGAGGGTCAGGAATTAACCAGTGCCGGTCCTCCTTGCTCCTTGAATCACATTCAATTATAGAAATGATAAATAATAAAATATTAGATGTCAATGATTCATCATTTCAGTATAATATGTATCATTCATCAGGGTGCCATTATGTTGAAGACAATACAGAGCGCTAACATACGTGCCAAGTTGCCTATCAATTACATTCTTCGGCAAATATGAATGAAAATTCTCAAGGCATCAAATTCTGCGTTTAAGGCATGTGCCCACATGTATTGCTGGTAAAATACGCTCACAAATTATAGTTAGTGCATAGCCAATGCATCACAGGAATACTAAAATAGCTAAAAAAAGGATGAACATGGAACTCCATAAATTGAAATTAAATTCAAGTTAGTACTTCTGATGTCAATAAATGGGTATCCAAGCACCAGCAGAAAAGCATCTATACATTTCAGTCATTATAGGAAATTGCTTACCCCTCTTAGCTTTCCTACAGCCTCCCTTTCGCCATTCCTCACTCAATTTCCCCCCCTTTTCCTACTTTTTTCTACATTTGGGTATGGTTGTATTTGGGCAGATTTAGCCCCAATGTCATCTTTCCACACTCCTAATTGCATATTTTGCACAAGACACCAAGGTTCCACAGAGCTCACTTGAATTGTCCTACTTGCCTCCCTCTCTAACCAGGTAAGCTGGCGTCTCCGTAGGAGACCCTGGGATTTCTCCTAGTGCTTTTCACTTAAAAACAATTCTCCCTTATTTTAATAGCCTGAATTTTTGTGATGACTTTGCCCAATTGGACACATTTTGGGATACAGTTCCTGCAGATCTTTGGTTTGTTTTAATATCCCAGCGGGGAAGCAGAACCCACTAGTATCACTTTTTTCTTACTTTTTCCTACTTACTGCTCCAAGGAACCCCCAAAGCCGGCAGGTTTCAGCCCCGCCTCTAAGAGGAGTAATGTCTGTCAAACATTCAATGAGGTCTGAATAATAAGTGCAAAAGCGTTAAGGTAACCATGTTGTTACTGCTTACATTTTACATGCTTACTTTACTTAATCTTAACATTCCCTATGAGTGTTTGCTTTTCCAGAATGTTGTATTTTTTTTTTCAGGCGGTATATTACTCTTCTCTCCCCTCCCTCATAAACTATTTCCCATTTTCTGGTTCTCCAGCGCCGCAAGGTCATACGAATGGCAATAGCGCCATGCAAATATGATCACTCCAATACAATTAAAAAACATTGTCATTTTCAATGCCAAGAGCTCTACTTTTAAGAATACAAAGGGGGCGGGCATCCAACCAGCTCTCAGGAGTCCCACGGTGTGGGACTTACTGGAGGCAACAGGAGGCCTTCTTGGCCTCCAAGGTCTCTCAGTATCCAAGAGGACTTCATCCCCCAACCAGCTGTGCGACAGGAGGCAATTTTGCAGAGTGGTGGAGAAAAGGGGGTGAGCCTCGTGCTGCTCTCGGAAATTCTGGAGTATGGGACCTCCTGGAGGTAACAAGAGGGGTTCTTGGTCCTGAAAAGCCCTCTGCATTCAAGGGCACTTCATCCCCCAACTAATGGAGCACTAGGAGGCGCGTTTGAAGAGTGATGGAGAAAGGGAGCGTGGCCTCCGAAGACCTCTCAGCAATCCAGCTGTGTGCGACTTGCTGGAGGTAATAGGAGGGGTTCCTGGCCCCCAATGACCCTCAGCATCCAAGGGGACTTCATCCCCCAACCAGTAGTATGCCAGGTAGCGTGTTTGCAGAGTGGTGAAGAAAGGGGATGGGCTCCTATGACTTCTCAGCAATCCCACTGTGTGGGACTTACTGGAGGTAACAGGAGGTGTAGTTGGCCCCCATGGACCCTCAAGAGCCAAGAGGAGTTCATCCCCCAACTAGTAGTGTGCCAGGAGGCACGTTTGCAGAGTGGTGGAGAAAGGGGGCGTGGCCTCTGACAACCTCTCAGCAATCCCACTGTGTGGGATTTACTGAAGGTAATAGGAGAGGTAGTTGGCCCCCAACGACCCTCAGGAGTAAAGGAGACTTCATCCCCCAACTAGTAGTTCAGGTCTCTGGTGACATGCCTGGTGCTTAAATGTTTTTATTTCATCTTTTATTATGGTGGGTGGGCCGTGTGGCCCACCTTCCCGGGGCCTTTTTGAAATGGCGGAGATGCACAGCCTCCCCTCCAAGGCCGATTTTGCCCCCGGGGAACCCTCCCCTGGTGCCCGGCCTTTTTGTTATACTTTTAGCGGAGGGGAGCCGCGCAGCCTCCCTCCCCGGGCTGATTTCGGCCCCAGAGACCCCATCCCCCAGGGCCCAGCCTTTCTGAAATGGTGGCCGGGGGCCATGCCCCTCTCTCCATGGGCTGATTTCAGCTCCAGGGAGTATGGCCAGACTGGCAGTAGCAGGCAACAAGCGTTTCCTGGTGGGCCGGAAGGGTGGGGGCCGTTTTTGTTACTGGGAGCTGGTTTTGCAGCAGTGCTGCAAAATCGGCCTCTTGTAACAAAAGCGCTGCAGCAGTTTTCTCGCTAGCCCCTCCACCCCGCCGGTCAAATGTGAATGCCAGGGCTGGTTTTGTGATCCCAGTCCAGCCCTGCCAGGAAGCCCATTCCCCAGGGCCCGGCCTCTATTCTGGGTGGCTAGATCCCACCCAGGGCTCCTTGTTTCTTTTGTTGGGGACCGCGGGGGGAGCCTCAAGGCCCCCGTGGTCTCTGCCAGCCCCCACCTCCTTCTGGAGATGACAGTGCTTTTTGAGATAGGGAACTGCAGGAAAGGCAGCTCCCTGTGTTTACAAGCAATTCTCCTCTGCATCCAGTGAGCGAGAGCGTTCAGTGCTCTTGCTTGCTGGAAGGAGTGAGTTTGCTTTGGCTTGGTGGAAGAAAAAGATTCCGCCAAACCATAGCAAAAAGCTATGTCTCGAGGGTGGGCACCCTGGGAGATAGCAGGAGCCATCCCTGGGGGATAGTGGTCTCCAGGGCCATTTATGGTGCATGGAGGGGGTGCAACACAGCCCCCCTCCTTTCTTGATGTGGGGCCTGCCCAGGGGAGTTGGCCAAGAAGGGCCCGAGAAGGGAACCAGGCAGCCACCTCCCATCTTAACAAAAACAAGTTGACCCCGGGGAGGTGGTGGCTTCCAGGGGGTCCTTGAGGCTCAGCTACAAATTGATCATGGCCCTGGGGAGGTGGTGGTCCCCGGGGCGTCCGAGAAGTCTCCATAACAAAGTATTAGCCCCAAGGGAGGTGGTTGTCCCCAGGGCATGGGAGCGTCCAAGAGTCCCCCATTTTGTTTTTGACTTGTAAGCTCGGGGAGGTTGTGGTCCCCGGACCTGAGGGGGTCTAAGAAGCACTCCTGTTTTTAAATAAATAATCCCCGGGGAGTTGGTGGTCTCTGGGACATTATTAAGCCCTAGGAGGGGGGCCCCTCCTTTACTATGCAAATGTCTTCCGGACCTGGTTCCCTCGGGGACCAACAGCATGTGGGAGCCCACGCTTCAATTTTAAAAATCCTCTGATCCACTGCAAAAACTTTAAAGAAATAAGCTTTTTTGGGTACAGGGGGGTCTCTGTGGGACTACCCCAAGAGGTCTAGGGGATCAGGGTATTTCTACCCTGCCCCCTTATCTTTAAAAAAAACTTTTTGTCTGTGACTTGCTCAAGCTGATTCCTAAGATGGCTGCCAATACTTCCTGGTTTGAAGTGTTGGCAGCAAATCAGACTTCAGCACGAGAGCTGGAGGGGTCGTAGATCCTCACCGTCCCTATACATACAATTGGAAATTTCTTTAAATAACTCTGCCACAACTGAACAGAATTACACCAGAAAAATGTCACTTTCTGGACCAACAGCTACCTTTCTGCCAAAAGTGGTGTAATTACGTTCAGCAGTTTGGGCTGCCACCGCGTTGAAAGGTCCAACGGAAATTAACATGGGGAAAACCCGTTTTGGGACAACTCCCCTTTTTCTCGGCCCCGCTTGACGGATCAACCCAAAACTTTCAAGACAGTGGCTGAAGTAATTGGTAAACTAGTTATGAAAATTTTGCTAGGTTTCATCAACCAACACCAAAGTTCTTAGCAAATGAAAAAATGCTCTCCCTATGGGAGCTACATCCTAACTATAGCTACCTACCTACTGGCAACTGCCATTAGGTTTTATATATATATATCAGGCACTGGGACATTTGGACTGCCCACCAGGGGCGTGCCATGGTCATTATTAGGGCTGGTACCTGCATTCCCATCATCAGTTCGCCAAATCCTCTGAAGAGAAGGCGGGAGACTTCGAAACGCGTCAGGAATTCCACGGCGAAATGGGATTGAATCACTTTCTCTTGAGCTCCTCAGCTATTCAAGCACGCTGTGGCAAGAAAGGCGAGTTCAAGTTTCTCCCCGCGAGTGTGGCTGTGTTTCTACACGCGAGCGTACATATTAGGATGGAACCATCACCATCCTTTTACCGCACCCGCCAGAAGAGTGCAGCAGCGCCATGATGGAAACGAGCTAGCAGTGACCCTGCATTCACGCTGAGCACCGCCAAGCAGCCTCAGGGTAGGAGCCGACCAGGGCAAGCATCCAGCTTGCTAGTTTGACGGGCATATATCCGTCTGCTACTCCGCTATCGTGAGGTCGCCTGGTTGGCGAGGGGAGACCACTCGTCCGCCTTGACCCACACATGGGGCACCAAGACTAAACAGGACTACCAGTCCCATCAGGCACTGGGACATTTGGACTGCCCACCAGGGGCGTGCCATGGTCATTATTAGGGCTGGTACCTGCATTCCCATCATCAGTTCGCCAAATCCTCTGAAGAGAAGGCGGGAGCCTTCGAAACGCGTCAGGAATTCCACGGCGAAATGGGATTGAATCACTTTCTCTTGAGCTCCTCAGCTATTCAAGCACGCTGTGGCAAGAAAGGCGAGTTCAAGTTTCTCCCCGCGAGTGTGGCTGTGTTTCTACACGCGAGCGTACATATATATATATATATATATATATATATATATATATATATATATATATATATATATATATGTATGTATATATATATATATATATATTGATACACGATGTGATCCTCAAGCCAAAGCCAACCGAGAGCGCTCCGCAGTGTGTGCTCTGCCCAGGGGTCGGATCCTGACCCAGGAGAAAATCTTTTTGTACAAAAGAGGCGGCACAACCAGGATACTTCACAAGCCTTGTTTAATGTTAGACTTCACCCCACCAACGCGTTTCAGCCACAACTGGCCTTGCTCACGGTCAGTTAGTCCCTCCACAGTGTCGCTTTTTGTACTATCCCATATCAGCCCATAATGAGGCATTGTGGGAATTGTAGTAACATTTATGTGATTTAGTTAAAAATTGCAAAAGAAAGACATTGTGTGCTTTACTACTATTGCACTTTGTGACAGATAGTTCATTTTCCTTATTCAGTTTGAAATAAAGTCATTACTGGGTATAGTACCCTGATTTTTAATTACAGTTCTCTGATATGGTCTCAAATCGTGGGGTTTAGTACCCTTAATGTTTCATAAACATCTTAATCCAGATGAATGTGCAGATCTTCTCCAAAATTCATCCCTCTTGGATGTTTGGTTCTGAGCTTGATTATCATCCGTGACTCAATTTGACGCAGTTTCCGAACTAAGTCTCCACCTCTTTCCATTTTGTCAACCATTTTCACTCCATAGTATTGCATTTGTCTCCAATCTCCATTTTGGCACAGACTCATGTGTTTTGCGGTTGCATATTGCATGTTAGAGTTTTTTACCGCCCGGATGTGCTCCAAGATTCGTTTTTTTAGCATGCAGGTTGTACATCCGACATATTTCATTCCACACTTGCATTCCACAATGTAAACCACATTTTTTGACGAACACAAGATTTGTTGGTCAATTCTCATTTTTCTACCATCTGGTTCTTCAATTTCTTTCATACTTTTGCCTATTTTACAAGCTTTGCAAGACTTACATGGTTGAAAACCTCTTTTTTGGTCTTGCAGCCAATTCGATTTTGGTCGTTCCTGAAAGTAGCTTCTGACCAATAGATCTTTGAGGGATGTGTTCTTTTTGTATGTTATGGATGGTACTTCACCAAGAGTCGCTCCAATGTCAGGGTCCCCTAACAGGAGATGCCAATATTTTTTCACTATGCAGGCAATGTTTCCACTTTCCTTACTGAAGGTCGTTATGAATCTTGGAGGTGTATTGGATTCTGTTTTTTTAGTCTGTTCAATTAAGGTTTGAGTCCTTGTTTTCAAATCAATTTTTCTCTTACATTTTGTCAGAACTCGCTCTTCATATCCTCTTGTTCTGAATCTGCACTTGCTCTCTTGTATCACTCCTTCAGCTTCCTCTGCTACAGAACAATTTCTCTTTAGACGTGTGAATTCTCCATATGGTATGCTTTGTAGAAGGGATTTGGGATGAAAGCTGGTCCCATGCAACACACTGTTTGTTGCTGTTTTCTTTCGAAATAGAGTCGATTCAAGTTTGTCACCAGACACATATATCTTAGTGTCCAGAAAGTCTATTTCTTTTGTACTGGTGTTGCATGTAAACTGTAGACCTAGTTCGTTCTCATTCAGTTTGTTAAAATAATTTTGAAACTGATTGTCTGTGCCATGCCAAATAATAAACAGATCGTCGATGTAACGGACCCATAATATGATCCGATCCAAATCCTGTTGTTTATCTTGATTCCAGGCTATTGTCTTCTCCCACCACCCCATGGTGATGTTGGCATAGTTAGGAGATAGAGAAATGCCCATGGCAGTGCCACATGTTTGCTTAAATAATTGTTTGTTAAAGAGAAATACATTGTTCTTCAAACATAAGTCTATCATCTTGATTAGCATTTCCGAGTGATTCAAATATGTGATGCTGCGTTGTTTGAGATAGTATTCACATGCTTGCATCCCGACTTCATGACGAATAGATGTATAGAGTGATACTACATCTATGGTAGCTAGTAGATATTCTGAGTTCCAGTTCACATTCATCAAGATTCTCAGGAAATCCCCAGTATCTTTGATATAAGAGGGTAGGCTTTGGGCAATAGGAGCCAGAAATTTGTCAACATAGTTGGAGATATTTTCATACAGCGAGCCACACGAGGAGACAATAGGTCTTCCTGGGGGGAAATTTAGAGTTTTGTAAATCTTTGGGAGAAAATATATACATGGTGTTATGGGATGATCAATGGTTAAGTATTTCTTTTCATCTTCATCAATCAATCCTTGCGCATGCCATTTTTCCAAATGCTCTTGCAATTCCTTTTTCATATTTATGTATGGATTCATTTCCATTTTCTGATAGTTGTTCTCTTGATCCAATTGTCTCACGGCTTCTGATATATAATCTGATGTTCTCATGAGTACAATATTGCCCCCCTTGTCTGCTGGCTTAATTGTAACTTTGTCATTTTCCATTAATGTTTTGATGGCTTCGCGTTCCATTTTTGATAAATTCTCACGTGTGCTTTTTCTCGTTTTTGTTAGATTATCAAGTTCCTTTGTTACTGCCTCAGAAAACAAATCTATTTTATTGCCTGGTGATAATATCGGATAGTACCTTGATTTTCTTTTTAATCCTGTATTTGGTCTCTCATCGGTTTTGATGTTCAATTCCTCTAACATTTCTGAATCCGATATTGTTGTACCATTTAGGTCGAACAGTGTTTCAAAACTGTTTCTTAGATCTGGTATTTCTGCAATTGTATTGAACTGAACATCATCCATGTCTTCTTCTCCTGGGTTAACGGGTTCGATTTGTCTTCCGGCATGTACTTTTGCTAATTTTAGTTTTCTGACATATTTGTAAAAGTCTATCCTAGTTTCTGTATAATCAAAATGTGCTTCAGGACAGAATGACAGTCCTTTGTTTAGGACACTTCGTTCAATCTCTGTTAACTGATAATCTGAGAGATTCACTATTAAGTTGGTTTCGGATTGCGGTTGCGAAGGGGGTACTGGCGTCTTTCTCCGCTTGGACCTGCGGGTTGTTCTTCTGCTGGTGCGGGGGTTGTTTGATTTTGTATCCCTCTTCCTCTCCCCCTGTATCTCCTGTTGGAGTAAGGTCGCATTCCCCTTCCCCTTCCTCCGCCTCTCGCAATGCTTTTCTCCAAGTTGATCAATTCGACTTCCTCTAAAACAGACCAGTTTTTTGCCTGGTAGGTGCTGCGTGTTGAGCCATCGTCACTGATGCTTGATTCACTTGCACTTGATATCAATTTCTGCATTGGATAGTTCTTTTTCAAGTTGTCATATCTTCTCGCAAACGTGAGAATTCTGCCATGTTGATAGTCTTGCTCGTCTCTTTGAAATTTACGTTCTTTTCGTTCTTCAACTTCTTTTTCATAAGAGTCTAGTCTTGCTTCCATCTCTTTACGCAATTTAGCAACTTCCTCTTGGTTGGTTTCATTTGAAACTTTTTCTTCCAATTCCGCTATTTTTCTAGTAATCTCATCCACATCAATTCGTGCATGTTTCACCAGAATGCGCATCATGTTTAGTGAACACTGAGTATTATTGTCAATCCATTCCTCTATTAAGTCTTTCTTCACTTCTACATGCGTGGGCATTGTGAAAATCCTTAAGCCACGAGGAATCCGTTTTACTTCCACATATTTTTCAAGAGCAATGACTTCCCAACTCTTGTTAATTTCTTTTCTATATAGTTTCTCCAAAGCGTTCAACTGTTGCTTCACAGTGTTATCTGGCGTTTTGGGAGTTGTTGAAGTTACTGGTGTCTCATCTGGTTTCGCTCCAGTTCTGAACATGGTTGTCACTTTGGAAGCTCTCTTAGCTACACGGGCTTCCATAGTTTCAATATTTTACGTGCTGCACACTAAACTTAAAGGGTGAAATATATTCGTGTCTATTCCTTTAAGGCTATTCTCCCGGTCTGACAGACTTCGAAAAAGCCGCCCGTTCTGTTTACGGTGTCGGCGTTTTGCTACGAATAATGTAACAGCCACTTCGATTCTCTGCTTACAAATATTGGAGATCCGTATTCCGCTTACCTTATGCGGGACTTCACTGTTGCCGGAGGTTGTTTCACACAGCTCCTCCGTACGTCTGGCACAGGCAGCGTCTTTTTTCAAACTGCTTTTCAGTGCAGAAAATCGGGCGCATCTCACGGCTCTATTTCTTGATACACGATGTGATCCTCAAGCCAACCGAGAGCGCTCCATAGTGTGTGCTCTGCCCAGGGGTCGGATCCTGACCCAGGAGAAAATCTTTTTGTACAAAAGAGGCGGCACAACCAAGATACTTCACAAGCCTTGTTTAATGTTAGACTTCACCCCACCAACGCGTTTCAGCCACAACTGGCCTTGCTCACGGTCAGTTAGTCCCTCCACAGTGTCGCTTTTTGTACTATCCCATATCAGCCCATAATGAGGCATTGTGAGAATTGTAGTAACATTTATGTGATTTAGTTAAAAATTGCAAAAGAAAGACATTGTGTGCTTTACTACTATTGCACTTTGTGACAGGTAGTTCATTTTCCTTATTCAGTTTGAAATAAAGTCATTACTGGGTATAGTACCCTGATTTTTAATTACAGTTCTCTGATATGGTCTCACGATTTGAGACCATATCAGAGAACTGTAATTAAAAATCAGGGTACTATACCCAGTAATGACTTTATTTCAAACTGAATAAGGAAAATGAACTACCTGTCACAAAGTGCAAAAGTAGTAAAGCACACAATGTCTTTCTTTTGCAATTTTTAACTAAATCACATAAATGTTACTACAATTCTCACAATGCCTCATTATGGGCTGATATGGGATAGTACAAAAAGCGACACTGTGGAGGGACTAACTGACCGTGAGCAAGGCCAGTTGTGGCTGAAACGCGTTGGTGGGGTGAAGTCTAACATTAAACAAGGCTTGTGAAGTATCCTGGTTGTGCCGCCTCTTTTGTACAAAAAGATTTTCTCCTGGGTCAGGATCCGACCCCTGGGCAGAGCACACACTGCGGAGCGCTCTCGGTTGGCTTGAGGATCACATCGTGTATCAAGAAATAGAGCCGTGAGATGCGCCCGATTTTCTGCACTGAAAAGCAGTTTGAAAAAAGACGCTGCCTGTGCCGGACGTACGGAGGAGCTGTGTGAAACAACCTCCGGCAACAGTGAAGTCCCGCATAAGGTAAGCGGAATACGGATCTCCATTATTTGTAAGCAGAGAATCGAAGTGGCTGTTACATTCTTCGTAGCAAAACGCCGACACCGTAAACAGAACGGGCGGCTTTTTCGAAGTCTGTCAGACCGGGAGAATAGCCTTAAAGGAATAGACACGAATATATTTCACCCTTTAAGTTTAGTGTGCAGCACGTAAAATATTGAAACTATGGAAGCCCGTGTAGCTAAGAGAGCTTCCAAAGTGACAACCATGTTCAGAACTGGAGCGAAACCAGATGAGACACCAGTAACTTCAACAACTCCCAAAACGCGAGATAACACTGTGAAGCAACAGTTGAACGCTTTGGAGAAACTATATAGAAAAGAAATTAACAAGAGTTGGGAAGTCATTGCTCTTGAAAAATATGTGGAAGTAAAACGGATTCCTCGTGGCTTAAGGATTTTCACAATGCCCACGCATGTAGAAGTGAAGAAAGACTTAATAGAGGAATGGATTGACAATAATACTCAGTGTTCACTAAACATGATGCGCATTCTGGTGAAACATGCACGAATTGATGTGGATGAGATTACTAGAAAAATAGCGGAATTGGAAGAAAAAGTTTCAAATGAAACCAACCAAGAGGAAGTTGCTAAATTACGTAAAGAGATGGAAGCAAGACTAGACTCTTATGAAAAAGAAGTTGAAGAACGAAAAGAACGTAAATTTCAAAGAGACGAGCAAGACTATCAACATGGCAGAATTCTCACGTTTGTGAGAAGATATGACAACTTGAAAAAGAACTATCCAATGCAGAAATTGATATCAAGTGCAAGTGAATCAAGCATCAGTGACGATGGCTCAACACGCAGCACCTACCAGGCAAAAAACTGGTCTGTTTTAGAGGAAGTTGAATTGATCAACTTGGAGAAAAGCATTGCGAGAGGCGGAGGAAGGGGAAGGGGAATGCGACCTTACTCCAACAGAAGATACAGGGGGAGAGGAAGAGGGATACAAAATCAAACAACCCCCGCACCAGCAGAAGAAAAACCCGCAGGTCCAAGCGGAGAAAGACGCCAGTACCCCCTTCGCAACCGCAATCCGAAACCAACTTAATAGTGAATCTCTCAGATTATCAGTTAACAGAGATTGAACGAAGTGTCCTAAACAAAGGACTGTCATTCTGTCCTGAAGCACATTTTGATTATACAGAAACTAGGATAGACTTTTACAAATATGTCAGAAAACTGAAATTAGCAAAAGTACATGCCGGAAGACAAATCGAACCCGTTAACCCAGGAGAAGAAGACATGGATGATGTTCAGTTCAATACAATTGCAGAAATACCAGATCTAAGAAACAGTTTTGAAACACTGTTCGACCTAAATGGTACAACAATATCGGATTCAGAAATGTTAGAGGAATTGAACATCAAAACCGATGAGAGACCAAATACAGGATTAAAAAGAAAATCAAGGTACTATCCGATATTATCACCAGGCAATAAAATAGATTTGTTTTCTGAGGCAGTAACAAAGGAACTTGATAATCTAACAAAAACGAGAAAAAGCACACGTGAGAATTTATCAAAAATGGAACGCGAAGCCATCAAAACATTAATGGAAAATGACAAAGTTACAATTAAGCCAGCAGACAAGGGGGGCAATATTGTACTCATGAGAACATCAGATTATATATCAGAAGCCATGAGACAATTGGATCAAGAGAACAACTATCAGAAAATGGAAATGAATCCATACATAAATATGAAAAAGGAATTGCAAGAGCATTTGGAAAAATGGCATGCGCAAGGATTGATTGATGAAGATGAAAAGAAATACTTAACCATTGATCATCCCATAACACCCTGTATATATTTTCTCCCAAAGATTCACAAAACTCTAAATTTCCCCCCAGGAAGACCTATTGTCTCCTCGTGTGGCTCGCTGTATGAAAATATCTCCAACTATGTTGACAAATTTCTGGCTCCTATTGCCCAAAGCCTACCCTCTTATATCAAAGATACTGGGGATTTCCTGAGAATCTTGATGAATGTGAACTGGAACTCAGAATATCTACTAGCTACCATAGATGTAGTATCACTCTATACATCTATTCGACATGAAGTCGGGATGCAAGCATGTGAATACTATCTCAAACAACGCAGCATCACATATTTGAATCACTCGGAAATGCTAATCAAGATGATAGACTTATGTTTGAAGAACAATGTATTTCTCTTTAACAAACAATTATTTAAGCAAACATGTGGCACTGCCATGGGCATTTCTCTATCTCCTAACTATGCCAACATCACCATGGGGTGGTGGGAGAAGGCAATAGCCTGGAATCAAGATAAACAACAGGATTTGGATCGGATCATATTATGGGTCCGTTACATCGACGATCTGTTTATTATTTGGCATGGCACAGACAATCAGTTTCAAAATTATTTTAACAAACTGAATGAGAACGAACTAGGTCTACAGTTTACATGCAACACCAGTACAAAAGAAATAGACTTTCTGGACACTAAGATATATGTGTCTGGTGACAAACTTGAATCGACTCTATTTCGAAAGAAAACAGCAACAAACAGTGTGTTGCATGGGACCAGCTTTCATCCCAAATCCCTTCTACAAAGCATACCATATGGAGAATTCACACGTCTAAAGAGAAATTGTTCTGTAGCAGAGGAAGCTGAAGGAGTGATACAAGAGAGCAAGTGCAGATTCAGAACAAGAGGATATGAAGAGCGAGTTCTGACAAAATGTAAGAGAAAAATTGATTTGAAAACAAGGACTCAAACCTTAATTGAACAGACTAAAAAAACAGAATCCAATACACCTCCAAGATTCATAACGACCTTCAGTAAGGAAAGTGGAAACATTGCCTGCATAGTGAAAAAATATTGGCATCTCCTGTTAGGGGACCCTGACATTGGAGCGACTCTTGGTGAAGTACCATCCATAACATACAAAAAGAACACATCCCTCAAAGATCTATTGGTCAGAAGCTACTTTCAGGAACGACCAAAATCGAATTGGCTGCAAGACCAAAAAAGAGGGTTTCAACCATGTAAGTCTTGCAAAGCTTGTAAAATAGGCAAAAGTATGAAAGAAATTGAAGAACCAGATGGTAGAAAAATGAGAATTGACCAACAAATCTTGTGTTCGTCAAAAAATGTGGTTTACATTGTGGAATGCAAGTGTGGAATGAAATATGTCGGATGTACAACCTGCATGCTAAAAAAACGAATCTTGGAGCACATCCGGGCGGTAAAAAACTCTAACATGCAATATGCAACCGCAAAACACATGAGTCTGTGCCAAAATGGAGATTGGAGACAAATGCAATACTATGGAGTGAAAATGGTTGACAAAATGGAAAGAGGTGGAGACTTAGTTCGGAAACTGCGTCAAATTGAGTCACGGATGATAATCAAGCTCAGAACCAAACATCCAAGAGGGATGAATTTTGGAGAAGATCTGCACATTCATCTGGATTAAGATGTTTATGAAACATTAAGGGTACTAAACCCCACGATTTGAGACCATATCAGAGAACTGTAATTAAAAATCAGGGTACTATACCCAGTAATGACTTTATTTCAAACTGAATAAGGAAAATGAACTACCTGTCACAAAGTGCAATAGTAGTAAAGCACACAATGTCTTTCTTTTGCAATTTTTAACTAAATCACATAAATGTTACTACAATTCCCACAATGCCTCATTATGGGCTGATATGGGATAGTACAAAAAGCGACACTGTGGAGGGACTAACTGACCGTGAGCAAGGCCAGTTGTGGCTGAAACGCGTTGGTGGGGTGAAGTCTAACATTAAACAAGGCTTGTGAAGTATCCTGGTTGTGCCGCCTCTTTTGTACAAAAAAAAAAAATATATATATATATATATATATATTCTCACCAGCCATACTTCACAATTCAAAGAAGGCGCTGACTCCGTGAATCTGAATCCAAATGTTTATTCTTAAGATCAGCTGCTGCTTAGACGCGTTTCGGCGTTACCGCCTTGTTCACTACATCTGCTGTTATGTTTGGGGCATGTATATATACACAAGAACATGGGTGTGTCTATCAATTAGTGTGACAGGTTTAAACCAGATGTTGCCATGGTTACATAGTGGCAGTACTTGTCTTTGATAGTCTTTTTACACTTTTTTTCCCCATCTTTACAAGCATTGTATTGGAAACAATTTTATAAATGTCTCAAAGAAAACACAAAATAAAAGGTGTCTTTAGCTTTTCTGGAACCTATTACTCATTCAACAATGTGCCACAGTGATAGCTGAATTAAGGTTTACAGAAACCAAAAGCAAGTAAAGAAAAATTATAACGTGAGTAACACCATTTAAATTAACACATTATGCTTTCCCATTATGCTAGTCCCTGCCATGAATGTTCCTGTATATAGGCCCTGGTCTAGTAGCCCATCTGGTTTGCCTGTCTGCAGTAACATCAGCCGCGCCATGTGGACGCTGGAGCATGTAACGGGATATGTCTCCCTCAGCCGCTTCCCGGGGAAAGAGAAGGTATTTGTGCAGACTCAATCGGACAATGCTCGGCTAAATCCGGGTAAGTGTCCAGATGTGTGGCATTCTTACACGGCGGACTCCGAAGGTGAATCTGTATGCTTTTTTGATTGTTGCCGAATACCTTGTCTGAGTCAGTGCTCGGACCGGGCATTCGCGGGTGAGTGTGTCCGCGGCTTGCTGTGCATGGCTGTCGGTAAACGATTTTGACAAACAGTCTGTCTCGCTAAGTGCTTCCTCTGTGGGAATCTGCTTAACAAACTGGGCTTTCCACGGTACAGTGTGTAGCTAATAGTTAATGCTACGCGGTTTACTCAAGGCTATGTATTTGGGGTGACACAGTGGTCTCCGAATCATGGGGCTTACTTAAAAAGGGGATATCAGGCGGTAATCCGATGGACCTATTAATGGACCAAATCACAAGGTGAAAGAGCTCTCAGTCGGGTCATGGCATGACGGGCAGGTCATGGGCATGTGTTATTGTGTTGGTGGGAAGTGCTAAAGAAATACAGTGGTGTACCATACTGACAAGGAATATGTCTGATGGTGTGCTCTAAGGTGCCCATGTAGAATCCCGTGATTAGTGTCGTGTGTGAACTGCAGATGTTATACGAATGGTCGCAGGGGAGGAACACAAACGAAGCAGGCATTACATTACATTACAGGTGGACACTTAAGGCTTCGTCCGCATTTAATCCAAATGGGATCTTGGAATTCAAAAGTATAATGTACCTTGATTCCAAGCGGCGCAACGCCAATAGGCGGTTCCCTCCTCTGATCCTTTTTGGAATGCTGTCAATCACAAAGTATTGGATATTGTTCGCATTTCCATTATGCGCCTCGTGAATGTGTCTGGCTACCGGATATGCCGGATCATTGTTTGAAATAGCTCGCAAGTGCTGTAGAATCCGCACGTGTGCTGGATGGATTGTAGAACCCACATACCTTTTGCCACAGGAACACACCAGTACATATATGGCAAAGTCTGTTTTGCATGAGAATGCATCCCTCAACAAGTATGGTTTGTTTCTGAAAGGGACGTGTACTCTGGTTGTGTTAATGCCATGTGTGCACGCTTTACACTTGCTGCATTTCTTGAAACCTTTTTGAGAATTGAGCCAATTTTTCGTTTTTTTAAATACTGGCGCATTGCAGACAAGTTCGTTTCTCATAGATTTGGCTTTCCTAAATGTGATCAAAGGATTCTTGCCCACTGTTTCCCCAATGCTGGTATCACCCCGGACTAGTGGCCAGTGTCTTCTCAGAATTCTGCGGAGATTTGTGTGGTATCTATTGTACCCTGTTATTAATCTCGGGGGAGTTCTCTTCTCCTGATCTAGATCTTTTACCACACTCTTGGGGAAAATTAACTCTGTCCTGTTTTTGACACTACATTTTGCCTCCGCCTTCTGGCATGTGTTCTCAGTGTACCCCCTCTTTCTTAGTCTATTGAACAGTTCTTGTTTGGCACTGGTGAGTCCTTCAGGGGTGCTACAGTTCCGTGTCATTCTGAGGCACTCTGCATATGGGATTGACTGTTTTAATGGTGTGGGGTGAAAACTGTGTGCATGGAGAAGGGCGTTCCCTGCAGTGGGTTTTCTGTATGTGCGTGTCTGTATCTTATTGTTTTGCACATATAGTTCAAGATCGAGAAATTGGATATTGACATTACTGGTGGTACAAGTAAATTTTAAATTAAGCATATTTTCATTCAGAGCTACTGCAAAACTTTCTGCATCTTTATCATTGCCCTGCCAAAGGATGAAAATTTCATCGATGTACCTCTTGTACATCACTATGTTGTTTTGCATGGTATCACAGTGCTGAACTTTAAGTACCTGCTCCTACCACCAGCCCATATGCAGATTCGCATAGCTGGGGGAGAAGCAAGTTCCCATGGCCGAACCCTGGAGCTGTTTATAATGCAATCTGTCAAAGATGAAAGTATTGTTTGTCAAACACCACTCTGCCATTTCCAACAACATTTTCGTGTGGTTGTATAGTTCTCTTTCCTATATATATATATATCTCACTGAAAAAACTAGAACTAACTAGAACTAACTATAACTCACACTCCCGCAATGCACTGCTGATGACATCACATATTACATAATTCATGACATGGTCAGTGACATCACTGATGACATCTCAAATGATATCACTAATTCCCCTTGAATCCTGGATAAGTACATGATGGTGGATGGGTTATTGGAGGAGTGCATGGGTAGTGACAGAGGGATTTTTGGAGTTCATGGGTACAACATGGGGAATTTGAGGAGTTATTCAGTACTGTGTAGGTGGTTAGATGTCTGCATGGGTAGTGCACAGGGGGTTGTAGCAGTTCATGTGTTAGTGCCGGGGTCACTCCATGAATACATGGGTACTGACTGGAAGGAGAGTGCATAGTGAATTTATAAGTCCCTGGGTATTGGCGGAGGGATTGGATAAGTACACGGTGCTTGCTGGGTGATTGGAGGAGTGCATGTGTAGTGACAGGGCAATGGCTGGACTGCATGGGTACTGCTTAGGGTATTGTAGCAATGCATGTGTTAGTGCATGGGTCATTGCATGAGTGCAAGGGTAGTTACTGGATGATTAGAGTGCTGCAAGGAGAGTGCATGGTGAATTTATAAGTGCTTGGTGGAGTGATTCATAAGTACACACATGTCCCATGAGGCCCGCCTCCTCCCTTCAACACTGTGCAAACGCACCCCCTGGCATGTTTTAATTTGGGGGATTAATTCCCTTGAATCCTGGGGGTCCCTAGGGGCCAACTAGCCCACCATGTACCTCCAGTAAGTACCACAGAGCTGCATTGCAGAGAGGTGGTCTGAGGCCCCATGCCCTTTTTTACACCTCTCTGCAATGCAACTCTGTGGCGCTTACTGGATGTACCTGGTGGGCTAGTTGGCTTACAGGGACCCTCAGGACTCAAGGAGACTTAATTCCCCAATTTAAAATGTGCCACAGGGCGCGTTTGCACATTTGCCACATCAGGCCACGCCCCCTCCCTGCACCACTGTGCAAACACACCCCTTGGTGCGTTGTAAATTGGGGCATTAAGTCCCCTTGAGCGACTGAGGGTCACTGGGGGCCAACTAGCCCACCAGCTACCACCAGTAAGTGCCACAGAGCTATGTTGCAGCGTGGTGTAAAAAGGGGGTGTTGCCTTGGACCACCTCTCTGCAAGGCAGCTCCTTGGCACTTACTAGAGGTACCTGGTGGGCTAGTTGGCCCCCAGGGACCCTCAGGATTCAAGGGGACTTAATCCCTCAACTTAAAACAGGCCACAGGGCGCGTTTGCACGGTGGTGCAGAGAGGGGGTGGGGCCTGATGTGACAAGTGTGCAAATGCGCCCTGTGGCATATTTTAAGTTAGGGGATTAAGCTAGTTGGCCCCCAGGGACCCTCGGGAATGAAGGGGACTTAATCCCATCCAATTTACAATGTGCAATGGGGTGCGTGGTAGTGTTGATTACTGCCTCACCATCTAGTTATTGTTCGTAAGTGCATTACCAGTTTCTCTCTCTTTTTTAGCCGCTGTTTTAACCCAATCACCCTTTGGAATTACTTTATGCTTTTTAAATTAGGGGTGCATTTCATGACGCCTGCACACTCACCAGATGAACAACTGCTATAAAGCTGTTGAGATGATATCATCTGTCTGCTAAATATATACATCTGGTAACCTTACACTACCTTCCATGTCACCTTCTGAGGAAAAGTGTTTTTCTGATCTGCATCATTTTTACCAGGACTCCATTGCTTTTCATTGCCATCTCGTGTCAAATACTTCCACACGACGCACCTGGTCGTTTTTGCTGATGCCTGAGGAAAATTCTAACTGACACGACAAAAACCATCTTGCAGCCTACATTTCTGCCCAGGAACTGTCACACGCCCAACCCCCCTGTTCTCTGCAGTTCACCAGAAAGCCACAAGACACTCACCCTGAGTAAATCATTTATTCTCCATCTCCTGCTCCCAGCCTGGTAAACATCCTTGACACCGTGATCAGGTTATCTGGATAATGGTCTGACTGCTGGACTTTCATCAGGATGATTAAATATTTACTTGAACGACCGGGCTTTGATCAAGGCAATTGAACAATGACCTGAAAAAACTGAGCCTTGATCAAAGCCGAGTGAACAATGATCTGTGTACCTTGCCTTGACCAGGTCACTAACTACAAACATCGTCTGGATCTGGTTATCAACTGTAAACACTGCCCTGATTAAGCAATGGTCTGACAGCCAAAAGACTGGGATGAAAACTGTATAAAAGGCTTGTAAGCTACAGAGTAAAGTAGCAGCCTCCTCTGTCTTGTCTCTGACTAGCTTGGGACCCTGTTCCATAGCCCGGGCTATTGAAATAAATCTGGGTTCCTCCTGCAGACGAAGGCTCCTGTGTCTCCTTTTACTAAGTATGGAAGGTATGGAAGATTTGGGCGGTTCCCCCGCCGCCGAGACCCAGTAAGTGGGTTATCCCGGTTCTTCACCTCTTTTAGGTTACAACTAGGATTGGCTGGACACCGTGCTCCCATCAGTGAAGAGTGGTAGGTAGGAACCCCTCCACCCACCACCACGTGTAGATAGATTTGCACTTAGGTCCTGATTAAATTCAATGGATCAGTGTTGGCCGTGCTGCATGAAACATGTCGACCACATTGTAAGAGTTGAGCTCCACTCCACTGGACCATTAAGCCAGAGAGCAGCCACTCCACTTCTCTTTTAATAAGGTGGATAACCACCCTAATAAAAATTTTATTTGGATTATACAACTTTTTTTAACGTCACTCACCCAATCCACATCTACACTGTCTTCTAGGGCCCTCACACCCACAGCGCCATACGGCAAGGAACAAAAGATCTCCGCCAAAGAGCTCCTTTATGGGTGACCGTCGTCTATTGCAGCACCGATGAGTAGCAAGCCCATATGATGAAGCATGACACATAGCTTGCTGGGCGTGTGAGTACTCTAGTTCCGAAAAGGAGGATTCCCCTCCTCCTGCCTCTAGAACTCATTGCCCACATTGTCTTTGGGGAACAGCATACTCTTTATGTAACATATTGCTTGGGCACGTGTGCTGGACCCCGTTAACAAGCCCTATCAGTCCCACTTTTTTGTGATAGATAGGCCAACTAGCCCACCTAGCCCACCAGGTGCCTCCAGTAAGCACCACCGAGCTGCGTTGCAGAGAGGTGTAAAAACGGGCGTGGCCTCTGAACATCTCTCTGCAACGCAGCTCCCTGGCGCATACTGGAGGTTCCTGGTGGGCTAGTTGACCCCCAGGGGCCCTCAGTATTCAAGGGGAATTAATTCCCCAACTTACAATGCACCAGGGGGTGCGTGTGTTGAGTGCTGCAGGGAGGGGGTGATGTGTGGGGGTGGGGCGTAGCCGCTATGCTGGCTCTTAAAAAAAAAAATTGTGCCTTTTTTTTGCCCTGGGGACCCCATCCCCCAGGGCATGGCGCCCTTTTTAAAAAAAATTTAAATGGGAGGGGGCCTGCGTGGGCCCCCCTCCCGTGCCCAATTCCAGCCCCGGGGACCCCATCCCCGGGGCATGGCCACATATATAATTTTTTATAGGAAGGGGGGCAGCATAGCCCCCTTCTGAGGGCTCTATTGGCCCCGGGGACCTCCATTATTTATTAATTTTTTATTTGGGGAGGGGGCCGCATGGCCCCCCACCCAGGCCACTTCTGGCCCCGGGAACCCCCCCTCCCCGGGCCTGGCCATCCTTTTTTTGGGGGGGGAGGAAGTCTGCGTGGCCCCCCTCCTCAGGCCACAATGGGAAACGGCTACCGTATTGCCATAGCAAACAGCAGTGTCCCGGGGTGGGCACCCCGGAACAGTGCAGGAGCCGGCCTTGGGGTGTGGCGGTCCTCAGGGCCATAAAGGGCTCCAGGAGTCCCTGGGGCTCGGGGGTCCATAACGGACACCCACATTTCCATCTTAGTGCCCTGGGGAGGTGGCGGTCCCCGGGGCGTGTGGGGGGATTGAGCACCCACATACAGGTTAATAATTATTAGATATATAAAAAAGCCCCAGGGGTGGTGGTCCCCAGGGCAGCAGGGGGGCCCTGTGCCCCCGAAAAGAATTAATAAAGGCCCCGGAGGTGGTAGTCCCGGGGGCTTGGGGGGGCCTTGGAGGCCACCCACATATTTAAAAATTAGCCCCGGGAGGTGGCGGTCCCCTGGGCTATGGGGGTGCTGCGTGCCCCCCCACTACTCTTAAATCAAGCCCCAGGGAGGTGGGGGTCCCTGGGGCAGTGTGGGCACACATGTTTTCAGTTCCCTCGGTACCTGGCCCACCCGGGGGCTTCAATCCAACGAAGCGCGAGAGTCCGCGCTTCGTTTCTTTTTATTTTCTCGTGGGATTTGCACACACTGCGTGAATTCGGCTGATTTGTTTTAGGCCTGCTCAGGGACCCCCTGAGCAGGCCTAGTGGGTCAGGGTGTTTCTACCCTACTCCCTTTTCTTGTTTTTCGCGTTTTTGTTTTTCTCTTTTCCTGTGACTTGGTACTACCAAGTCACAAGATGGCTGCCAACACTTCCTGGTCTGGAGTGTTGACAACCAATTAGAATAAAGCTTGTGGTTGCATGGGCGTCTGCAGAAATATTTCGGGGGGGTGGGGGCAAAGTATTAACACCTGGTTGCAGTGTTGAGGAACTCCTTTCCATTTGCTTTTTTTAACTGTTTAAGCTCGTATTTATTTTGTTACTAAAATATATTTTATTTGTAAATATTAATCATTACTTCTGAACTGAGTTTCCCAGCCTCATGCAGTTTTGCACAACTAGACTACTGCAATGCAATATGTGAGAACATTTACATGCACATGTACATGTAAATGTTCTCACATATTGCATTGCAGTAGTCTAATTGCAGTTGTCTAGTTGTGCAAAACTGCATGAGGCTGGGAAACTCAGTTCAGAAGTAATGATTAATATTTACAAATAAAAAATAAATAAGAGCTTTACAAGGCTAAAAAAAGCAAACGGATCTAATAGTAATAGCAGATATTTTTTGCTCAGATGTGGGTGGTATAATCTACTGGCTCCAAGCGAGTCACTCACCTTCAAGGCACGTTAAAGGCAGACGGCCCATTGTCATTCTTTTTGTGATGATCCGCAGAAGACAGAATGACAATAGACCTGTCCACAGTCTGCTCGAGGTCGGGGAGGGGCTGCTGCAGCCTCTAGAGTTCAAAGAGAAGTGCGAGAGGCCCCAAGTGAGAGAACGTTTAAACCCAGGGGGCTTCTTGCAGGGGAACAGCACAGCCTGCTATAACTGTGAAAATTACGGACCAAAGGCGACTGTAAAAGGAATGTTGATGGCCTCCTGCTCAGAACACATGGGCGTCTGCTACAGCAACGTGCGCTGCCTGAGTGATAATACCACATTGTCACTGGGCCAGCACCGGACGGACCGGCGATCCAGGGAGGGCAAGCACCCCCCCTTCACACCCCCTGCGGACGCCCATGCGTAGTTGGGAGGGTCAGCGGATCCACTGCGCCTCTAGATATCAAAAATTTTATTTTTTTATTTTCTCAGCAACTACTGAACGGATGTATACCATTTAAAAAAAAGGACGCTTTTTGAACCAAGCACTGCCTTTTTGCCAAATGTGGTGTAATTCCGTTGAGCAGTTTGGGCTGTAGCCATGTCTAAAGATTCCCATGGAACATAACCATAGGAAACCCCCCTTTGGGACCCCTTTTTTTCTTCGCCCCGCTTGGCGAATCACCCCGAAACTTTCTAGACAGGAGCTGACTGGAGCACCCCACTAGTTTTGAATATTTTGCGAAGATTCGTCAACCGGCGCCAAAGTTATTGGGAAAAGAAAAAACACTTTTCCTATGGAAACTAGATCCTAACTATAACTATCTACTGGCGACCAGCAGTAGATAATATATATATATATACTTTCTTATTGTAACTTTCAGTAAGACCTCTCCAACCAGTGGAGTGTTGTTGGGTCACACACATTTTTCTTCCGTCCACTACAGCATACAGCCTGGGGCAATGTGTCAGCCCACTTCAGTCACTGGCTAACTTTGCTGTGAATTACGCCATTTTGTCCTTTCCCAAACAGCACATCAACATAGAAAGAAGTTCCTTTCAGTACCAGGTTCCACTATGTTATGTTGTTATGTTATGTTATGAACTCTTATATAGCACGTGACTCACCCGGGAGCATCTCAGCGCTTGCCTAAGGGATAACAGAAAGCAAGTCCGGATGGAATTACTCAACAGGAAAACAGAGTTAGAACAAGAAGGCTTTAAGTTGTTTTCTATCAATCAATCAATCAAGGACATTTATAGAGCGCACTACTTACCCGGAGGGTCTCAAGGCGCTTGGGGGGGGGGTGCTGCTACTGCTCGAACAGCCAGGTCTTGAGCTTCTTCCTGAAGGAGAGGTGGTCTTGGGTCAGGCGCAGGTCGGTCGGGAGGGAGTTCCAGGTCTTGGCGGCCAGGTGGGAGAAGGACCTTCCTCCTGTTGTCGTTCTTCGGATGCGGGGGACGGCGGCGAGGGCGTGACTGGCTGATCGGAGGTGGCGTTTGGGAGCGTAGAAGTTGATGCGGTTGTTGAGGTAGCTCGGGCCTTGATCGTGTAGGGCTTTGTGTGCGTGGGTGAGGAGACGGAAGGTGATTCTCTTGTTGACGGGGAGCCAGTGCAGGTCTCTCAGATGTCCGGAGATGTGGCTGCGTCGGGGGATGTCGAGGATGAGTCTGGCTGAGGCGTTCTGGATCCGCTGGAGTCTCTTCTGGAGCTTGGCGGTGGTTCCGGCGTAGAGGGCGTTGCCGTAGTCCAGTCGGCTGGTGACGAGGGCCTGGGTGACCGTCTTCCTGGTCTCGGTGGGGATCCACCGGAAGATCTTCCGTAGCATGCGCAGGATGTTGAAGCATGACGAGGAGACGGCGTTGACTTGTCTGGTCATGGAGAGGGAGGAGTCCAGGATGAAGCCCAGGTTGCGTGCGTGGTCTTTCGGTGTGGGTGCGGTGCCCAGGGCGGGGGGCCACCAGGAGTCGTCCGAGGCGGAGGGCGAGGAGCCCAGGATGAGGACTTCCGTCTTGTCTGAGTTCAGTTTCAGGCGGCTGGTCGTCATCCACTCGGCTACATCTTTCATCCCTTCGTGAAGGTTGGCTCTGGAAGCGGCGGGGTCGTTGGTCAGTGAGAGGATCAGCTGGGTGTCATCGGCGTAGAAGATGATGTTCAGGTTGTGTTGGCGTGCGATGGGCGCGAGGGGGCTCATGTAGACGTTGAAGAGGGTGGGGCTCAGCGAGGATCCTTGAGGGACGCCGCAGATGACTTCGGTGGCCTCTGACTTGTACGGTGGTAGACGGACTCTCTGTGTTCTTCCGTCGAGGAAGGAGACGATCCATTCCAGTGCCTTCTCCTGAATTCCGACGTTGCTGAGGCGCTGCACTAGGGTGCGGTGGCAGACAGTGTCGAATGCCGCGGAGAGGTCTAGGAGGATGAGGGCCGCTGTTTCTCCGTTGTCCATCAGGGCTCGGATGTCATCGGTGGCAGCGATGAGGGCGGTCTCGGTGCTGTGGTTGGCTCGGAAGCCAGACTGTGAGGGGTCGAGGGATCCATTCGTCTCGAGGAAGGCGGCCAGCTGTTTGTTGACGGTCTTCTCGATGACTTTGGCTGGAAACCAGATAGGACGTAGATTTACGCAGGGCCTCTGGTAGCGAGTTTCAGTACTTGGGAGCAATGTATGAAAAAGCTCCGCCACCTGTACGCGTTAGACGGTTACAGGGGGCCTTCAGAAGGGCCTGTGAATTAGACCTTAGATTGCGTCTGGACATCCGTTTACAGGTAGCGGGGGCCCAATCCCTTGATTGCTTTTAAAGAGAGACAGCAGGTCTTAAAAAAAGATCTTTTTTTCATTGGAAGCCAGTGAAGCTCTCTGAGCAAGGGAAGAGATGGGGATCCCGGGGTGCGATATAAGACCATACTCGCTGCGGTGTTTTTGATCACTTGAAGTTTAGCTAGCGTAGTCTCACCCACTTCCGCCAATAGAGCGTTCCCGTAGTCGAGGCGACTCATAACCATCGCCTGGACCACTGTTCTGCGATGTTCTAATGGCAGATAGGGGAGTATTCTACATAGGAGGCAAAGACTGTAATAGCATGCACCTGAAATGTTCTTGAAGTTGTCTTTCATGGTGAGCTTGTGATCCAATTGTATTCCTAGGCTTTTTACTGAGGAGGTAAGGCAGGGGGCCTCTCCCAGCTGGGAAGGCCACCAATCGGCCGACCAGGTGTTGGCGGCTGAACCAAGGAGCAATGTGTGCATTTACTGATCAAAACTAACTGTAGCTTTTAACCAATGTTTTAATTGTTATATTTTATACAACCCAGCACCTTCCAAACCAATATTGTCTTGCAAAAACAATGACAAAATAAAACAAAATCACCAGGCTGGTTGCTAGAGTCAGACCTATTGGCATTGCCAATGCTTGTTCTTTAAAGTCACTCTTACTATTCCTAATCTTCTTCTGCTAAATTGTGGTTTTTGTTGCCACACTGCCTTTCACATATAAAATCATATTCTGCAGGAAACCACTTTGCCTGAAACAGCCGTAACTGGTAGCTTGTTAACCTGGGAGGTGTACAACCTACCAAACCGAATAGTAACCATTGAGAAAGTATAGTAATAAAGCCCGACTCACCCAATGTGGGGCCAGAGTGGTTCTTCTCCCCACCAAGGATTTTTTTGTAAATTGAAGTTATCAGAGAGTGACTTAACCCAACTGCCAGGCCAGTTGGAATGACCTACCCCCATACCGTGGTACTGTATGTCAGGAAGCCGGTCTCAGTGCATTCACAAATGAGTGTACAGCTATCTTCCTTCTCAGGATGAAGGTTGGGGACAGCGCAACTGCATCTCAGTCACAACTCCATGATGACTCCGGCGGGAAGTGAACCCCTCACAGATTTCAACATGGACGCTGTATAAATAATAAAACAGCAAGCTTATCACACTGTGGCAAAGGTGTAGAGCAGCATCTTACTTAAATAAATAGTCATGTCAAACGACCAAAAATAATGGAAAATAAAATGAGTCATTGTGTTCTTAGCTGTTTGACCCTGGAACTCAGGGGCGGCTCCTCCGCTAAGGCGGAGGAGCATCGCCTCACAGCTCTCAGAACAGAAAAAAATAAAAATAAAATGATTATAATCTTGTTATTATAATTTTTTTTCCTTTGCTACGAAGCTGGGTTAGGGGGTGGGACTGGGCTGGTGGCACAGGGGGAGAAGTGGCGTGCACACACTAAGCGCATAATTACGATGTAAGTCAGAAAGCCTCCGAACAGCTACCGCTGGTTGGAGACTTTTTCAACCGACATGGTAGGTTTAAACTCCGACCGCTGTATTAGGATGGCGGCGGTCGGAGTTTAAACCAGCGGGGAATCCGACGCGGGTCAGTCGGAAGTGTACCATAATCCCTTAAGGATGGCGTTTCGGGATTATGATGTTGATTTCCGACAGCCAATCCATGTCGGCCTTTCAGAAACTGACTTTGGGGGCCCCTGGCAAGGACCCCTCCCCCCTGGCCCTCTGCATTTGTGCACCATGTGGCAGGCACCACAAGGAGCCTACCACACGGTGAAGGGATGTTTATAAACTTCCATTTTTCAATGGGAACTTTATATTATTATATTATTATAAAGTTCTTTATTTGGCTTATTCACAAAGGAAAAACCATAAAAGAGACAGTAAATAACATTCATTACATTTTTGAATAAAAGAAAAAGCATAATTCATAAACTATCATACTGAAAGCTAGAAAGTTATAAAAAAAATTAGTTATGGGGTTTTCTGTAGGGATCCACACGAAGTATCATTAATATAGGCGATTATAAATTTTTCCTATGTTTCGTGATACATTTTAAAAAATTGCTCACAAAATAACAGACATTATCGGTTTCCAACATTTGGAGTCTCAGAAGGGCAGGTCTGCATTGTCTCAGACCCCAGTTCCTTAATATTGGTAATAGCCAGATTTTTCTGTGCGGTCGGTGAAATTTACAAAGCATAATCAAATGTAAGTTTGATTGTGCAGATACTCCATCGCACGGACAGGGTGGGAGAATCGCATTCAAACAGTTTTTCGAGGGGAACGTAACCAGTCTGAAAAAAGTATTTAGCCTAAATCGTGTTAATAACATTCTCTCGTAGGTCGATAATTGCAGTGTGAATGCCATAGGCTAATTGAACCATGTTCGCGTGAACTACCGCCGTTTTCGATGAGTTTGAAGCTAGTCTTAGCGTTTCCAAAATGTCTTAGAGCTAGTTGTTTAAGTTCTCTTTTTGGAATATCCGTAACAGATTCTGGGTTAAAATAGCAGTTCTCCAGCCCCAGTCTTTTAGGAAGTTTCTTACATAAGACAGCCACTTTATTTTAGAGGATTTATCTAGTGCCATCGAGTCAGCGATGATGGACTGTGTCAATTTGTTGTTTACAGATGTCCAGATGCGCCGCCACAGCATCACGGGTTCTGTTTTAATTAGATCCTCTATATAGGGTGTTCCTAATTCCAGATGCATGGCATATGTTGAAGTGCCTTTCGGCGTGGCCAAAAGGAATCTGAGGAAAACATTTTCCGCTTTCTGGATGGAGCTAGTATCAGTGTACCTCCAGATTCCCGCACCATATATGGCGGTAGCCAGGCACTTGGCGTTGTAAATTTTTAATAGCTCCACCGGGGGCCTTTTTCCTAATCTCTGGGAAAAGCTTGTTAGAGCAGCTATTGATCTCTTGAATAGATTGCCCCTTGCGACTACGGCTGGCTTCCATGTTAAGTGATCATCAATCATGATGCCCAGGTAGGGATATTGCGGGGTATCTTCAAGTTTTTGATCTTCAAGGTAAATAGCTTTTGTTCTTTTTAGGCCCGTGCCTGCTGTCATAACAAAAGTTTTCTTCACGTTCACCCTTAGATCCAAATTACCCATAAAGTTCGTATACCTGTTCAGTGAAGATTGGAGCTCGCGGGGGGTGCGCGCGAGAATGACGGCATCATCCGCGTAGAGCAGAGCGGGAATCAGGCGCTGGTTTATACGTGGGAGGTCCTGAGCCCCCCTCAACATCTCCCCCTCCAGACCATTTGTATAGAGTGAGAAGAGGAAGGGGGCCAGGACACAACCCTGCCTGACTCCACGCCCTACGCTAAACGGGGCCGTCAACTCGCCATTTAGGCCAAATCGTACTCTAGCCGTGGCGCCAGAATAAAGTTCTCGTAGAAAGTCCAAAAGAGGGGGTTCTACTCCCATTTGGGCAAGGACCGTCCACAGCTTTGCATGCGAGACACAGTCAAACGCTGCGGACAGGTCTACAAAGACCATGTGGATTTTATTAGCCTTGGCCTGTATGTATTTACCCATTATTAGGGAAAGATTAAGGGCCTGTTCGACTGTTCCGAAACCCTCTCGGAAGCCGAATTGGATGTCGGAGATAATACCTCAGTCCTCACTCCACTGCTGCCGACGCTCAAGGATGACTCTCCCCACTACTTTCCCGAGCGAGTCCAGCAGTGAGATTGGCCGATAGCACTTCACGTCTTGTCGGTCCCCTTTTTTAAAGATGGGGACCATTATTGATTTAGTCCAAGAGCTTAACACTCCCTCATTCACGGCGGCAATGCAGACTCTTGTTAAAATCGGGGCCCAGAGATCTAGATTATTTTTGAAAAAGTCCACTGGGACTCCGTCTGGGCCTGGGGCTTTACCCAGTTTACTTTTCTGCAATGCTTCCAATAAATCAGGAATGTCAAAGAGGAGCGGAATGGGATACTGTGCTCCTGGGGGTGCTAAGGCTGTTGGTGAGGTGTTTTTGAAGATGTTAGAGAAATGTGTGACCCATGTCTTCTCGTCTATGGCAACTTCTATTCTAGGGGCGCCAGTGTCCGAGAGATATGGGGTTCTGACTATGCGCCAGAATTGCTCACTGTTTTTTGATATCGCACTCTCATGGAGATCGTCCCAAAGTTTCTGCTTTAGTTGGGCGATTCTCAGTTTGCGTTCACCTATGTATTGACGCCTTAGAAGTTGGATTTGGGCTACGTCTCTCGATTTATTATGAAGTGCTAATTTTAGTTTTTTTAGGGCCGTTGTGCAATTTTGGTTGAACCACCTTTTCTTCACTGAATGAATACCTTTGGGTTTTGACATAAGTAAGTCCTTGACGGAGTCAAGAATTTGTTTGAAGTTCACTAAGACTTCCTCGTGATTAGACGATAGGTCAAGACATTTTAAGATATTAGGATATGCCTGCACTATAAGTTTTTTTGTGATTTCAGTAGGGTTAATCTTGCCCCATCTGATTGAGTAGCCATTCTGTTTGCCAATCTCTAATCTATTTTGTCCAAGCAAACTTGCGATCTCCGAATTTAGGGTGTTAGGTGCAGACAAATACAGGTTAATCCTTAGGGCTGAGTGGTCACTGAGTGAATTGCCGATGACCCCAAAGTCCTTGGCTATGGCCAACAGACCGGACAATAGAAATATATAGTCGACCGTTGTGTGATAGCCTCTACCCACATAGGTCGGACTAAGTAAGTTGGGCTCTGCATTTTGATGATTAACAATTTGCAGGTCCAAGTCCGAGAGGACAGCATTTAATGTGTTCCCTGCTTTACTGTGTGTAAAGTGAACTAAAGGGGCATCGAATTCGTCCGCCATCCCACAGCAGAGTGGGTTAGTCTTTGTACATGGATGGAGATTGAAATCTCCTCCCCAAATTAAATGGGTTGCCCTATTACCAGTTCTCCATTGGTAAGATTGTTTTAAACTCTCATGTACATGGTTGAGGAGATTTATGAATTGGTCTTCAGGAAGGTTATTATATATGTTGGTCAGAAAAATAATCTCCTTATTGACAAGGGATAAAGAAAGAATTTGAAAATTAGAATCCTGAGAGACTATGGCAACTTTTGTGAGGGTGAGGGTGTTGGCTATATAAATTACTAACCCGCCTCTAGGTCTTTCCATTGTGCTACTTAAAGCTGGAATAGAATAGGTTTTATACCCTTGTAGATGTAAATCTTCTGTTGACCAGGTCTCCTGGAGACAAATTATTTGGTAAGGATTTAAGAAGTTTTGTGCACTCCCATCCTCAATTTTGGAACGAAGACCTGCTACGTTCCAATAAAGTATGGAGGTCGGAGGTGTGACATCTTTTGAGTGTTCTGCTGGTAGAACGATTTCCAAGTTCGTGGGTCCCGGGGAGAGGTTCAACTTCACCGGACTAGGGGGTGCGTACAAGCTGTTAGATGTACTTTCGCTTGATGGTCAATCGACCATTTCAAGTCCGCTGTACCTATTTTGCAAGGGGATGTTATACCATGGGTCCCATCGAGGATGCTCTCTGATTATCGGCCTTTGTATGTAAGGTCATCCCAGCCTCCCCCTTGATAGCGTGGACCTACTGTATTCCAGGAATAATCTGTATCATGAAATCTTGTGGGGCCATGATATCTGGTATTGACTGAGTCATTCTGTCTGGGGGGTGGAACTGCCCAAGGAGGCTCTTGTTCCTGTAATCCGTTTATTTGCCTGAAAGGGTAGAAGAAAGAAAGTGATTTGATCTTAATACCTCCATTTGATGTGATGTCTTCCCACGAACAGATATAGTCTGCTATTCGTGGGTCCTCAAAGGTAATCACTATGCAATCCCCAGGAATTGTTTTTCGAGTGTTGCCCACCCATGGAACCCTTGTAACAGATCTTATCCTACCCTGCCAAGCTGACGGGATCGGCCGGTTAGTCTGCAACCAGTGCTGAGCCTTATTTTTTAGAGACCAACCAGGTTCCGAGTTGGAATCATTTAGCTCAGGAACACTGGTCATGATCGCCACATACGGTGAGGCCTCAGGTGGAAAATCTGCTGAAGGTCTTGGTTTGCCAGAATTTTTGGCAAAGTTTCCCCTGGACCTAACAGACGGGGTGTTTAAAACTGGATGCTGAAGGACCGGCGTTTTAATGGTTGGTTTATTTAAGGTTTTGTTAGCAGTTTTATTCGTAGTTTTGTTAGTAGTTTTGTTAGATGCCACTATATTCGACGCCGGTGTAATTGGTGTTCCTGGGGAAATCAATAGGGTGGTATTTGTTGAGATGTTAGAAATAGTCGGGGTGGATATTGTCTTCGAGATATTGATATTGGTAGGGGCACTGGGAATTGTAATTTGCAGTATTTTCTGTTGAGGATTCGTCGAAATTGGATTTCCATTTGTTGTGTTTGTGGAAAATGTTTTTTTAGTGTTGTTTCCCCCTTGTTTGTGGGAGGCTACAGGCTGATCATGGTGTTGAGTTTTTACAAGTTGTAGAATCTGTGACTCCAAGTTCGCTAGCCTTTGTTCTAAGGGTTGCAATGATTGTTTAAATATGTTGGCCATCTTGATCAATAGTGAGTCGATACTCTCCGGATCACGCAAGCCCCTAGGGGACTGTGTGTCAATTGGGGGCTCCAGGGCTACTGATGTCAATATTTCAGTCTCTGAGTGGTGTACTAAGATTGGAACTTCTAATTGTTCTGCTCTAACTGGTCTTTCTTCTTGTGCGCTTAATAGGTGGGACGGGTTGTTTAGTGTGGGGGGATTAGGGGCTGCCCTCTTCTTGCTTATCGCTCCCTCCCTCCTACCCCTTTCTATCATTTTTTCTATGGAGGAGATAGGTGGGGGGGTTTGCGGGACTAGGTCCGGTGTTTTTTCGAGGTCAAAACTAAGCTGTGATTCAGCTAGTTGGGACACAGAAAGGTCAACTGTATTGGGAAGACTGCGTCTTTCTCGTGTCGAGTTAATCTCGGCAATTGTGGGTCCTCCTGTGGCTGGTGACCTGGCATCCGCCAGATTCCCCAAAGAGGATCTCTTGGCAAAGGCCAGGTCCAAGGAGACCCTTTCTTCCATTAGTGAAATACTTTGGTCTATGAACGTGTTCGCCTTCGTAATGAAGTCGTCCATAGGACCAAGCAATTTGCCTACGGTACCCGGGGCCTTGGTTTTAGTTCCTCTGGTGACAACCATTTTTCTTGGGCTATGAGGCTA
The DNA here is from genome assembly GCF_964261635.1 of Lissotriton helveticus. Lineage (NCBI taxonomy): Eukaryota > Metazoa > Chordata > Amphibia > Caudata > Salamandridae > Lissotriton > Lissotriton helveticus. The sequence goes on from NC_136065.1 coordinate 1,786,111,921, forward strand.
GTGTTAATAGTGAAAAGGATGAAGAAGTCACGTGCCGACGAACAGAAGGTGGCCCAGTCCGGTCTCTCAGGTCCTCGAACGGCCTCAAACGGCCCGCTCTTTGCCCGGTCTTCGCCCCGGGCTGCGACCCGCGTGCGTCCCGTGGTGCGCGTTGTAGAATTAGTTTATATTCAATTTAGGAGGGTGGAAGCGGGCACTGGGAGGGGGCGCGGCTCACGCGGGAAGAGGACCCAGCTGGTGATGGTGAATGCTGGTCCTCGCAGTCCCAGGGCCGCGCCTCTCACCTCCTCTGCGGCCACGCAGTTGGTCTTCTCCTCAGCGGCTGCAAGACAGGCACAAACAGGTCAGAGGGGCTACTCCTGTAGCGGAAACAGGGTCACAGGGCTGAATCAAACCTCTATGCGAGCGGCACCCGCATAGCGGGGGCCGCGAGAGGTAATGAAGGGCAGAGTCAGCTGGAGGAGGGCACTGGGAGGGGGCGCGGCTCACGCGGGAAGAGGACCCAGCTGGTGATGGTAAATGCTGGTCCTCGCAGTCCCGGGGCCGCGCCTCTCACCTCCTCTGCGGCAACGCAGTTGGTCTTCTCCTCAGCGGCTGCACGACAGGCACAAACAGGTCAGAGGGGCTACTCCTGTAGCGGAAACAGGGTCACAGGGCTGAATCAAACCTCTATGCGAGCGGCTCCCGCGTAGCGGGGGCCGCGAGAGGTAATGAAGGGCAGAGTCAGCTGGAGGCGGGCACTGGGAGGGGGCGCGGCTCACGCGGGAAGAGGACCCAGCTGGTGATGGTGAATGCTGGTCCTCGCAGTCCCGGGGCCGCGCCTCTCACCTCCTCTGCGGCCACGCAGTTGGTCTTCTCCTCAGCGGCTGCAAGACAGGCACAAACAGGTCAGAGGGGCTACTCCTGTAGCGGAAACAGGGTCACAGGGCTGAATCAAACCTCTATGCGAGCGGGTGGGGGAATTGTCCTATTTGACACCTCCATCTGCCACAGGTGCTTAAAATGGACCCTCCGCTTCTCCATTACAGCTAGAAACTTGTGCTGCAGGTGTTTTCAGCCTGCTGCACAAGCTCCCATTGAAAAATGGAAGTTTCTGAATGCTCTATGTGCGGTCCCAACCTAAGTGAGTGGTCGGAACCGCCGACCTACGGTCGGACGGTTCCTTCCATATAACAGTGTCGTCCGACCAACATCGTGATAAGGCCCTAACTGCGCATGATTGCTTGGCCGTCTGACTTGGCCTGGCCAAACAGTTATGCGTACTTTGCATGTCCCCTCCAGGCTGTAATACACAACCTGGTGAGGAACATGCACAGACTCCCTGTCCCCAATCCACAGTGCTCAGACCAATCACAACGCTGCATAGGAGAGGAAGCCTAAGTGCTTCCTGGTTCCAGGACTGCCAGGAAGTGAAGCAACAACAGTGAGACGGCAGCGGGGGAAAGTTAAGTGTTTTTTTCCTTTTTTTGCTCAAAATCCCACCCCCACCCCCGCCCTGCCACCCCATTTCATGCCACCTGCCACTGCTGGAACTAAATGGGAAGACTACAGGGCGACAATGGCTATCAGAACTAAATGCGTACATTGGAAATTCTAGCATTAGGGAAAACATTTGCAAACCACAGTTAGAAAACAATGCTAAGTTAAAACGAAAAACTAAAATAGATACTAAATTAAGCTACATGACACCTTTCCCTTGGTCGGAAAGAAAAGACTCAAGGAGAAATAAATAATAATAATGAATATATATTAAAAACTGTGCCTTTTAGAAGTAAGAAGCTTTGCATTTCACATAAAAACTTTAAAAATACAAGCCGATGCAAAAGGCTATAAAAAGGCCAATAAAAAAAACATGCAAACCACTAAAAAATGAAGAAAACTATTTCATAAAATCTAAACGTCAAATAAAGAGTCAGGGAGGCATCTGAATTGAACTGCAGAATCTCCAAAATGTTCAAGACATCCAAATCTTGCATGTCGTCGGGGCCCAGGATTGAACCCGCATCCGCACCACATTTTGCACGTCGTCTGGGCCCAGGATTGAACCTGCATCTGGAGACAACACATCAACAGAGGCCGGTAAAACAAGAACAAAGAGAGTAATTTCCAACCCATTCATCAGACGTCACTGGCAACTGTGGTAGGGGTGCAGTATCCGAAGAGGAACCAGATGCCAGCAAACCAGAAGTCAAAGGGGCATCCGGCATTGGCAAGGTGGCTCATAGTAGGCATCTTGCAGCATAGAGAGCAGTTTACAAGACAACTGATGCAACCACAAAGGACGCATAAGCTGATTCATGTCTGGAAACTGGGACAGTTGTATAGCAAGGCACAAATCAATAGCACACTCGAAAGAGCACCATAGGAAGCGAAACACGGGCTGCACTCTCTGAAACCACTTGGGCCGGAAGGACAGAGACCAGTTCTTGTTCAGTTCCAGAAACAGAGATTCTCCAAAGCACTGTATCCTATGTTCATGACAGTACGAGTGCCAGTAATATTACCACCAGGCCTTGTCGTGGGACATCCATTGTGGAGCAACAAGAATTGAACCAATATAGTGACCGAAAGAAAACAGCACAATTGGAATGCCTCCAAAAATCCTTGAAAACAATGAATGTACAAAAGGAGAAACAACTCCAAGCACAGTCTGAAACATAGAAAGAAATCCAGACTGAATCACTCCAGTGGTGTAAAAAGCATTACAAATACAGTGTATCAGCTCACTGGAATGCTGTGGTAACTGATGGTGGAACAGTGATTGTACCTCAGCTGAGGAATGGGCTACTTCAAGATCAAAAGTTTGTCATGCAGATGTTAAAGCCACATCGTTTTGGAACAACACAGACTTCAGTCTGGAATCAAAATTAATCTGTGAAAGAGGGGCCACTGCCCACAAAGAAACTTCCCCACTTGAAGGTGTGAGGGGGATAGAAGACATTCATCCAAACAACCTTGGAAACAGTGACTACATAAGGGACACCTGGTTTCATCTTGAAACAGCTCTGATCATTTAAAATTAAGTAGCAACCAAAGGACAATAACAAAAATTAAAATGTATCACTGGTATTGGAACACCCTTCAAATAACTTGCAAGGTTAGCCATGGTACATTACAGATACCATGAAGTGTTATCTCTCTGCAAATGAAGGAGTGACTCAAAGAAGTGCCATATTCAGGCAGACTAACAAAAGCCCCCTTGTTTTTGTGCATGCATCTGTATTTAAAGGGTTTGAAACCAAGCTTCAAGTAAAAAATGTGCGCCTATTTCTTCCTATCTGTCCACAGGAAAATGTCTAAGACATGAGGTGAAAGGAAATGTCAAGATAGGGATAGAAATAAAACTGTGAATCAGTCAGGTGGCTGATGGAGCTACAGAAAAAGGCAATGTTTCTAATCTTTCTATATTAAGCATTGTGTAGGTCGATTCCTTCCTCGCCATGACTTTCTACATAGATGTCATATTATGAGGCAAAAACAATTCAGTTGCATTCAAATATTTCCATGGCACTCAATTTCAAAATTTTGAATGTCCACCTTAAGTGTAAAATCGATTTCAGCTGACTTTGGCTATGTTGAAGCATAGACATATCATTCTGCATGATATCAAATGCAGATGAAACAATATTATTCAATGAATAAATACGCATTGACAATATGGTCATCTCATTATCGACAAATGCCAATGCTTTTTTCAAGATTTTCCTTAACAATTTGTCTTAACCTCTTAGCAGCTTCTTGTTGAGAAAGATTCCACATTTTATTAAAAGTGCCATATATAAAGCATTTAGAACGAGGAGATCTAGAACCCAATACAAATTCTTGTAAATCCATTATATCAGAAAGGAGTGATAAGTGGTCTTTAACTGCAATGTGGAATGCTCTAACCATTACTCGCTTAACTTTCCTACGCTATAGGTAGTAACTACTTCTGAGCGTTGCGACCGAATATACTCGGGTATGGCCTGCTTGCTGTAAACCTCTTGTGTGTGGGTGGGTGCCTTAGAACCATTTATGACCACTAAACTCTAACCACTTAAAGCTAAATCCCAACAAAACAGAAATAATTTTGTTCTCCCCTAAAAGTAACCACCTACCAATCCACGAATGGCTCAGTGACCTGAATGCATTAAATTGTTCCCTCACTCTGTCGAACTCTGCAAAGTTCCTAGGCTTCATCCTGGACAATAACATGTCAATGAAGGATTTCATCAAAAACTCAGCCAAAGGAGAGCTTTACACACTAAAACACCTCAAGAAAATTAAACCATTCATTCCCTTTGATGATTTCAAGATTGTAGTTCAATATTTTGTCCTCTCCAAACTGGACTATGGAAATGCCATCCTCACAGGGACGCTGAAAACTCACCTCACCTCCCCTTATATCAGTTCTAAGCATGCCAGCTCATAACAGGTGTTAAACGGTTTGAACACATCACACCAGCCCTCAAGATCCTCAATTGGCTTCCCATCGAAGGAAGATGTACTTACAAGACCGCGCATCACCCACAAAGCCCTTCACTCACATACCCCCAACTTTTTAGACAACAAGCTCACGAAAGTTTAGAAAACCAGAACTTTGAGAAGCTCCAATTCACTTCTTCTCATACCTCCCATACTAAAAAGGAAATCGACCCAGACTCCTTTTTTTCTGGAAATGACCCCAGCATATGGAACGTTCTACCTAGAGATAGACAATGCAACCCCTCCTTCTCTTGCTTCAAAAGAGACCTGAAAGTCCTCCTCCTCAACAAATATTGTAATACTTAAGCATACTGAACTTTATTAATTATCTCTCTTTACAGGACCAGACCCTCTGTTACAGTCGGCTGTTTGTTTGCTTCTGCGGTCTATTAGGTCTTTCTCTCCCTCAACACATACTGTTCTTATTGCCCGCAAACGGTAATCCATGCTCATTGCCTAATGATTTTCTTTGTATATTTTTAAGTGTGTACTAGAATCTAATGTGTCAATTGACCAGATATCGAAACATCTTAACCTCGAATGTGCAGGAAACGGAATGGGTCAGCTTCCTTTCGCAAAAATTTAAAGAAAAATTATCAAACGCTCCGCGGAAACAATCAACACCGGAAAACCTGAAAAAACTGAACTCAGACGAAGAAAGCAGCTGTCAGTCCCTAATAACAGACCTTCTCCAAACATCCACGCCAGTAGTAAATCATGTCATCTATTCAGCAGAGGACATTGCAAAAATAATCAAAAAGGGCAAAAGTAACGGAGCTCCAGGGCCGAACGGCATTCCCCAATCGATCTACAAACACGCCTCAGAATACTGGAGCTCACATTTCGAGAATCTCTTCGCCGAAATACAGAATAATAATCGAGTACCGGACAGCTGGCAAGGATCAATAATAACGCCCGCATATAAAGGCGGAGAAAAAACAAACCCAATTAGTTATAGATTAATTGCACTGCAGGACGTAGAAGCTAAATACTTTGCATCATTACTTCTGAAAGACCTGGTCAACTGGTCCGGGTAAAGTAACCTGATTCCAATTAACCAAACAGGATTTAGAGAAGGGATTGGAACAACCTCCAACATTTTATCTATTACAATGGTTGCTGAAAAATGCAAGTGTGATAAACAGGACTTGCACCTGTGTTTCATAGACCTACAAGCAGCTTTCGACAGCGTGGACCGGAATCTGCTATGGGCAAAGTTAAAAGCATGGGAAATACCAGAGAGGATACTGAGGGGTTTGTTATTATTCTACACTGACACCTGAACTCAAGTAAAACTTGGGGAAGGAACCAGCCTATCGAGAAAAGTGTACACAACTATCGGTTTAAAACAGGGGTGCGTCCTGGCCCCACATTTATTTAATCTTTTCATATCAGATCTCTCCAGAAAACAAGACAGCATCATTACACACTTCCCGAAATTAGGCAAGCTAAAACTTTCTCACCTCGCTTATGCAGACGACATTGTGCTATTGAGCTTAACTAAAGTTAGTTTGATGAGGCTCCTAACTGTACTTTCAGATTTCCTGTCTATAAACAAGTTGGAACTTAACTCATCTAAAACAAAAACAATGCTTCTTACTAATCGACAAGCCCCACATCATAACATCTGGCTAGAAGGTAAACAACTGGAACAAGTATCCTGTTATAATTACTTGGGATACCACATAGACGACAAGTTATCCTTAAAAGATCAGAAAAATTATATGACTCAGAGTGCGGGGACCTTAATATTTGCATTTAGCTCACTGGCAAAAAAGTTGAAGGGCCATCATTGAGGCCGCTCCTGACAGTTATCTCTATTTATTTATTTATTTATTTATTTTCGGTATTTATAAAGCGCGACACTCATCCCAAGGGATATCACGGCGCTGTGAACCAAGAGAGACTACTGAGGTATTGCTGGGGGGTTATGTCTTTAGGGAAGGGTTATGTTTTAGGGAAAAGGTGGGTTTTTGTCGAAACTGAAGATAGTTTGTGGTGTGTCTAAGGTCGGAAGGTAGGTCATTCCATCTTCTGGCTGCCAGGTAGGAAAAGGCGCGGCCACCTGTTCTGACTTTGTAAATACGCTTAGGTTTGGCCAGAGCTGATTGACTTGATCGTAGATTCCTGTTGGGAACGTAGAAGTCGATCCTCCCTTGGAGAATTGTGGGGCCAGTTTTGTGAAGAGCTCTGTGCGTGTGACTTAGTAGTTTAAAGGCAGCTCTCTGGCGCATCGGTAGCCAATGAAGTTTTTTTAGGCATTCCGATGCCGAGTCTCGCTTGCCTTTATTGCAGACCAGTTTGGCCGCCTGGTTTTGCAAGACCTGAAGGCGGGAGAAGAGTTGTTCGTTCATCCCCTCGAATAATGCGTTGCCATAGTCCAGGCGGCTAACCAGTAGGGCTTGGGTGACTGAGCGTCTGCAATCCAGGGGTATCCAGGGGAATATCTTTGAGAGAAGTTTGAGTATGGCAAAACCTTTGCCCCAGAGTGATCGGACGTGGTCCTTCATGGACAGGGCGTCGTCCATGATGATCCCCAAGTTTCTCGCGTGTTGTTTTGGAGTGGGGGCCGGTCCTAGTGTGGGTGGCCACCATGTGGCGTCCCATATGAGTTTGGCTCCCCCGAACAAGAGAATCTCCGATTTGCCGGCGTTTAATTTTAGGCAGTGGTTGTGCATCCATTGGGCCATCTCGGAGAGACAGTCGTGAAGCTTTTTCTTTGTTGTCTCAGGTCCTTCATCCATTGCCACCGTCAGCTGTGTATCATCAGCATAAGAGCATATGCCAATGCCCCAATTTCTTTCCAATGTCTCCCAGTGATGAAATATAGACATTGAAAAGAGTGGGGCTCACTGAGGCCCCCTGGGGGACCCCACAGCCGATGGTGTTGGGTTTTGAGTGGAACTGACCCATATGCACTGCCTGGGTACGATTGCTCAGGAAGGATCGAATCCAGTTCAGTGCTGTTGATTGCACTCCTTTACTCAGGAGTGTGTTTAGCAGGCAGTCATGGGAAACCGTATCAAACGCCGCTGACAGGTCAAGCAGTATCAGTGCCACCGATCCCCCTTGATCAGTGGAGCATCTAATACTGTCCGACACTGCCAGCAACGTTGCCTCGGTGCTATTGTTAGCTCTAAAGCTGGTTTGAGATGGATCCAGGAGAGAGTTATCTTCCAGATACCGGGTCAGTTGTATATTGACCGACTTCTCCAAGGCTTTGGAGAGATAGGGAAGCTGGGAGATAGGTCTGTAGTTCTCTGGATTAGAAATGTCGGATCCTGCTTTCTTCAAGAGGGGGATCACGGAGGCGTGTTTCCAGGCCTCAGGGAAGGTAGCGGTGGTTAGCGACTTGTTGAAGAGTTGGGTGACAAGGGGGCAGAGCGTGGGAGCGATTTTGGAAAACACGAAGTGGGGACAGGGGTCCGAGGGGGCTCCGGATTTGATTGTGCTCAGTAGCGCTAATACCTCCTCTTCAGAGAGTAGTTGAAAACCGGTTAGACGAGGTGTATTGTCTGAGTCTAATTGGTCGTTGCGTCTTTCTGATGTCATTATGTGCTCGCCAGGGTTGTCTGGCTTGCTAGTTGTATTTAGGGGAGTGAAGGTGGAGTATATTCTATTGATTTTATCGGAAAAGAAAGTGCTGATGCGCTTGCAAGCCTCGGTTGAGGGGGTGAGGGTTTGTGAGGTGCTGGATGGTTTGCTAAGCTCCTTCACTATTCTGAACAGTTCTTTTGCTGAGTTGCTGTTCTCATGAATGCGTTGAGTAAAATACGCCTTTTTTGCGTCTTTAATGGCCAAGATGTATTGTTTCCATTTGGTAATATAGTTTGCTCTCGCTTCACTATCTTTCACCTGTCTCATTAGATGTTCATTTTTTTGGCATTCCTTTTTCAATTTCTTAAGGTGAGGGGTGTACCATTTTTCGTTTGTGGTTTTTTTCCTCGATTCCCGCATGGGGGCTAGTTTGTCTAGCGTTTGCCGGATTCCGGCATCTAATAGAGCGGCGTCTTTGCAGACGGGAGAATCATCCGCAGGTGTGGTGGCTGTCTCAAGAAAATAGTTTTGAAAGTTTGATTCATTAATTAGCCTCCAGGCTCTGCTGGCCATGGGCGGGGTAGTTCTGGGCTTCAGAGGTTTACCGGGAAGTTTAAATGAGAAGGATACCATGGAGTGGTCGGACCAGGATAGGGGTAGGATTTCTTTAATATCGGTCGACTCAATGTTGGTGAATAATAGGTCTAAGGTATGGCCAGCTGAATGTGTGGGGCCCACTATCCACTGCTTCAGTTGTAAAATTCCCATGTCGTATTCCAATTGGGAAGATCCAGGGGCATCCGCTTTTTCATAATGGATGTTGAAATCGCCGACTACCATATAGTTTTTGTTTTTCAGGCAAAGTGGTAGCAGTTGGTTCAATAGTTTGGCGCTTAAGCTAGCTTGTTGCCCTGGGGGGTTATATATGACCGCTCCGGCTATAATGGTAAGACCTTCAAAAAGTACTTTGAAAGGTAGGGTCTGATGTTCGGTGTAGACAGTTGTAGGTTCGGCGAGGCACGTTAGGTGATCCCTAAAGATCACAGCGACGCCACCACCTTTTTTTTTGCCTGGTCTGTCTTGTGTAATAATTTTGTAATTAGGAGGAAGGGCATTTGGTAGGTCTGGAGCACTGGTTTCAGATAGCCAGGTTTCGGTGATAAAAACCAGGTCTGGGGCCTTTGATATCAGTAGATCCCAGATGTCCAGGGCGTGTTTAGGTAGGGATCTAGCGTTAAAATATAGACATTTCAGTGCCAGATGGTTTTGGTTTTTCCCGCTGATTGTGAGGTGGTCTGTTGGGGTTTGACCCATGCTAGACCAACGGCAGGCGAGGCAGGAAATGGGTCCATAGGATGAGCCAGGGCCGGTTTGGGTGCACAGATGAGTTTTTGTATTCGTATTGACTTTGTTAATGGCTAGCAGCTCACTGCGCGAGTAACGGATAGGTTTAGGCAGAGTTGGGGTAGGACCGATAGGGGATGTAGCCCCTAGTCCCGGTCAGTCGCGGACGGGCGCAGACGGGCTTGCCTTAGGCGCGCCTTTGGCGCGCAAACGTCGCGCCCGCTGCGCGACCGGAATATGCACATGGTTTATACCACCGCGGGGGGGGTGTGCCCGCTTGGGGGCTTGGCCTCTGCTCGTGGCGAGGGCGCGAAGGAGTAATGGAGTTTGCCGTGCAGCGTCAGCGCTGGCTCCGCTGTGACTGACTGCTGGTTCCAAGTGAGTGAATTAAAAGTACACAAGTAATCTGTGACAGTCTGAGATTTTTTTAAATAACACAAGTAAATCTGTGACAATCAAATTTTAAAAAGAGGTGCCTCGCTCCCGGCTTCCGCCTCAGGAGCACAATTCTAAGTTTTAGAGTCTCTAGCAAAGCACTGCCCACCTTATTATATGCCAGCGTCGCTATGCACGGTAAAGATTCTGAAATTCTCAACAATTTGATAACAAAAATCTATAAAAAGGTTCTTCAACTTCCCAGTTCTGCCTCACCAGCGCAAATGCGATTAGAATTCGGACTAATGAACGAATCACTGGGTACACTTTATACTTATATAAAGGTGTGGTATCGAATCAAGCAAAGCACTAGTGATAACAACCTCAACAAATTTCTATGGCAGGAATTGGAAACGCAAAAAAAATCGCAGGCCAACAAATTCTTGACCAGTGCACTGGAGGCAACATGTTCTTCTAACCTCTGGAATAAAAATTTGCCTTTCTTATCATTCAAGCAGGCATTAAATATAGCTGCCAAACTTCATTCGTTGCTAACAGATAAAGGTATTTTTTCTCATCGCTCCCATTCTTGGACTGTGATCAACAATGATAAAACTCTTAAACTGGCCGCCTACTTGAACACAACGTTCTCTATTTATATCAAAAAACGACTTATGGCTTTGAGCTCTGGCAAATTTCCTACCTTAGCCGACGAACCATCTTGGAGGCATATTAAGTCAAAAGAATGCTGTCTCTGTGGAAATGGAAAAGAAGATTTAATCCATCTAATATGCCATTGCAAGAAGCTGCACTCTGAGCGTGTAACTTTTTTGAAGAAAGCTTTCCTGAATAGGAGAATACGTACATGTAGAACTGCCATTATTGGGGGTCTGATGAAGGGTGTTACCCCGAAACCGGTCCCAGGATGCTTGTTTCCAGTTCAGGGAAGACCTGGCTGGGCAGTTCAGGCTGGACTGTTCCCATCAGGCACAGGGTCAAGACTGATTTTCATATAGCTGGGTCTGAACTGAGGTGGCAAAGTGAGCTAAAGAACGAGGATGGATTCAACCCAGATCTGTGACTGGGGGTGAGTGTCTGAAAAGTTTCAGCGCTCAGTCCATCATATATAACACCTCGTTTTTAGCAAGAAACAAAACTCAATATATCCTCAAACATTAAATTGTCAGTTACTTTGTCCTCACCAGTTTCAATTAAATGTATTTGTACATACCATCTGTTGCCATGTGTCAGCTTGTCATTTACATTGTGACAGTCCTTGCCGTCACATGCTCACGTACCTCCTGCTGCAGCATTCATTGCTATCATGTGTTTCTGTCGCGGGGTATTGACATAGTGTGTAGCTGGTTGGCATGGTGAGTGTGTGGCTTTCTCTTGGTATAGTTGGTCTAGGTAGAGCTGGGCATCGCCAGGTGTGTTGTATGTCTGTATGTGCGTGAACAGGTGCCTCGGTTTTTTTTTTTAGATTACTAGGGATATTTACCACAGGTAGATAAAGGGGACCACGAAAGAGAGAGGACAACACAGCTCCCAACATGGTCGTGCAAAAGGAACAATTATTACACCTGTGCTTAGAAGCCATCACAATTCACAACACAAGTGACAATGTTGCAATCAAATATCACATGTAACAAAAACCACCCCCTGTGGCATATAAACTCACAACAAGAATGATTTATTATGACATCTACCTGAAGGAAACACATGATAGGCAGACTGTATACAGGATAATGTATACATAGAGTAGATACTGAATTTACACACGCATATGTATGCTAAGTTATATACATATGTGGAGTCACTTAGTGATAGCATGTAGTTCATGGGTATTGCACCAGGTTCCCAGCCCCTAGACTGCATGCTAGGATATGCATTACTGGGGTGGCGACAGGTTTACTAACATGCGCGTTGCCAAGCAGGCTGGTAGCATATCAACCTTACAATGGTAGCAGCGGATATTGTTCACCTCACATCACAAATTATCACATTTGTGCATGACTCCAAAAGATTACGATTGGACAATGTTCTCATTTTAGTGGGTGCTCCATCAGGCCGCACCTTGTTACCCAAAAGCTGCAATCACAGTGATGAGAGCTGCTTCACTCAAAATGAGAAAGAACAGTCCGGAGACCACCAGGTGTGTCAATGACAGACAGTATCGAATTTTTATTTATTGTGAATACAAAGTAAGGCAGCTAAACAGATAGTCATGTTCAACTGAAGGTACAGTTATGCCATGTCATAGAATGCATGTTTTGATGACATCCAAAATAGGTATGTACAGAAATCAGGGAAGTTGCTCACATTCTTTCTGTTGGATGTGATGCACAGTCGGGTATTGCAGCTAATGTAGGCTTAGTAGACATAATCTAAGAGCCGGCATGGGTTTTACCAGTAATACCTTTTCATGCACATTTAGTAATGATTATGTATTAAAAGATATTTGAGGTTTGCTCTAATGCATATGGCTATAAAGTGGTATGATTCATTTTAAACTATGCACATTCTTAATGGTAGCACTGAGCATTCAATGGTAAGACAATAGAGAATGTGACTGGTATTGATGATGGATATGGGCCAAATTATAAGGCAGGGTTAACTAAGTTATGAGGTAAGAAAATGCAATGTATGGTGCACATTTTGTCATAATATTCTTTCATTATTTTGGCGATTTCGCACTTGTTAACATTGTCGGGCATAGGTTGCCCCTCGATAGTACCAGTTTAGCACCCAAATATAGCAATTAGCAACAGAAACGTGACGAGTCATCCTTTACGAAGGGCTTTTCACTGGTGCCAAGACACGTTGCTGCAGTTTTAGGAACTAATGAAACGTTTGAGCTAGAAGCAACATTTGTTTGGTAAAACCTGCAGATTATGCAGCAGATGATGGATTGTATGGCAAATGCGGCAAATCAATAATTGTGCAAACAATGCAGCCCACAATCTGATAATTCCAGTGGCCCTGGTTAAAGACATCCACGTGATAGTCCCCTTAGGAGCAGACTGTTCTGGTGTACAGTCAGGGTGTCACTAAACGCCAGGGAGCGATTCCAGGCAGATTGGAAACAGTGAGGTTGAAATTCGACGGAAACCTGAATCTCCACAGGCTTCAAACACACCTGTGCCTGAACCCCAGCTGACTGACCAGACAAGTGAGGCAGCACCCCAGCTTGAGATGGAGGCACTGTGGTGTTACAAGAACAGGTATAGCAAGTAGCATGTTGGGCTCCATGTTTCAGGATGCTTGTTGTGACTTTGTAGAGTGACACATTTTATCAGGAGGAGAACCCTGCAGTCCTGTCCGTGTTATCAGTGCGTGCCCCTGGCGCCGCCCTGCACACACCCAGAACACGAGCAGCCACCAGTTCGTGTGATCAGCATTTGTTTACTTCCTGGCCGGTGAGATAAGAGCTGCAGAACAGAAGGCGAACCGCACAGCACAGCTGGTTAAACCTGTGCTGTGTCTGATTATCTTTATTGATGCTAATTAGGAGTATGATCACATGCAGCGAAGCAGCCCTTATCCAACTGGCAGCCAGCCCTAAAGCATTTACTGCAGACCGCCCAACAGGCATTAGCCTGGCAAGGCTAACTGCCAATATGCCAACGCAAAAACTGCACCTACATCTCCCAGAATATAAAGAGCTCTCGGTTAAAAGGCCTATCTCGCCCCTTTTCCTTTCTCCCTCATCCTGTTTACCCCTTTGACCCACTTTGGGGGATGCCCGGGCAGGCTGGGTCACAGGGCCCCAACCGTGGTGGAATAGTGCCTTTTACAGTTCCAGATTAAGACTTTTGGGGGCACAGGGTAAGGCATTTTTTAAATCCCTACGTCGGGAACAAAAAGAATAATTTATTACCAGTTAATTCAAGCATTCGTGATGAAAGACAATACTAAACTATACTTTAAACTTTCAGAAATGGGCGCACACCAAATCAGCCTACAAATAAAGCTGCCCAGCACCCACCATCAACATGCAACTAAAAAAAGCTTGAACAAGCGTTGAGTTAACATTTCTTTTTGCGCTTCAATCAAGATTATTTAATTTACAGCAACATACTGCACTTAACTAGCTTCCCACTAGAGAAAAAAAAACATGGCGGCTTGGTGTATGTTTAGCTGACAAGTATATTGTATTGTAATTGCATTTTTATAACGCTTACTACCCCTGACAAGGCATCGAAGTGCTTTTTCAGAGAGTAGCACACTACTCCGGGACCCGTAGAGGATTAGTGTTGAATTAGTATAGTGAAACATGCAAGTACATTTTTAAGTGGTGGATAGGTTGGTCAGTTATTTGGATTCGAAAGGATAGCAGAAGGATAGAAGAGGGAAAAAAAAGGTTTGTATTTATATAGCGCTTGTTACCCCTGATGAGATGTTGAAGCACGCAACTCCGGAAACCCATAAAGGATTAGTGCTGAATTAGTATGGTGAAATATGAAGGTAATTTGAGTGGTGGATATTATTCAGTTATTTGGAGTGAGAAGGATAGCGGAGGGATAAAAGGGTAAGAAAGGTTTGTATTCATGTAGCACCTGTTACCCCTGATGGGTGTTGAAGCACTAATCTGGCGAGTAGAACGCTACTCCGGAACCCATAAAGGATTAGTGTTAAAAATTAGTATAGTGAAATATGGAGTTATTTGATTGGTGGATATGTTATTCAGTTACTTGGATAGAGAAGAGTAGGTTGCGTGATAGAAGAGGGAAAGAGGTTTGTATTAATATAGCGCTTGCTACCACATGATCGGGTTATTGAGCGCTTTATTGGCGAGTAGCACACTACTCTGGAACCCATAAGGATTAGTGTTGAATTAGTATGGTGAAACATGAAAGTAATTTGAGTGGTGGATATGTTAGTCAGTTATTTGGATTGAAAAGGGTTGGGGAGGGGTAGAAAAGGGAAAAAGGTTTGCATTTATATAGCGCTATTAACCCTGATGGGGTGTTGAAACGCTTTATTGGCGAGTAGCACGAAACTCTGGAACCCATAAAGGATTAGTGGTGAATTAGTATAATGGAATATGGAATTTGAGAAGGGAACATGTTAGTCTGTTATTTTGATTGAAAAGGATAGTGGAGGGATAGAAGAGTGAAGGATTTTGTTTTTAGGTTATAGCAGTAGGAGGAGGCTTTTGGATGAGTAAAAAGGGGTTTTTGAGGGGAAGAGTCAGAGGGAAGAGTTTAGAAAGGTTTGTTTTGGGGGATCGTTATAGTAAAAGAGGTGTCAGATAATGCAAGGAGGGGTAGAGAAGGAGAGAGTATAGAAAGGTTTTTTTTGTGGATCATAATAGTGGTATGGGGTTAGGGATACATGAGTGAGTGGATGTAGAGGATATATTGATAGATGTATAGGGTGAGAGATAGGGTAGTGGATTGGAAAGAGTAGTAGAAAGAAGTTTGGGATGAGTCAGAAGGTTGGGCTGGAGGATATATTGAGAGAGGTTAAGGCTGAGAAATAGGGTTGCGCTTTTGAAATGCTAAATTAGAAGAAAGTGATACATATATAGATCCATAAGTACGTTGAAAGTATATAGATGCATAAAGGAGGTAAGTATATGTAGATTAAATATATTGATAGAGGTACAGGATGCGAAAATAGGGTTTTTTCCTGAAAAAGCATTGGATATGCTTTTTCAGGAAAAAAGTAACAGACACACAGATCCAAGTACATGGAGGGTACATAGATGCACAATGGAAGTAAGTACATGTAGACCAAAGATGATTTTTATTTATTTATTTATTTTCAACAACATAATTATTCTACATGTTTATACAAAGCAATACACAAAGATAGGTACATATCTATAGTGAAAATAAATGCTTATATACAGAGGGATATGCTATAAATTTCTGTTTGCGTATGGTGCTTATGTAGGGAAGAGACAACTCTTGACCAGTTTTCTGATGATAAGGCGGTTGTCGGTGGATCTTATGTTGGAGGTAAAGAGTTCCATAGTTTGGCTGCTTGAACAGAGAACGATGTGCCACCCATGTTTTTTTCTTGTATCTTGGGATTTTGAGGCGAGATGCCCCTTTATAGCATAGGTTCCTTTGTTGAATGTGTTTGGTGATTTTATTCCTGACGAAGAGCGATCCCATTCCATGTATTGCTTTGTGAATGATACAAAGTAGCTTGAACTAGGATCTTCTGGTAACCGGTAACCATTGCAGGGCTTTCAAGGCAGGTGATATGTAGTCTTGCGGTTTGATATGCAAGAGTAGTTTGGCAGCCGAGTTCTGAATCCGTTGTAGTCTTTTCATGGTCGTTAAAGGTGATCCGTGGTAGAGGCTAATGGCGTATTCGAGTTTGGACAGAACAAGGGAGATGGTAGCTTGGACCTTGTTTGGAAATCGCAAATAAGGGAAAATTAGTTGCAGCGTTTTTATTGTGACAAACTTGATCTTGCTAGTAGGGCATTCATCAACAGCTTGGAGTCCATAGTCATTCCGAGGTTTCTTACTTCCTTCGAAACTTTAGGGGGAAGAATAGGGTTGCATTCAAGCCAGTCCATATAGAGAATGGCTAGCGTAGGGGCAAAAATAGCCCCCATTGATGTCCCCCGGACCTGCTGGTAAAACTGGTCATTGAATGTGAAAAAATTCCTTGTTAGGCATATCTCAAGTAATTGTAAGATAAAGAGTCTGGGGACTGTGTGGGGACGTGGTCTTTTGTTGAGTATGGATTCCATGACAATGAGTGAGTCTTTCTGTGGGATATTAGTGTAGAGAGATTCTACGTCCAATGTGCATAAAGTCTCGGTGGTGGGATCAAATGGGTGGTTTTCAATTAAATTAATCATGGCCATGCTGTCTTTGATGTAACACTCAGTGATGGGTACAAAGTCCATCAAAAAGAAATGTACATAGTGGCCTAATGGCTCGAGAATCGAGCCACAGCCTGACACAATCGGGCGGCCAGGGGGATCCATAAGTCTTTTATGGACCTTAGGTAGTGTATAAATGACAGGGGTACGCGGGCTGGTGACATTGAGGAAGCTGAATTCGTGCTTTCTCAGGACACCCTCATCAAGACCTTCCGTAGTGACCTGTCGGATAAGCGACTGTACCTCTTTCGTAGGGTTAGTCGGGAGTCTGAGATAGTGATCAGTATTAGAAAGATGGCGTTCAATCTCACATTTCTATGTGTCGATTGTTTTGTAGCACTATCCCGCCCCCCTTGTCCGCAGGTTTAATCACTACGTTGGTATTGTCACGCAAGTTGGAGATGGCTGATTTCTCCTGTAGAGTGATATTGTGTGGAATGAAAAGGTGAATACCTCAAATCGAACACAATACCATAAGGATTATTGGTTAGAAACATACCTGGAGTATTTACAGATAATCCGAAATATATCTCTAACTTTAGTTACATTGGAAATACTTGTTCACGACACTGGCTTGTACTTGGTATAGATGCAGCTACTGAGGAGCTTAAAAAACTTGCTGATATTATCAAAGACATTGAGAAACAACTTACTGAGAGTAACACTGTAACAGAAGCCAAGAAACTTCTGGAAAAGGTAGAGAAAACAGTGGAGGAATTTAACCGCATTGAACAAAATAAAAAAGCTAACAAAGTAAAAAAAGATATCAAGTCTTTTTCACAGGAGCGTGCATACCCCTATCTCAACAAAGACTTTTATACAAACCGTATTTACAGTAACAACTCTCAGAACCCCAAGCCCTGGGGTCGCTTCAACAGACGTAATACCCTGATAGGGTTTTCAGATACCTCAGCTGACTCATCAGATAACTCTGACGCTGATGAAATCAGCAATCTCCAACTTGCGTGACAATACCAACGTAGTGATTAAACCTGCGGACAAGGGGGGCGGGATAGTGCTACAAAACATCGACACATACAAATGTGAGATTGAACGCCAACTTTCTAATACTGATCACTATCTCAGACTCCCGACTAACCCTACGAAAGAGCTACAGTCGCTTATCCGACAGGTCACTACGGAAGGTCTTGATGAGGGTTTCCTGAGTAAGCACGAATTCAGCTTCCTCAATGTCACCAGCCCACGTACCCCTGTCATTTATACACTACCTAAGGTCCATAAAAGACTTATGGATCCCCCTGGCTGCCCGATTGTGTCAGGCTGTGGCTCGATTCACGAGCCATTAAGCCACTATGTAAATTTCTTTTTGAAGGACTTTGTACCCATCACTGAGTATTACATCAAAGACAGTATGGCCATGATTAATTTAATTGAAAACCACCCATTTGATCCCACAACCGAGACTTTATGCACATTGGACGTAGAATCTCTCTACACTAATATATCACAGAGAGACTCACTCATTTTCATGGAATCCATACTCAACAAAAGACCACGTCCCCATACAGTCCCCACACTCTTTATCCTACAATTACTTGAGATATGCCGAACAAGGAATGTTTTCACATTCAAAGACCAGTTTTGCCAGCAGGTCCGGGGAACATCAATGGGGGCTATTTTTGCCCCTACGCTAGCCATTCTCTATATGGACTGGCTTGAATGCAACACTATTCTTCCCTCTAGCAACTCGTTCCACACATGCATTATAAAATGCAAACGATATATAGACGATATCTTCCTTATTTGGTCAGGAGACCTAGAAATTCTTAATGCCTTCCTTCACTGGCTTAATGAAAACTGCAATGGTCTCACATTCACCTTGACACTCAACAAAGACAGTATTCCGTTCCTCGATCTCACTATCCAGCTTCAAGACGGTACTGTGTTCACATCGCTTTTCACAAACCAACTAGCGCAACACTCTGCTCAGCTATAAAAGCTGTCACCCCAGGGCCCTGAGGGACAGTCTACCTTATTCGCAGTTCCTCAGAATTAGGAGAAACTGCTCACACAAAACTGACTATTTTTCTGAAGCACAAATACTTTCCACCAAACTCATTTCCCGAGGCTATCTCCGCCGCCTAGTGCGTAACACATCAAAGAGAGCGTGGTACTGCCCCCGAGACACTCTACTCGAACCCAAACCCAAACCAGTGGCAGAACGCCTTGTCTGCATCACAACATTCTCTGTAGTTTCTAGCATAGTTCGCAAAATCATCAGGAAGAATTGGCCACTTCTCAATGCGGGCTCACTCAACATAGACCCACTTATGTTCGCATTTAAAAGAAGTAAGAATGTGAAAGACCACCTGGTTCGAACTGCATTGCCCTCCATCCGGAACTCCAACCCCACACTGAATGACCTTTGGTCCTTAGCCCCCCCGAAAAGACATATTAAATGTGGTAATTGTATAGTGTGCGAGTTTACCATAGAGACAAAGGAGTTTGTTTTTAAGGATGTGAAAAATGTCTTAAAATCCCTGAGTAATTGTAATACGTGCAACGTGATATATGCCATTTTTTGTCCTTGTGAAATGATTTATGTGGGCCAAACAAAGCACAAGATCCGGCTACGCATTTTGCAACATCGCAGCAGAATTCGATGCAAGACAGCGAATGCGCCGCTCGTGGATCACTTTCTTGAGAAGGGACACACAGAAAATGACATTCGGTGGACAGTTATCACCACTGTTAAACTTCCCCCGAGAGGAGGGGATCTCACACGCATCCTCAATAAGGAGGAGTTGAAATGGATTTTAAAGACTGATAGTCTCATCACAGGATTAAACCTACAGGAGGACTGGAATACCTTGATATGAACATTTTAGCCCGAGTTCCATGCATTCCTCCATGTCCTTTCCCTGTTTACAAATGGCTGCCTATTTTACGCAGTAGGATAGTTTGCCTTCTACAAATTTTTTGTTCTAATTACCTTATCTGCTAAATTTTAAATTGTTCTAAAAATGTGGCCCTCCTTCTCTCCTTCTCTCCTATCTATATTTACCCCTTCAAAATGGCCTACACAGTCGACACTACCTCTTGTCACCTCTTCCATGTCTAATAATCACATGGTAGCATCTGCCCAATCAAAATGGCCGACACAGTCGACACTAGCTCTTGTCACCTCTTCTATGTCTAATAATCACATGGGAGCATCTGCTCAATCAAATGCACTCTCCTCCCACATATAAACTCCAATCATGACTCACCACTCCCACCGGCACCCACGACTGAGCAGAACTGCATCCTTACTATCGGTAAGTCCTTACCTAGACGCTTTGCCCGACCACCACGCTCTACGCTGGTTCCCCCCTGGGGCTGCCGGGTCTACCATCTAATTCCTGCCAACCTTTTGCTTCCCCACCCAGGTTATCGTACCGGATTATCTTGAACGTCTCTATATTCCTGATTGTGGTCCACCTGATGTTCTTTGACTGACCAAACCTTGGTAAGCGCCATTGCAACAATTCTCCTGTGCCGCCCCTGATCCTAGTTCACTGCTGGTTTCACTTTGACACTCCTATTCGTTCTTTCAGGCCCTTCCTCAGTCTTACACAAGCACATTGCTAACCGGAATCGAATCCAAGCTGACCCCAACAGGTCACAGCAACAGCCCGCCCGGTAAGCCTCCCTTTACCCGTCCCACCCACCACCTTATCTGACACCTTACCCGCAACGTACTGTAACCTACTTGTTGTTTTTTGCAGGAAATTCCTGTGATCGGGTACACAATAAGCCTTGAACCCCTTGGCTTCCCTGTTGGTGAGCTTTAGCCTTCTCCTGTAGATATTGACTCTCTCCAATGTCATCTTTACTAGCCTGGATGAACGCGGCGTCACCCCTTTCCCCCCCCCCCTTTTTTAACCTTTTTAACCAGCCTCAGCACTTGCGCCGAATGTAATTATTTCACACCTTGCGCCGAATGTAATTTTCACATCATGCACATGCACCAACCTCAATTTTGTTTTCTTGCATGCATTTAGGTATTCTTTGTTCAGTATTTGATATCAGCCTGTCGCACTCGAACCTTCCTCCCACAGAGTGCATGCCCACAAAATTCACGCTATGTATACATGCGTCCTTTCCGAATTGTCCTTATGGATGTCTTATGGTATTTTCGTTCCCTTCCTCCCTTTAGGCAAATGAGGCTGCTTTACTATTAGGCATACATTGAATGTCCTGATGAGATCTGTAGAATGTGTTAAACGGATCGAAACGCCGTCGACAACTATGAGCACCTTACACACATGGAATGATTTATTTGCCCTTTAAAAGTGTGAAGGTGTCAATATTGTTCTATTTTATAATCAAAACTGTGCGATTAACACGTTTACAGAACGTTAAGCTCTTGCCTGAGCCCTTTTGTTTGTTCCCTTTAATTGTTCCCTGTCCTGATATTTCTTGTGTGATTGACTGGGTACAGGCTTGTGCCCTGTCTTGTATATTGTGTGTTATTCATGTTTTACATTGACTGAAAAGTAAATACCAAGACCTCTGCCCGGCTGGGAATGTCGCTTTCAAATATAGTAACAACTTTGTCTATATTTATTGATTAAGCATTATTATTTGCAAGGGACCACTGTTGCCTTAATAATATTGACTCCCAAGGTCCCTTGCCGACTTCTTTGGGTTCCCTTGTTGTTTTCAAAAAGCAGTGTCTGAGTAAAGCGTGTCTGTATGGACTATGAGATGAGACCGGCTGATGTCACAGCCATGACCTTAGTCAGAATAATAGCAGCAAAGCATACTTAGGCAGCATTGTGTATGAGATCGGGACATGAGCAGACTGTATATGGAATTTGAAGGATGTTTACAAGATCTATACAGCCAGAGGTAGAATGAGGGGTCATAAATTACATGAACCACTTTTTGAAGACTCCCACTCTCCAAAATATGCAAAGGAGATGCTAGGAGAACAGGTGTCTCAGAAGAGGTCTCATCAGCAGATGGAGATAGGCTAGATCCACCTAGCTGAGGTTCCTCAAGGCACCACAAAACTGAGATAGAGACAGTCACCCAGAGGGGGCATTATTCTGAAGGTCATATGTAGTATATGAGCTCTAGCAGGTGGTGCCATAGTGGAGCTGCTTTGCAAGTAGACTGTAGGCTGCAACTGCAGGTGATGCCTTAGGACTGTGCCTGCATGATAAACACACATGTACCCCTGCTCAGAGGGACTCAACTGCATGTGAAACTGGTATCCTGACTTTTTATTGGCCCAGCTGACACAGTAATCTGGCATGTGTGTGGAGGCCTATGCCGGTCAATGGAATTCCAAGGTCTAGAACTTGCTCTGTGGCCTGGAGAGGCACATAAAATGCATCATCTACATTGACATAGGACTGCTGTTCATGTTGTGGGCTGTTGACATGATCTGTTTGTGGTAGGATATTGATACTTGTAGCTAAACAGTACTGAACAGACCTTTATTCTGTTTCAGGAGCAAAATAAAGATTAATCTAGGTGTTACATGTAGTGTCATGTATTCCTATAGGTTCTGAATCGATCCCCCTATTCCTGACCCTATTCTGGTTAAACTAACTATCAAGTTAACTAACAGCCAGCCCATGAGGCAAGAAAAGCCCCCATGATGCAGATACCGTTATCTGACGCAGTCACACTACGGCACAGGAACGTGTTATCTGATTAGGTCATAACGCTTGAGATCTAATTAGACAAGCGACATTCCTCCAGCCCCTGATAAGGCATACGACGTTCTCATAACAAATCAAACCTATGACAACCTGGAAAATCCGTGCGGCCATTGTTTTGATTTCACAGAGAACTTCAGTAAAAGAATGTGCTAACGAGCAAGTCGTATGACATTTTTATTGACGCATCTATGTCCATCCTTACGTCAATCTCGGCACCTTTAAGGTATAAATATTGCCGATCTTGCCCTATGCAAACACACGCGTGGTGACGAGACGGAGCAGCCATACTTGCCGAAGCCCAGAAGCAGAGCAGACCCCGCTGGCAGCAGCCCCGCCTTCCTGACGCGCTGAGAGACGCGCTGCTATCTCCTACCGAGAGACCCAGCACCGGCGCTTTCGGGCAGCCCTCGCAGGCAGCTTGGAATATCGAGAGCAGAGAAAGAGATACCATTCCTCATTCATCCTAACTTCCAGGTACAGAACTGAATAACCCCTCACAGAGAATTCTTTAGTTATTCACTTGGCAAAAACAAACTTAACTTAAACTGTAACTTTCTATTCCTGCCCACGCATTAGACTTAGGTCAGGTACACGGGGTAGGCGTATTTAGAAACACCAGTTGAGTACGTTTAGTCAAATGTATATGTGTATGTAAATATATTTTAATCATTTTAAACATCATATGGCTCAGAAACCATATCAATGTTTTTACAGTATTATTTTATACTATTGCTTTTAATGTATGCACTTTACTTAACTATAAGTATTGCAATAATATCGATCCATTTCTCTTGTACGAGAAAAGAGACTGATCAATAAATAACACCTTTTTATTGAACATGCCCGTCTCTTCCTTTTCTCTACAATCTGATGAGACTAAGAATGCACGTACTGACTGAGTAAAATATTTGCCTTGTGCTCACACGACTCTGGAGATACACACTTGATTAGGGGAGAGCAAAGTTGTCATGTTCTATGGTTGTCAGAAACTAAATCCCTTCTTGTCTAATCAGGGGAGTTAATTCTTTCCTGAACATTCGAGAAAGTTTCTAGCGAACTCTGAGCTACGCTGGCAAACCCAAAACTTAAGTCTAGTATCGACAGTAGTAGACCTAGTTAACGTCTGGCCTAGGCCTTTACTGCTGTAGGTATTATTCCAATGCGCAGAGCCTATTGGGAAGATAGGAACTACACTACATGGCGCCCAACGCGTTTGGAAAGGGCGATAAAACTAACGTAAGACATTTAGAGTAACTCAGTCGTGCTTTCTCACTCAGACCCCTTTTCCCAAATACTCCAAAGACGTCTGGAGTGGGTGAAAGGTAATATCCTCCAAAACCTCGCATGTAAGGTTCTTGGTTTAGTCAACGTTGAAGGATACACTGTTCCAAAATA
Organism: Lissotriton helveticus; assembly: GCF_964261635.1. NCBI lineage: Eukaryota > Metazoa > Chordata > Amphibia > Caudata > Salamandridae > Lissotriton > Lissotriton helveticus. The sequence continues at coordinate 1,786,135,561 of NC_136065.1, forward strand.
TTGTGCATCTAATCTTTGTTCCATAAGAAACCTGATCTGCAAACAAACAAAATAACCATCCTGACAGTAAAATGTCAGAAAGTGATGAAGAAAGAGAGGCAGTTAGATTAGCAGCTGAAATAACAGCAGTAGATACTGCACTAAAGGATGCAGACGCGGATATAATACTCATTCCGGTCAGCAAAAGGAAATCTATAACCTCAAAACTTATAGAAAATGGACTGACACCTAGAGGTGGCACAGTCATATTCGTAATTGAGGCACACGAATATCAGCAGACAGAGGTATACTATACATGGATACATTTTCCAGCAGCAAATGCTGTAACAAAGTACTTCCACTATTACAAAATAGAGGTTCCACCCGACATTTACACTCCTTTCGAGGAGATGGAAGTACCACTCAAATTCCAAGAGCATTTGCTCTTATTTGATGGCGCCCTAATACATAACAATCACATTACAAGGCTCGGTCCTTTAGGTAGACCAGGAGCAACGTGGCCGGTCTTAGCCGGATACACACCACACCCAGACATCGAAGGAATGTCTACTGGAGAGCTGTTAATACAGCTAAAACAATTACTAAAAATTCATAGACAATTAGTCCAGTATGTAATGCGGACTTCAACAATTCAGCCAGCGATTAAACTTCCACAGCTGACCCCTCACCAGGGGAACACAAATAAAATCACACCACAGAACATCCAATCCTGCCTAGGTAAAGTTCCGGCTAAACGGGAACAGATACCATTCTGGTTGGCACAGAAAATCACCCAAATAGAGGCGGTGTTTCCTGACACCACCCCGCTAGAAAAACACAGGATTCTGACTATATGTCTCCCAATGGGAATCGCACCACACATAGAGGACTGTGACACTTGGGGTACAGTCTTTGCTTCAATCTACACAAAAACGCACGGTGTTCCATCCATTTCGGTAATACCAGATGTGCTAAAACAAATTCAAGATGAATACGGTCCAGAACCAGCTTTAACTCTTGGTATGAAATTACTGAAAGACTTCAAGCAGGTCTCGGCTATATTACTAGCCAATATAAAAGGTGAAGCAGCAAACGTGGCGATCCGCCAGAGGTTAAAAGAGACAGATATAGCAGACCAACCAGCTGAAATTGCCAGAATCATAGAAAAATCTTATGAAGAACTAGGTAGAGATAGTTTAGGTGGAATACCAATAAAACCGCAACTGACTGAAAGTCCAGAAAAAATATTTTTTAATAATAATTCACCAAAAAAGAACTGGGATGGAAACAAACAATCCAATCCAAAAGAAAAGAAATTCCAGTCCCGAGGAAGGTCTCCTAGGCGAAGGGAGAAATCTCCGAACCAGAGACACAGGTCACCCCAGAGTGACCCCTCTGGGAAAAGATATAACCTTAGAAATAGGGATAATATTAAAAAACCTGATAGATATCAAGACATTGATACACGTCCCTCTCAATCTTTTCAGACTTCCTCGCAGAAATCGGAAAGAAGAGGACGATCAGAACAAAGAGAAGAGCACGCCAAGTCCAAAGACAAGGAACCTGCTCAACAAAAAAAGAAATTACAATTTCCAAAAAAGAAGGTAGCCAGTATCAAGGTAGTTAACAATGCCGAGAATACTGAGGACACAACTGAAAAACGGAGAGTGGGCTCAGACAATGCTAGACAGCGCAGCAGAAGTGAGCATAGCTCGCAAAGTCCTTATGAATCATCTGGAGACAGTGGACACGAATGAATATCTTCAAGTGGAAACTGCAGACACCAGAGTTAGCAAACCCCACAAGATATACGAGATAACATTACGTATAGAGGGAGATAAGACTAGGAAAATAAGGGGACTATTTTGGGATAACCTCTCCAAGGGCTATGATATCCTTCTAGCTGAAAAAGACTGGCCACCAGAGTTTGTCAGGGAGTGCCCTCATGGCGAAGAAGTAATTATGCCTGCCTTCTCGAATCAAATCCCGATTCATAAAAAATACACACTTGCTAGAAAGTGGGCAGTGGCCTTAGCACCTGCTTTATATAAAAATCATGTAGGATGGGATGAGGATTCTCCTCCTCACAAAATCCAGTTAAAATCACAACCTACTGCACAAAGGCAGTACCCAATTAAGCAAGAAGCTAAAAAACAGGTAAATGAAATACTAGATCAGCTAGAATACCAGGGGGTGATTGAAACTTGCACCTCACAAATGAACAATCCTTTGTTTCCGGTCTCCAAACCAGACAATTCATATCGTCTAGTTTTGGATTACCGACACCTTAACACATGTTGCAAAACCTTTGCAGTGCAAAACTCACACAGTGCTGCACTAATGAATAACATAGTGCGCAAAAAATACAAAACAACCTTGGACATCTCCAATGGATTCTTTTGTCAAAACATAGCACCAGAGAGAAGATATTTAACTGCATTCTCAGTAAATGGCACTTAAAAGCAATTCTGTCGGTTAGCCCAGGGGTACAAGAACAGCCCGGGGGTATTCTCAGCGAGAGTAACAGAATTACTGCAACTATATGATGATGAAGCGTTATCTTATGTCGATGACATTTACTTAACAGATGATGACTTGGATACTCACTTGAAAAGAGTGAACACCATAATACTTGGGTTCGCAGCAGAGGGTTACAAATTCAACTTTAAAAAGTCTAGAATTGCCCATCTGACAGTCCTATTCTTAGGATATGAGTTATCAAGTGAAGGCAAAAGCCTGGCTGACAATTTCCTAGAGAAATGTGCCGTAATCCAAGCTCCTAAAACACTAAAAAACCTACAGTCAATTCTAGGCTTCCTAAATTTCGGAAGAACATACATTGCAAATTACGCAGAAAGGGTCAAACCCCTTTATGATCTAATTAAACCAGACTTTAAAAGATCCAATTGGACTCAAACACACACAGAAATTTTGAGATCCTTACAAACAGACATGCTAATTAAAACAAAATTAGAAACACGTGATAACACACGCAATCTTGTGATTCGAGTCATCCCAGGGAGATGCGGATTCACATACCTAACCTCTAATGAGGGAGAAAAGGTACCAATTGCATTCAAATCACACTTATACACAGAAGCTGAACAGAAATTCAGTAATACAGAAAAAATCATTTGTGCAGTTCAAACCGCAATAGCTAGAGAAAAAGAGATAGCTGACGGTAGACATATCACAGTCAGAACAGCAGAATCAGCCTTTGAGGCACTAACAACACCGTGTAATTTACCAACAACAACATTGAATCCGGAATGGATACAATGGGTGAATTCAATCACAACGGACAAAGTATACTACTACTTTGATCCAGAACTAGAAGAATTAAAAAATCTAAAATATGAAAAGACGTATCCTCTGCCAATCGACATTCTGCCTCTAAGACATTACGCCTGTGTAATTTATACAGACGGACATGCTCAACCCTCCGTTTGGGGAGAACATGCATACAACCCCACATGTGAGATTACAAAAGAAGTGTGGCGCGGAGGTAAACTAAGACCTCTATTAACAAAATCACACTCAGTAGAAACTAATTCAGAACTACAAACTGAAATAATAGCATTAAAAATGGCGCTGGATAATGCGGATCGCGAATTCCCGACACTTATAGTGTCAGATTCATATTACTGCGTCAAAGCATATAACAAGGATTTGCAGACATGGATTCAGAACGGTTACAAAGATGACACAGATGCACCAATAAAGCAGAAATTGCTCTGGGAACAAATAGCTCTTTTAGAAAAAGAACTACCAAAGACTCACGTGACACACTCACTGAGTCATCAGCGTGATGGCGTTCACGTTGTAGGGAATTCATTGGCTGAAACAGCCGCAGCGGCTGCCACTATACCGGCTCCCGTAGATCGAAAAAAGCGTACATTAAAATACATTGACGGTGAAACAATGCTGGCGGTGAAAACGTCATCAAAAGGCGACTGCTCAGCGTTACCGATCAACTATCCACTCAATTATACATACATAATCGATGCAAACTCCGTCCCTTTTGCTCGAATCCCTGGAGTGGGGGATAGAGTGATTCCAAACATGGACAGGAGAAGCTTGTTAATCGCAGACGCACACATGGGCGAGGGTCTCAGACACCTCAAACTGAAAGATTCTCTGGAAGAATTACAATCACGGTACTGGTGGCCAGGCATGAGCCTGCATTACACCATGTTTGTAAAAAACTGCCCAAACTGCAACAGAGATCGCAGTGGGGAGAGAAACAGTTTAATACCTCGTCGTATCAAGGCAGATAATATGACCAATAAAAAGCAGGGCTTGCGATTAACATATACAGGCTAGTTTCCACTTATAATGTAGATCACCAGCACTCGGCTGACGTCCGGACTGTTATACAAAGATTTGCGAGTCTAAATGGCATATACGCTAAGAGCATGCTACGTTCGACCATTGTTTTCACTCAAGCCCACCAGCCTGGGGGGAAACATGGCCGAATGAGCACAGTCCAGCGGGAATCTTCTCACTTCCTTCCTGAGGGTACGGGATGGTGTAAAGAAAAAACCAAGGCAGAAAGCAATCTATAATGGAAAGGATATTAGGTTCGGGAGCTGGGTGGGTCAAACATCTAATAAGTGTCCAACGTAGTCTAAATAACTTGCCAAGAAATTCTCTGAAGGGATTCAGTCCGTACAAATTATTATTTGGAACTAGAATGATTATCTCTGACCTCGACAGTCAGACTTCAGTGGTTAAAGAAAAAAGCTTTGATGTCAAAGTCCGTTTGGCTATTTTGCAGGACTTAAACAAAACAAGAAAAGACCTGAGCAACATACAGTTGAAACAACAGCCAACAACCACTGAAGAATCACCACCTGTCCCAGCAAGACCTGTCTGGATTCCAAAAGTCGGGGATCTAGTCAGGGAGAAGATCGCGGTAAAGAAGGAATTTGGGCCTTCTTACAGAAAAGCAGTTCCTGTCTTGTCTGTCAACGGGACAAGATCAGTTGTACTACCGCCACTTGCTGGTAAAAAGGAGAACCGAGTTGTATCCATCGACCTGGTAAAACCACAACATGTGGCCGATAACAAACAGTAGGCCAAGTGGACTCCCAATAAGTAGCAGAACACCAAGGTTTGCTACCAGTACAGAGGTCCTAACAAAGAGGCTCATCACATTCGAAACGCCTACAGAAGAATAACAAGGACTATGCAACGATGCAATAGAACTCAGACCTCTGAAAACCCAAATAAAAACATTTAGCAGAGACACACCAATCTATAATGAAGTACCAAGTGAAAATGCAAGAAACAAAAATCCTGAAGCAATTGGAACAATTGACAGAACTGCATCCGGCTACTTCATCAACTTCGATGATTCCTCTGAAAGCCTCAGTGAATCAAAGACACAGCCATCATCAAAATCCTTTAAAGACAAAGCTAAGGAACTTTTGAACCAACTGAAAGAAACATATCTGATTTCTCCATGGATTGAATTTTGGGTGGGTTTTGGTGCATTTATCCTCATACTTTGGCTCATCATGGTATTAACTTTGGGACGCTTCATTGAGGGAAAATATGCTAAAATGGACACAGCAAGTCAGAACATCAACTTGGTCCTCAAACCACACACATCTTCACACGTCGAGAAAAGAGAACTTTCTTCAGCCAACTTCACAGCCAATCCTATACCTGGTGGGGTAGCCTGGGACAACACTGACTATGAAATTTATGGTCCGGTCGAGATCCTGAAATACCCACACCAAATCAAGATCTCCTTGAGTGACTTTGCAAAACCAAACTCATTTGCTGATGATTGGGACTTCGAAAGCATTAATAACATGATGTCTGACTTAGTAATGTCTGCTAAATTTACAAAACATGATTATTTGCAAGGTTCTACAAATTATGATAGTATGTATTGTTATAACCACTATGGTAACCATTTTTTACATAAATCTGCACAACCTAGAAATGTTTTAAATTATAATCAATGGGAACATTGTGCAACACCTCCAAAAGGGAGCTCAAGAACTGTTTACGACAAATATTCATATTTTTCAGGTTTTAACACAAGTAATGCTGAAACATTTTATTTTAAATTGTCAAACAAGACAGGGATGAAAACCATGATAACCAACACAAAGTTGATATATTCAGATTCATTCTTCGAGGAAATGAATACTTTAGGATTTAATTATTGGGACAAAAATGTTGATTTAAAAAGTGTTTCGGGTACAAAAGAATGGCAAGTACAGGGTTTAGAAGCTTTGTTTAGAGCTTGCATGATCCCAGAACAAATGATATTTTTAAATGACACTGTTCAACAAACCACCTGTCTTGGCCTAGCCAAAATCAAAGATTTAAATAAACCGTCTATTCCAAAGCCAACAATGTTTAGCAATAGCTCTAATAGGGATGAAGAGATAGACGTAAACCATATATTAAACCAAAACAGAACACATCCTAATTGGAAACAATGGTTGATCTGGCCCACAGATACAAATAACTGTCAAGACAGATTCCTGAATAAAACACAGGGGTTCAAAATGACCAGGCCAGACCCTAGATATCCCCAAAGACATCACCCAGGGATAATAACAACCTACAGTGTGGGCAAATTATGCCTTCAGTGGCTCCAAACTTCCACACTGCCTGAAATTAAGCAACACCTAACTTTACTTACTGATGGTGCTGACTTGCGTGATTTCATAATGGGACCACGCAAACAGCGTCAAAAGCGTTTCATAGCAGCCTCTGTATATGCAGCATACAATGAGGCCTGGAAGGTTAATCAAATTGAAACAGCAGAGAGAATACGGGAAATTGACCGTATTAATTTGGAAAAATCACTTTCTGTAGTGGACAATGGGTTAATGACTCTGTCCTCCAGAATTTTTTCTTTGGACAGCATTGTGTCGTCAGCAATCGATATATTATCGCAAGACTTACTGTTATTACAACATGGTCAGTCACAATTGCGTTCTATTGTACAGCTTGGCTGGACGTTACAAAATCTGCGTTCAGGCTATGTGCCTTGGCGTTTAATCAACACAACGTCACTATTCCAAATCTTTAACCTTACTGATAGACAAATCGGTATGGCGCAAAAGGTTGCTGATTATACAATCTTGAGCATTGAAAAACTAGAAAGATTACCAATGACAATGTCAGAACGACCTGTCAGTGAATGGATAATCCACGGAATCATAAATATTCCAATCTCAACCTTCAGGTTTCAATACTGCCAAAAATATATACAGGCTGGCATGTACGAGAAATTGGGAAAGGGGTACCTTAAAACAACTTGGAACCTGCCCTATTCGCATGCATGTGTCAGTAATAAAGGACAGAAAGTGTTTCTTAGTGGCAACAATTGTGCTATGTCACTAAGCGGCACGCTTCTGTGTAACGGAATTAGTTTGCATGGAGCCTGTGAAGGGAATTCATACAACCTTTCATGTCACCAGCAAGGCGCACCTGCAACCGAAATAGAACCATTCTTTCAAAGACTCTATAATGGGAGTTACATTCTTATTGTAGACCGCAAATGTTGTAGTCTTATGCCCGGGACTCCTTATCTAGTCACTACGACTGCGAAGGTCAAGTGCTGTGGACGTTCTTTGTTCCCCAGCTCCTTTCCAGACAGGGAGGCAAGGGCATGGCCCAGTTTGAAAATTACTTCTATTCGAATAGATACTTTAAGCAGAATGAAAACAGTGCTTCTTCAGACGCCTACAAGGCTCTCGTCATCAAAAGAAACGTATGATCTACAAGTCGCAAGGACGACTGCAGAGATACATACATTATTATCGACTAATTCCCCCGTACATTTCGCGGAAATCATTGGCGAAATCTTAAATATTTCTGATACCACTGGGGTCTCAAAAGTATTTAAGACAGTATTTTCGATGTCATTAACACCATTCAAAGCCATACTGGGTATTTTTCCAGATTTCGTCCATTCGATTTTTGGCGGACTTCCCCTGATCCTGGGACTAATTGCAGGAATCCTATTCTTAGTCCTTATTTTTCGTTATGGCAACCCATGTCACAGATCAAACTCTCGCGACAATGGAAGATACAATCCTAGCCATTGGATACCGGGACCGGATATCAAAAATCCTGGGACTATCCCGGCTTAGAGACCTGAACATGACTTGGTTTCTATCATTTCGACCAATGTGGCAAAGATGTGTTTTACCTGTATTGAGATGTCTGCTATGCGGAGAAGAATGCGTGTTAGACACCTGTCTGACGCTACAATCGGATGCGCCAGTGGATGCAGATACATTGTTGGTTCCTACCAAGGTTCACGCTTTGTGCTGCCCTCAAAGGCTGCCAATCCTGATGACGGCATTCGTGGAGTCTTCACCACTACGATTGAAGAGTAGTGAAGTTCAAGATGAAAGCAGCATTAATCAGGTACGACCTTCTGTCAGCAATGCGAATCAGAATGTCAATGGAGACAATCATGCGCACGAATGCATGGTTACACCTATTTCCGACTTAGTGGAACTTTCCCATGAAGCTGTTGACAGTTTTTTCGAAAGCCTTAATGATATGATGTTCTCTCCAGAACAGAAATAGAGACTTTTGAGCAAGCTCGCACACGGCGTTCCCTGAATTCGGCCTTCAACTTTAAAAATAAAGTCACATGAACAATTTTTCCCACCAGTTCACGGACAACAATTTTTTAGCAGCCCCAAATTATTTTTTACAAAATTTTCGGGACACTTATCTTCTGCTTAAAGTAAGAAACTATTCCTAGAGAACTAAGATTCCTATTTTTAGATACTTTATAAACTTTAGTTGCCCGCTGGTATGTTCACAAATATTTTATTATGTGATGAAATGGTCTCGAACTTTCTTTCTGTATAGCCATATTAAGAGCCATTTCATGTGTATTTCTCATCTACCAAATAAGCAATATTGTCTACAAATGCGTGTTTACTTTAGCGTTTAATTCATAGCTTAAGTGCATACAATATATATGACTGCAATTTTTCAGTATATTTGAAAATTTCAAAATGCATTTATGTATTTTGGGGTGGTGAGGTATACACTATACTCTATAGTATGTTGTACTATGTTATACTATGCATAGATTAGTAAATATGACCATAGTTAGCGTGGAGTGGGTGTCATGTATTCCTATAGGTTCTGAATCGATCCCCCTATTCCTGACCCTATTCTGGTTAAACTAACTATCAAGTTAACTAACAGTCAGCCCATGAGGCAAGAAAAGCCCCCATGATGCAGATACCGTTATCTGACGCAGTCACACTACGGCACAGGAACGTGTTATCTGATTAGGTCATAACGCTTGAGATCTAATTAGACAAGCGACATTCCTCCAGCCCCTGATAAGGCATACGACGTTCTCATAACAAATCAAACCTATGACAACCTGGAAAATCCGTGCGGCCATTGTTTTGATTTCACAGAGAACTTCAGTAAAAGAATGTGCTAACGAGCAAGTCGTATGACATCTTTATTGACGCATCTATGTCCATCCTTACGTCAATCTCGGCACCTTTAAGGTATAAATATTGCCGATCTTGCCCTATGCAAACACACGCGTGGTGACGAGACGGAGCAGCCATACTTGCCGAAGCCCAGAAGCAGAGCAGACCCCGCTGGCAGCAGCCCCGCCTTCCTGACGTGCTGAGAGACGCGCTGCTATCTCCTACCGAGAGACCCAGCACCGGCGCTTTCGGGCAGCCCTCGCAGGCAGCCTGGAATATCGAGAGCAGAGAAAGAGATACCATTCCTCATTCATCCTAACTTCCAGGTACAGAACTGAATAACCCCTCACAGAGAATTCTTTAGTTATTCACTTGGCAAAAACAAACTTAACTTAAACTGTAACTTTCTATTCCCGCCCACGCATTAGACTTAGGTCAGGTACACGGGGTAGGCGTATTTAGAAACACCAGTTGAGTACGTTTAGTCAAATGTATATGTGTATGTAAATATATTTTAATCATTTTAAACATCATATGGCTCAGAAACCATATCAATGTTTTTACAGTATTATTTTATACTATTGCTTTTAATGTATGCACTTTACTTAACTATAAGTATTGCAATAATATCGATCCATTTCTCTTGTACGAGAAAAGAGACTGATCAATAAATAACACCTTTTTATTGAACACGCCCGTCTCTTCCTTTTCTCTACAATCTGATGAGACTAAGAATGCACGTACTGACTGAGTAAAATAATTGCCTTGTGCTCACACGACTCTGGAGATACACTCTTGATTAGGGGAGAGCAAAGTTGTCATGTTCTATGGTTGTCAGAAACTAAATCCCTTCTTGTCTAATCAGGGGAGTTAATTCTTTCCTGAACATTCGAGAAAGTTTCTAGCGAACTCTGAGCTACGCTGGCAAACCCAAAACTTAAGTCTAGTATCGACAGTAGTAGACCTAGTTAACGTCTGGCCTAGGCCTTTACTGCTGTAGGTATTATTCCAATGCGCAGAGCCTATTGGGAAGATAGGAACTACACTACAGTAGACTCTTGTGCTGATATTCCATGTGCATGTCAAGTGAGTGTGTAAACAATTTATTGTATATGATTAAATAAAATCTGTACAAATACATGCACGAGCAAACCCCTAGAACATCCAACAAAAAGAACAGTTTTACCAAGTTGAAAATCGCAGCTGACCTATATAAGTCAATAGATGCTTACATGAAACCGGTCCTGGGAAACTTGATTCCGGTCCAGGGAAGACATGGCTTGGCAGTTCGGGCTGAACTGTTCCCATGAGGCACAGGGTCAGACTGATTTGCATATAGCCATGTCTGAACTGGGGTGGCAGAGTGGGCTAAAGAACGGTGATGGATTAAACCCAGATCTTTTGACTGGGTGTGAGTGTTTGATTGGTTCAGGTGCTCCGTCCATTACCACCCCCTTTTGTACCGTACATGAATTAAAGGCATGCATTTGGGCCATTGGAACTGCACGCCACCCACAGAGACCCCACTTAGATTACGTTCTCGTTTTAAAGTCCTCCAGTCGGAATTTACTGTGAACCGTGGAATGCTGGTTTGGGGTGTGGTTGTTTCGGTTCCTGTCCCAATGAACTAAAGACTGTGAGAAAATGTGACATACGTATGGAAGCCACTTGTAATCTGATACTCTTCTATCTGAGCCCTCTTAACTCTATTAGAGGATTAAAGCAATTTGGTGCATTGCTGGGCTCTTCTGGTGAATAGCCTTAGGTTAAGCCAATCTAAAATGATGTTTTAAAAATTTCCAGAGGATATTATTTCATATATATATAGCTTTAACATTGTAAAACAATTACTTCAGATGCTTTTAATTTGCTTACCCATCACCACTTGTAAACACCATCAATCATTGACCCCTCACAATCCAAAAACACCATCAGTTCCTGCCCCCTAGGGCCCCTCACCACACCTAAACTACACTCCTCCCTGAAGTCACATGCCCTTTCTTTCCCAAATATCCACCATCCCGGAACCATAAAATCACTCATTACCCCTCCCTCCACCAATTCCTGAACCCTGAAACCCCCTTCCTATGCCTAAACTCCAACCATCCCATGCCCCTTAAAACACCTCAGCACACCCATACCCCACCCATCTCTGAACCCTAAAAAACACCAGTCCTCCATGACCCATAGGAGCACATCATCACCCTAAACTACTCATTCCTGTAATCTAGAAATCAATTTCTACATCTAAACTCCACCCATCCCTGAATCCTTAAAATCCCTCACCACCCTAAACTCCATCCCAACCTGAATCCTGAAAACCTTTGTCTATGCCCGAACTCCAATATTCCTGACCCATAAAAAACCCTCATCACCCTAAACATTCCCCATCCCTGAACCAAAAAACTCCACAGTAGTCCTAAACTCCACCCAAGTTTAATGTAATTTTTGATTATACCTTGTCCAGTCATTGGCTAGTCCATTAAAGATGCCCATCAGTACTGCATTTAATGACCCTGCCCTGGTATGGAATATCTGATAACAGAACGTAATACTTTGAGATTTGCATGCCAGGTTCCTGTTTTACAAATTTCAACCTGACCTGAGCACTTTGGATGTAGCAATGAAGATGAAATATTATTTTATAAGCAAAAGTTTGTAATTTATCCAAAATAGACACCATCTGTGACCGGAAACCTTGTTGGCTGTACAGAATTGATGCCATTAATTTAAGCATGATTAACCTTATAATGGCTGTGGCTTATGGACTGTATAATTTTGTATTTAGTTTCCATAAAGTGAATATTACATTTGAGGCTTTTTTCCCCATGCATATTAGATGTGTATAGGCAATGCTGTTATCTGCAAGTCAAAAACCAAGGCAGTTATATGTTTTTCTGTATTCTATTCTTGCTGGTCCCAGTTTCCAAACTTCCTTTGATTTCTCTTTAAGTTTCCCAAAGATCATGACTTTGGTTTTGTTTACATTTACCACCAACACGTTACTCTGATTATATTTGTACAATTCATCCAACGATCGCTGTAGAACTACTGCTATTTGGTCCAGGATAACTTAGTTGTCTGCGTATTGTAGTATGTCAATTGTATTTAAGCCGATTGCTTGGGGGTAATGACTTGGCCTCTGCGATTGCAGTCCATAGGTCTGCGGTGTACAGGTTAAATAAGAGCGGTGCCACGAAGTTTTGTTTAATGCCCTTGTTTATGTAAACTTTTTGCGATACCCAGTTCCCTTGGTCAAGTTTAACTCGAACTGATATGTCTGAGTTAAAAGGTAATTATTGCTTTAGGCAGGAGAGGAGGGAGGACACAATCTGCCAGCTTTTTTAATAATATGTGTCAGTTCACTCCATCAAAAGCCACGGAGTAGCCCACAAAGGCTGGGTGGAGCCTTTTGATCGCTGTACATGATATGATAGTGCAACTACATTGTCTATTGTCGAGGCACTTTGACTGAACCCCGTCTCATAGTAAGGTATTAGGTTTCAATTTTCTACCCAGGTTTCCAGTTCTGTTAGCAGAATTACTGTGTAGACTTTGGCCTTGACATCCAGTAAGGCAATCAGACGATGATTGGCCAGATCTTTTGTGTCCCTTTTCTGGTGAATGGATGCAATATAGACCCTCTCCATGAGTCAAGAAAGCGGCTCTTTACAGGAGAATTAAGTGCGTGGACCAAAAGTCAATATCAAATTTGAATAAGGAGTCTGGCAAGCCATTTCGGCCTAACAGCCAAGCTTTCTCATATTAACTGAAGAACTTTTCACAGATTTTGTGCTGATGTGATCCTCTACTTGGATCAGTGTTACAGTGCAAGGCATTATGGGCCCGATGTAGGTCGCCAATTACCGGTCGGTAACGGCCGATTTTGGCCGTTATCGACCGGTATTTGGGTTTTGCTATGTAGGGGGCTGAAAATTACAGAATCGGTATATTTACCGATTCGGTCAAATTAGCGATTCGGTAAATATACCGATTCTGTAATTCCAAATGTAGGTGGCACAGTTTACAGTGCCACAGGCCCTTAAAAATTCCTTATTTACCATGTAATACTGTTGCATGGTAAATTACGAATTTCTGTGTACATTCACATCTGTGCATGTACACCTGTGCAATGTGGCACACATACATGCCCTGTGACATGTGTCACATTGCACACAAGGCAAAAACTGGGGTGCTACAGGGTGTCAAAGTGACACCCTGTCCCCCTTGGCAATTCAGTATTTTTACCGAATCTGTAATTACAGAATCGGTATTTGCCAGTGATTCCTATGGGTTTCAAGGCCCATAGGAATCAATGGCAAATACCGATTCTGTAATAACAGAATCGGTAAATACCGAATCATACCGATTCGGTATTTTTTACCGAATGAATACCCACATCAGATTTACCGATTCATGAATACCGAATCGGTAAAATTCGGTATTTATGAAGCGGTAAATCTGATTTACCTACATCTAGCCCCTAATCTGCTAAGGTCATTACTTCTGTGTTGTATACATTTTTGTGTGTTCCACTCATGGTTCTTGTGATATATAGTTGTTTTTTTTATACATGCCTGTAATGTAATGTAATGTAAATAGGTACTTGTAAATCACGCGGCTACTCCACAGAGTGTCCCGGCGCTGAAAGGACCACGAGACGGACAGTTTGCACGAAAAGAGGTAGGCATACATCTAATGTTGGAATGCCCAGGTTTTTAGTTGCCTCCTAAAGGCGAGGAGATCCTGCACCGTCTAGGAGAAAGTGGCAGGCTGTTCCATAGCCGAAAGGCCATCACTTGGAAGTACCGACCACCCATGAACGAGAAAACTTAGGGATGGTCGTCAAAAGCTGTGCTGAGGACTTCAAAGCCCATGGTGGGACATATTGATGAATCCCTTTTCTAATGTAAGAGGCACCCATATTATGTAGCCTTGAAGGCCAGGACCAGAGCTTTAAAATGGATCCTCTTCTGGACCGGTAGCCAGTGCAAAGATTTCAGATGGGGAGACATTCGCTCTCTGGTACCCATCATGAGAATAGCTCTGGCTGCTGCATTCTGAACCACCTGCAAGTGACCGAGTAGATAGTCAGGGAGACCCAGATACAGGACGTTGACGTAGTCTGGCCTTGATAGAATCAGGGCCTGGACTACAGTCTTCCTGTGTGAGACCGGAAGCAGGGGGAAAAAATTCTTTAACATTTTCAGCAACCCAAAGCAGGTACCGGCATCAGTTTGAATCTGAGACTACATGGACAGGTCAGCGTCTAGCTTGACCCCAAGGTTCTTCACAGTGCTTATTGAGGTCCCAGGGGGGACATATCCTGTGGCCACCATTGGTGCCATGCATCACAAGGATTTGGACCGAAGAAAATATTCTACGATTTCTCCGGATTGCACTTTAATTGGTTTCATCTTAGCCAGGAAAACACCTCCGTCAAGCATGCGTTTATCTCACTTCCTCTAAAATCAGCACCCTTGTCACAGGTGAACAACAATTGCGTGTCATCGGCGTATGATACTATTTTAGTGCTGTGTTCCTCAGCTAGGAGTGCAAGGGGGGCCATATAAACATTAAAAAGTGTTGGGCTCAGGATCATGCTCTGTGGTCATCCCCCCTACCTACATAGGGGGGATGAGAGCCACAAAGGGAGGGGACCAGATTGTTTGCTGACGGGCTCTTAAAAAGGAGGTGAACCACCTGAGTACCGTGCCACCAATGCCGCAGTCCTGGAGTCTTCGCAAGAGTCGGTCTTAGGGCACAGTATCAAATGCCGAGGAAAGGTACAGCAATACCAGTTCTGCGTTACCTCCTTTATCTAGTGTCGCTTTAATAGCTTCAGAGACTTCTAAAAAGGCTGTTTCTGTACTGAAGTTAGCTCTGAAACCTGACTGATTGTGGTGAAGTAAATGTTGGGCTTCCACATATTCCGTGGTAAATGAATTTACATATTTTTCCAAAGCTTTGGAAAAGAAGGGCAGCAATGATATTGGCCTATAATTACGGGCCACCAAGGGATCCGAGGAGGGTTTCTTTAGTAGCGGGACAATTGTTGCGTTTTTCCAGATCCCTGGCATTTGCCCCTCTTGCAGAGAGGTATTCAGAACCAGGTTGACGGCTGGGTTAATCACCTCAGCAATAGATGCCAGTACCTTTACTGGGCATAGGTCTGAGAGTGAACAGGACTTAAGCACTTTCATTATCTTGAGAAAATTATCCAAAGGGATAGAAGGGAACTGGGTGAGGGAAAAACCTATTTTAGGGTTGACAGGGGGGAATAGGCCCAGTGTTAACTTCCATCGCCTGGGGCTGCGCCTCAAAAGAATCTTGGATAATTTTGATTTTACCATAGAAATAGCGTGCCAGATGCTTAGTCCAATCACTGGTCGGGGTAATTGGGCTGTCCATTGCATTAGGGGATGAGAAGTCTTTTACGATTTTAAGGAGTTCTTTACTTTTATTGCAGGTTGTTAACAGAATGCCTGAACTGTGACTGATTACTGCTCCCCTTTAGTGCCTGCAGTTTTAAACATTGTCTTCCTGATATCTTTTTTTGGCCTCTCAGAGGCATTTCCCATAGAACCTCCTACTTTCGATTAGGAGGGACTTTATGATTTCATGTGTTGTATCCAGGGCCGGCTCTAGGGCTGTGCGACCGGTGCCACAGCACCAGGTGCTGGCTTCCTAGGGTTTGCGAGTTTATTATTTATTTAAAGCACATGCTGCAGCGTTCCTTTCCTCCAGCAATTACCAAGCCTCACAAAAATGTCAAAATAACTCCTGTGATTAGTTATCTTCCTGGAGAGAGATTAATAGTTTGTATAGTTGAGGTTTTGACTCATGTGAAGTTCATGCAGAGGGTTAATATGCCTGCTGCAAAGAACGGGAACCAAGTAGATTAGAATGCATATAATGTAAACAGATCAGCAGGTTACTGCTTTTAAAAGAGACATCCTTTTGTTACTTGCAATTTATAACTTAAAGTCCTAATATAGAAAAGTGAGCTATTAATTTCATCATAGAACTGCATACACACTGCAAAGTATACATTATTAGAACATTGATTAATGTTGCAAAAAGGGTTAATTTGGCTAGAAATCGATTCTTATTATTAAAGAAAACTCCCAACTATGCTATTTCTTTTTGGACTCTGAGTTTGTGCTTCTCCACACCAAGCACTCTTAAACTATACTGCTTACCAGTATGGATGACGTGTGACTCCTACACTTTTAGTCCTGTGGCTTATGTAACATTTCCTATACATTGATTTACACAGGTATGATTGATTGTTTCTATGTATCGTGTATGTGATGCAAAGTGTTTGATTGTCTCTGTGTTATGTGTGTGTTGCAAAGTGCTCTGACACCCTACACTGGTATGACTGGCGCTATATAACTAATTCAATGTATCTGAGAGAGAGTGGTTAAGGAAACTTGGTCACTGTTAAAGGGTGACAGTGAGAGAATCCGTGGTGGAGGTGAACATTGGGGGTGGGGGGGAGCCAACAAACATAGTCCCACAGGGCACCACCAGCACTAAAGCCGGCCCTGGTTGTATCTTGCTTGTATATCCTATTTGCTTTCCTTAAGTCTGCTTTGGCTCTCTTAAGCTCGTAATTAAACCAGGGTTTTTATCCATGTGGCCGGCAGTAAGAGTGTGTTTGATCACATGGTTGGGTCTATTACCCACTAACAACTTGTGAATAGAGTTAGTCAGTAATTCTTTATTCGATGATTAAAAAACATCATAAAAGTACAAATATATACAAAGTTAAAAAATAGAATTAAATTACATCTGAGCATCATCTCGAATTACCAATAAAAACAGATAAAAGTCCATACTTAAAAAACCACATTATTATCTGTCTCCTCTTGTATTTCTTAACCTCACAGCAATCCTCATAAAGTTCATAATACAACAAAGTGTCCATGGGTCATTTGCTCTTTGCAGGTAGAGTAAAGCCGTTTTGGCATGATTGAATTTTTCTTTTTTTTAAATTTCCACCAAATATTTACATCTAGGGTACTTAAAAAAAGGGCACAAAAGTACAAAATGAAGGGTGTCCTGCGGAAACCTATTGTCGCAGCCGCAGGCATCCTTCTGCACAATTGTCAGTGTGAAACCTACGGGATCAGCCAATAAGTGTGGTAATAAGTTAAACCTAAGGCGAGTCATTAAAAATCTATCCTGCGCATTATACAACAAATACAGGTATGGCTCCAGGACCTCATTTTTTATAAGGCTATGGGCACCTACAGATTGTTTGATCATCTCTCCTTCTGCTCTGCGCTTAACAAGCTGATCAGATAACAATCTTTTAATTTTTAGTTTGTCGGGGGTAAAATAGAGCTAGGGTTAATAAACAGATCCTTCCGGTCAATACCCTCCAGGGTGATCTTAACATATTTTAACCATGGGATGTGTAGCCCTTTATCCCTGTGCAAGCAATCTTCCAGGATTTGTCTACTTAGAGCTGCCTCGGGGTTTGACCACATTTTCAACCATGCCATGATGGGTCTTAACTTAATCTGATCCTCGATAAATGGGCTCCCCAGTTCACTATGTACAATTGCAGCTGAGGTGCTCTGGGGGACTTTTAAAATCCTTTGCATGTATTTATTTTCCTCAACTTGCAGTTGCTCCACATTCAATAGCCCCACACTTCAGACCCATACATTACTTTCGAACAGCCTATTGATCTATAAAGATTCAAAACCTGTTCTGGGGACCAACGACCCAACCTTCGGCCATAATTTGCTTTGGCGCCATTTGTGGAAATGAGTTTTGAGCATCGGTCCTCCACTAGGGATCTGAATTTTAGTGCACCATCGAACAATAACCCCAAATAAGAGAAAGACTTCACCTTTTCTAGTGTATGGTTCCCTATCATATATGAGAACCTATTACAAGGTTTAGTACCAGCCAGCATCACAAAGGACTTGCTCAAGTTTACCGACAGGTCCAAGGTCTCCATAAACTTTACAAAGCCGTCAATTAAGTATTGCAGGCCCCTCGGAGTGCGGGCGAGCAAGACCGCGTCATCCGTGTATAGGAGCACCGGGATATGGCGCGGTCCTACTCTTGGGCAGTCCGAGTTTAAAGCCAGCAACACCTTCTCTAGATTGTTAATATAGAGGGAGAACAGGAAGGGTGCTAGAATACAGCCCTGTCTCACTCTGCCCATGCAGGGAAATGGTTCAGTATTCCCCCCCTCCGTGTTATAACGAACCCTGGCTGTTGTGTCCTGATGCAGCTCTCTCAGGATGTTGATCAGACCTGGGTCAATTCCCATGTCCCTCATCAGGCACCATAACTTTTTCCTATTTACATGATCGAAAGCTGCTGCTAGGTCCATGAAACCGAAATACATAGCCTCGTCGCTAGCTTTGGTATATTTAGCAACCAGCAAATAAAGATTGAGGCATTGGTCGCTTGTGTACCTCCCTGTTCTAAAACCGTACTGAATGTCCGTGATTAGATGATGTTCTTCAGTCCAGTCCATGAGCCTCTGCAAAATTACCCGACCCAAAATTTTGGCTGAGACATCAATCAGGGAAATTGGTCTATAGCATTGCGGATTGTCCCTGTTTCCCTTCTTAAAAAATGGGAACAATGACTGCAGTAGACCAAGAGTGGGGTAAGCCATGCTGGACAGCCGTATTCAACACTCTGGTGAGGATGGGGGCCCAGAGATCTACATTGCTCAAATACAAGTCAGGTGGGTAGCCATCAGGGCCAGGAGCCTTGTTACGTGTGAGGCCTTGAATCCCCGCTGTTATTTCTGCAAGGGAAAACTCAATACCTGGGCCCTGTTGATCATCCCCCCCTATCCATATCTGTATCCTGTTTGTGATGATACAATCCCTCAAAGTGTGATACCCACTGTTCTGGTAAAATGCTCGACCCGATCCCAGGGGTATTGCTGTCCTGAAAACATGGGTTATTGACAATCCTCCAGAATTGGGTCATGTCCCTTCTTTCTCCAGACTCTCTTAGGTCTGCCCATGCTTCAGTTTGGAGAGTGGTCTTTCTTTGTTTCAGTGCATTTTTATACGTGCGTCTGCACTGAGCTATTCTTGGGTTATCCCTTGGCTTGGATTTTAAGCTAGATTTTAAATCTCTCAAGGCTCGTGAACACTTACTGTTGAACAACCTCGGCTGCAGGTTATTCCTCTTGGGGGCTTTTGTCTTTAATAGACCATCTACCAATTTGGTCACTGACCTAAATGCCCTGATCAGATTACTCCCCTCTATCATGGGGTCTAGGTATTCATCGATCTGAGCCTTCCCTTGTACCATTATCTCTTTATAAAACGCTTCCCCATCAATTTTCGCCCATCTGAGCCTGGTCAGTTACCTTCAGCACACTGTCCACCTGGGGGCAGATCTTGGGGCGACCCCACTGTGTAAATGTTAATATTAGGGGGTTATGGTCGCTGAATGCGCTCCACTCAATCCCCACTGTGCTGATCGTTTTTTTTGCTTGTCTGGACACTAGTATATGTATAATCTATATAAGTTGAGCTTCCTCTCCCTTTAAAAGATGGTGTGAGGGACCATCTTCTTCTAGACTGACCAAATCTATTGTGTGTTCCAGGTCATGAGTCTTTAAAAGATTACTGAGAACTAATCCTTCTGGGGAGTGTTCAAAATGTGGGCCCTTTTCCATAGAACATCGGGATCAGTCTACATTCAAGGGGAACAGGGTTGGGCACAAATGACAATTAAAATCACCCAAGACTAATATATATTTTTCTATGGCCCCTTTTCTATGGTTTAACTCCTGATGGAGTCTGTGGTCTAGTTCCTGTAGTGTAGGGTTATTTCCCTTTGTGGTCCCCACATTATATAAGTTGAACAAGGTCAACCTAAACCCCGGTCTTACAAGCCGTAACGCCTGTATAGTATGTGCTGACCAAGGTGGACTCGTCCAGACTCCTTCCAGGTTCATGTCTACATATAGCGCTAGACCTCCAATCGCTCTTCCTGAGCAAATTTTTGCACTGGCACAAAAAAGCATTTGTACCCTGCCATATGAAAAGGGTTACTATCGACCAACCAGGTCTCTTGTTGACTAATTATCTGAAACACCCCAATGTACTCTCTCCATTCTTTATTATTACATTTTCCTGCCAAGCCCGCTATGTTCCACAATAAAATCTTCAGCTCCCCCTCTGATTTCCTGCCTGGATTTTTATCTCTCGGGCATTGGGCTATCGGCCCTTCCTCGATCCTTAAAGATATAATGTGGGCCCCAGGACTCTGAGTTGGTAACAGGGCTGGTGCCACCCTCCACTTCTCTTCCTGTGTGCAATATATTTGGGAGCTAGGATGTTTTTCAGCCTCCTGAGTACTCTCCCTATTAGTGCTTACCACTAAATAGGGTAGTTGACTAGCGGGTACTTGTGACGAGGGAGCATTATTATTCATCAACCTCAAACCTCCTCCTTCCCCGTCCAATGATCTTGTTGTGTCACCCTCCCTGTTAATTGACTCAGCTACTTGATCCAGAGATATTCGTGGTCAATCATTATCTTCTAGGCTCATAAGGGGACTAAATCTATTTTCCCAATTGAGAGCATCTTGTTCTTTTACCTCAACAACATTTGTTGCAAAACTTCGAACCCCATTAACAAGTTGGCTCATCCCTGCTCTCCCCAGGTAGTGTCTAGGATCATAGGGGGCATTTTGTATGGGGTAGAAGTGTCCCAGTGGCAGCGTTTTTATAATACTTGATGATTGAAAGGAGCCACTAGTTAGTATGTGTTCCACCAATCTGGTATCCCTAAAGTTCACAATTATGCAGTTGCCCACCAGGTCTTTACTTTTCCTGCCAATCCAGTTTACCCTTCTAACATTCAAAATGTCACCACTTTTATTCCCTGCCAGCGGTCTATTCTTATTCAACCAAGCTATTGTCTTGTTTTTAAGTTTGGGGTAGCACTCTTTCTGGTCAGGCTTTAATTCTGGGACCCCCCCCGAGTACCACTACGTAGGGGCACGCCTCAGGTGGTAGATTTATACTGGGTAGGGGTTTGTTACTCTTGGATTGGTTTCTCAGGTTATGTGTTGTGTCGCTTATGAATTATCAATCAGTGATTTTTTCTTTTGCACTTGTGCTGTTAACATGCTAGGCCCCCTATCTGAAACACTGGTACCTCTGACCTGGCGGGGTGCAGCATTCGTTAGTGTGGGTGAGCCAGTAGATGTTAAATCATGTGTTACAGCATGTTGATTACTGGCAGTACGACCAGTTAATGTAACAGGTTGGATGGCTGGGCTAGTGCCTGTTATGGAAGTGCTTCCAGTGGCACTGGCATTCACAGGATTATCCTGTATCCTTCCTCTCTTGTGTAACTTGTTTATAATTGTATCCAGTCTACTGATTAGAGGTTTGATCTGGCTCACTATAAATAGTTCTAAAGAGTTTTGTAGGTCTGTGACCACCTCAGCCATCCAGGATGGAGGGCCCATCTGTTGGATCACTTGGACTTCGGTAACCTGTTCCTCAATGTGTCTCTTTTGGGGAATAATTGACCGGGATTTAGTTTTCTTGATACCTGGGTTCTTCTGACATGGTCTTCTCTTCTTACTGGTAGGTGCTTTCTCATCTGACAGGGCTATCCCCTCGACTGTACTAGTGGCTAGCTCTGCGCAAGGAATGTCCTGGGTGAGTGACTCCGTGCCAGTATATGGGGAAATAACTATTGACTCGTTACTGATGACCTGGGATGAGGTGAGAATGTCAGTTATTGGTGTTAGCGACAGTCTTCTCTCTGTGCGCTCTATTTCGTTATTGACTGTCCGCAACATATGATCTATCGCAGTGGGTTGTATATTAAGAGGGGGCAATGTTTTAGGGTCCTGAACAATTACCTTTGGAGTGAGAGGTACATTTGATTTTACTTTCGTGGCACGTGTGTTTACTTTGGGAGCCATGCTATACCTAGACAAAAGGAAACAAATACTCCAAGTCCCGAATAATAGCATCTATACCACGACCACTGAGCACCCCTTTGTCTCTCTTTTTATAGCTTACTGTTTTTGTCGGCACAATGTTCAGATCAGTATACCTTCTGCTGCTCCTCCTCGTATCACCAGTTAATAACACTCCAGCCAGTCATAAAGAATGGTCCAGAGCCTGAAGGCCAAGGGGGGTGGCCCAACCCAACCTCCTCCGGCCTCGGATGGCCACAGACGGTCCCGCCCTTGTCCTGTGCTTCTCCCGGCACGCTCCCGCGCGCGACTCGTGCGAGGAGAGGCGTTCCCTTCACTTAAGGCGCCTCCGGGCGCGTCCATGGCGTTACTGCGGCCCCTGGGCCTGGGGCAGCTGGGAGATGAAGTTTTTCCCCGCTGCAGCCGTTTCCCTCACGGCGCGAAGCAGAGCGTGGTCAGGGAAGATGCCGTCTCCCTCACGGCGTTGGCAGCAAGGTAAGTGGAAGCCGTTGCCCTCACGGCATGCTGGTGTGCAATGACCTGTTTCCCCCGAGAGCGTTCGGCGCACCCTTCACTTAAGGCGCCTCCGGGCGCGTCGATGGCATCACTGCGGCGCCTGGGGCAGCTGGGAGATGACGTTTTTCCCCGCTGCAGCCGTTGCCCTCACGGCGCGAAGCAGAGCGTGGTCAGGGAAGATGCCGTTTCCCTCACGGCATTGGCAGCAAGGTAAGTGGAAGCCGTTGCCCTCATGGCGTGCTGGTGTGCAATGACCTGTTGCCCCCGAGAGCGTTCGGCGCTCCCTTCACTTAAGGCGCTTCCGGGCGCGTCGATGGTGTCACTGCGGCGCCTGGGCCTGGGGCAGCTGGGAGATGAAGTTTTTCCCCACTGCAGCCGTTGCCCTCACGGTGCGAAGCAGAGCGTGGTCAGGGAAGATGCCGTTTCCCTCACGGCGTTGGCAGCAAGGTAAGTGGAAGCCGTTGCCCTCACGGCATGCTGGTGTGCAATGACCTGTTGCCCCCGAGAGCGTACGGCGCTCCCTTCACTTAAGGCGCCTCCGGGCGCGTGATGGCATCACTGCGGCGCCTGGGCCTGGGGCAGCTGGGAGATGGAGTTTTTCCCCACTGCAGCCGTTGCCCTCACGGCGCGAAGCAGAGCGTGGTCAGGGAAGATGCCGTTTCCCTCACGGCGTTGGCAGCAAGGTAAGTGGAAGCTGTTGCCCTCATGGCGTACTGGTGTAATGACTTGTTGCCCCCGAGAGCGTTCGGCGCTCCCTTCACTTAAGACGCCTCCGGGCGCGTCGATGGCGTCACTGCGGCGCCTGGGCCTGAGGCAGCTGGGAGATGAAGTTTTTCCCCGCTGCAGCCGTTGCCCTCACGGCCCGAAGCAGAGCATGGTCAGGGAAGATGCCGTTTCCCTCACGGCGTTGGCAGCAAGGTAAGTGGAAGCCGTTGACCTCACGGCGTGCTGGTGTGCAATGACCTGAATAGAGTTAATTATGCTTGGACATCTCTTTAGGAGATTCCTGGTCCTTAAGAGACTAATTGGAGTTAGTGCTTGTGTGGAGACAAATTGTCACCGTTTGAACTTCTCTTTTGTGTTTTTGCTCCATTTTATTCTTTTATTCACCTTGCGGTTTTCATTGAGTAGCCAATTATAGGTATGGTTATACCTACACTGTGTTTAATATCACACTCCTAAATAAAATGGTCTCTTTCCCTCCGCTGCAGGATTGCCATTTGACTGCAATAGCTGTTGAGAAGTTTGGATGCAAACATATAATGCTTGTACTCAATTTGTTTCCAGTATGCTTCCTGAAGGGAAGGAGGTTGTGATCTTGGAGACTGTGTTGTAGGTTGTGCTTTCATTCCAATTCATTATTAAGGTTCAAGGATGCTTGCCGAAGATTCTCCAGATTGAAGTCACCCACGAGAAATGTCTCATGGTTTGGATATCTGCACAATGCGTCCTCCAGTGAGTCGAGGAAAGTGTTTATTGTTTCCTCTTTGTACCCTTTGGACGAATTCAAGCAAATGTTCAATATAAGTATTGTCTTTCTTGAAGGTTCTAAGTGGACTCAACCAAGAATTAGTGCTTGGAATGTAGGGATCTGTTCCACTATTTTATCTTGGAATTTAAGGCTGTAGAATGTAAGTAGCTAGTCTACCAGAGGGCCTTTCGTAAAGGTTATTTTTTATGGCAGGTTGAAATAATTCCTGGTATCCATCTAGTGACAGCAAACTCATAATTTGGGTTTCTTCCACACAGATAATATCCCCAGTTTAAAGAATCTGATTTAGGCCTTCCACGGTCCAAGATATCAATGTTAATTGTTTCTCGTACATATTCTTGTCATGTCAGCTGTTGGGGCCATTGTTAGGTATACAGCTGCCACTTTGTTGTTAGTGTGGCACCAACCAACCCCAGTCGGCCTCTGATCGTTCCTTACCTAGGTGTGCCAAAACACACTTTCTGGCATTGTTTAAGTTAAAGTGAATTTGCAGACGCCTCAGGAAGTGCATTAGTAGTGAAGTGTTTTGTGATCTTTGAATACTGGTTGCCTTTGTGGGTTCATCTTTTGATCCCCATTTGCTTAATAATACCACAGAGTATATCACTGGTTGCACTGACTTGATGTCAATTCCCCATTTAGCGAACAATGGTGTTTCTGCAAGAGCCAGATTGGCCTTAGCACTTTTGGACCATGTTACTATTGTAGATTCTGTTCCAGGAATGTTGTTGAGGGAGACAAAACAAATTCTGTTTATATCCCTCCTTGATGTTGATACTGCCTACCACAGTAGCTACACAGTCTTGTCGGCTTATTTAATTAAAGCATTTGTGAGCCAGGGAGCCATTTTTGTTAACTATCCTAGAAGCTGAGAAGGAAGATCCAAATTGACTGTTGGTTTCTCTAAACGCTGATGAGGCTGATGACTCTTACTGGAAAGGGTTGGAAAGGGTTGAGTGTTGTTCTTGGAATTGGTCGTGTGTTCTGCACAACTGTCCTTTGTGTTTTTGTCTCTCGCAAATTGGCATTTTATGTTTACGCTTGGGTTTGTTACGGATTTCTCCACATTTTCTGGCATGTCTATACTGGGTATAACTGATAGGGTGTTCCATGTTTCAATTGCAGAGATGCTTTAGTTATTTGAGTATTAGTGTCACCACTTAGGGCTTTCTTCTGGATTGATGATTTCTGCTTTATCTGTGGTACGTTAAATATTGGATTGTACAAACTCCTTGTTACTCCTTTGCCTGCCTCTGCGCGTTCAGGTTTTAACTGGTGCAGGTACTCTGCCTGAGTTTACTTGTTTTTCTTGAGCTTTTTTTTCGCTCTCCTTGTTAGGATTCTGATTGGCTCTACAGGTTCTTGTCGATCTTTGGCAGTTATAGATGTATTCTCTGTGTTTATGGACTCTAAGGGGACCTTTCCTACGATCGGGGTATCTGCTGCCACTCTGATTGGCTGGATGCTGGATGTAGGGAAGCCATTAGTACTGCTGCTCTTTTGTTCTGACTCTTGGTATGTGTTCTCAGTTGCTAGTTGTATATTTATTATAACAGGTGAGTAGTGGATGGATGCCAGTGCTGGTGCTAGATCATTTCCTTGATTGGTTTCAGACCAGTCTCTGTTGTTATGAGAGATTACCTTTAGGTTCTCCAGCAAAAGCGCTAGCATGTCAGGAAGAGTGCAAAGTTTGTCTACAATTGGGGGCAAGCGCAGTAAGCTGTGGCCCTTTGGTCCATGAAACGGTTTACCTTGTCTTCAAAAGAACAGATTTGTGTTTAGTATTGAGATGCTGTTTGCCAGGGACAGGGCCGGACTGACCGCAGTGGGCACCAGGTGTTTCCCTGGTGGGCCGGAGGGGTGGGGGCTGATTTTCTGGTCTTGGGGCCGATTTTGTCACTGGGGGATGGTTTTGCAGCAGTGCTGCAATATCGGCCCCCAGTAACAAAAGTGGGAGCTGTGCTTATAGCACCCCTGCTCAGGAAGCAATCGTCCAGGGCTGGTTGCTGGTCCCAGCCTGGCCCTGGTCAGGGATTGCATCAGGTCCACCTGCAATTCGAGTTTGTGTGACCGCCAAGTCAGAGCATTCGTTGCTGCAAACATCGTTGTATTGATTGATGTTAGCATTCAGTTATCCGCCGGGGAGATTCCGTTCAGGACTGTGTTTGATGGTATGGCCCTTTTACTGACAACCCCTTGGGTGGCTTCAGTTTCATCAAGTAACCTGACATTTGCATCGCTAGGTCAAAAACTGTCTGGGCAGTCCATTTTTTCGATCTCTTGATTACATTCCAGGACGCCTTCCTGAGTAGAAGTAGAGCATATTTCTCTTCGTGGGTATATTATCTGGTTTGTCAGGAGGTCTCCCTAATTTGTCATTGCTGTAGTGTACATGAGCAGTTTGAGCAGAGTCTTTGAGTGAGGGGTTGTATCCAGTTGCTGCTCTACCTCCGTTATCGTGTTATTGGTTGCATTGGGGGTTTCATATTCTATGATCCTGTCAAATTCAGTGTTTGGGGACTCTGTTGTCAGTTGCAGTTTTGGAAGGCCTGTGCCACAGGCTTTTGTCCTAAGATCTGTTTTGTGAGCTTTGGATTCCAGTTAGCCGGAGCGGGGGAATTTTCGTGTTGAGACCTGTTACCATATCGCATCTTCCCAGTTTATTGTTGGTTTACTGATTACGCCTCATTAAAAACACTTTATGAGAGAGTTTCCAATCAATTCCAAAAGTTTTGGTTCTTTTGGCAGCCCTGAATTTATTAGCCAAGCTGGAACTAAGGACCATACACTCCCAGGTCTTTCTTTTACAATGCACCAAATTGCTCCGAACTGCGACTCTTGAGTGTGCATATGGTTGTTCGTGGGACCACTCTTGGCTTTTGTGAATTGAATTGAATTTTAGAATGTTGAAAAAAGTTACACAAATTAAAAAAATTATTGTGCATCAGCAGATGCCGGTTTCCTCCTGATTCCGCCTCTCTTTTGCCTCTGTTGCACCAGTATCCCCCAAGCACATTTTCTCGCAGAGTCAACTACTGGTGGGGTAAAGTTGTACCCAATTTAACAGTTGTGTGAATCAGTTGTAGTCAGTTACACTACTGAGGTTTTGTTGGTGAGCGAGGGCGGATGCTCTGGTTGTTTTCACTTACCTCCTCTCCGCAGTTGCCCCCTGCAGCCCTGCCAAGAATCACGCAACAGGCGTTAGACTAATACATTTCAGTGTAGTAGTACGCATCACTGCACTGAAATGCAAAGTCACGCATTATAGCGCCTGTGCAGCTGTCAAGTTGGAGCAGCTATAATGCTCCATACTGCCTGTGAAAGCAGTAGAAGCGCGCATTATCAGTAGACTAAGGGGGATGGCTCAGCTGCTTGCAGCTGTTGCTGCTGCGCCTGTACAATGTTACACATTAATGACACCCGACAGTGTGGAATTACGTCAGGAGTCAGTGCCAAATGAGATAGTGTCAGCTTGAGAGACACACTTTTATAGGTGGGTTTGCCCTGCCATCTGCAGCACAAGCACTTAGTGGGCAGAAGTTGCAATCTGTTTATTTTGGCTGCCGCGGTAATGGTGACTAGATTTGAGCCCACCGACACAGGCGGCTGACTTGAACTTGCAGTGCTCTTCTACCAATCATGGCAGCGCAGAGTTGCTGTGCTCGCACCACAGTAAAGTGGTCCTGTGACCGGACCCGACCAGAGCTGTTCCTCAGCAGCCCAGAGGCAGCACAAACAGCTGAGCCAGGTTGCAGCTGGGCGTTGCAGAGGAAGTCCACGAGTTGTTGCAGCCTCGTCCGCCAATTGCCATCAGCAAGGACTCGCCTCAGTGAGGTAATCTCCTAGGCCTAAATTGCTAATCCTTGATGTATAAATAAGGCTTGTTAACAGAATGAAAGGGGATTCAAGCTTGCCTGGCTGATGAGGGCTGTAAGCCCGAAACCGGTCCCAGGATGCTTGTTTCCGGACCAGGGAAAAGATGACTTGGCAGTTCGGGCTGGACTGTTCCCATGAGGCACAGAGTCAATACTGATTTGCATATAGCTGTGTCTGGACTGGGGTGGTGAAGTGAGCTAAAGAATGATGATGGATTCAACCCATATCTGTGACTGGGAGTGAGTGGGGGTGCCTCGCAGTCGGTTTTTGGATACTTGACTTGCCGCTTTGTACTGGAGGTGACCTGCCTTTTACTGGGACATTGATTGCGTATTGGAATTTTGCCTACCAGCAGGAGACCGGGACTGCGAGGCCCACCAGGCAGTGCGTTCTTCACATCCCGCACACCTGCCGCCTCTTCCCGGGTCTCCTCCCCTCTGCTGCTCCTGTTACCCGGCCCGTTAAAACACGACTCGCGGCCCCCGCTCCGCGGGAGCCGCTCGCAGTAGGTTTTTGGATACTTGACTTGCCGCTTTGTACTGGAGGTGACCTGCCTTTTACTGGGACATTGATTGCGTATTGGAATTTTGCCTACCAGCAGGAGACCGGGACTGCCAGGCCCACCAGGCAGTGCGTTCTTGACATCCCGCACACCTGCCGCCTCTTCCCGGGTCTTCTCCCCTTCAGCCTGTTTCCTGTATTTTAGGCGGTCCCACTGCGCGTTAGCGGGACGCGTGTGCGGGACGCAGCTCGGGACGAAGCCCGGACAAAGGGCGGACAGTCTGAGACAGTCCGAGACTGCCCGTGACTGGACTGGGCCAGGATTTATTATTTTTTTTTCTTCGTTGTTTCCACGGCCTCCCTGCGGTGCTTTGCTCGTAAGTCTCATCGTTATCAACACTCCTGAGTACTGTCTTGTACTGTGTTCCATTGCTAATTGTTATTTTTTGCTTTTACCTGAGCCTCCTGTGACACCATCACATTGAGTGCAACATGTCTAAACAAAAGTCTTCCTCTGTTTCCAATACTATAGACAACTACCTAGTCCAGGTAGTGAGTAAATTAAACAGTTCAAGAAGGATATCACTGGGCTTGAGTTCAACTCCTTTAATTCCTACACAGAACTCTTTATCAGAACCAAACCTGGACGAAGTCCCGATACAGGTACATCGTAGCGACACCTCGGATGATATATTCACTCAGGAAGACAACCTCGACCAAACCATCCCCACTGCTATCAATGTGGCCAACGACACCCTAGATCAACTTAACATGACCCCAGAAAAATCCCTCCCCCCCTCCCCTGTGTCCGTACCAGCAGTTAGAGCAGTTAGAGCATGTAGAAAGGGCCCAAACAAACGTGGCGGGTTACGCTCTAGTAAGAAAATAATTACCTCTCCTCCTAAAACTGTGCCCATAAAAGATGTAACAGGGGAGTTTGGTGGAAAGGTGATACTGGAGGATGATCAAATTAAAGCACTTGTGAATATGATTGACTCTAAGATTAAAGGTATCGTCAAACCTCTGATAGCCAAAATTGACCATCTAACAGCAGAGGTAAATAGGCTTGGGGGTATTATAAATAAGACAGTGGAAGAGGTGGGCAATATACCAACTTTAGCCCCAAGTAGAGCTGATCCTATAGTAAATGCATCAGGCCCTGGGATAGAGGGCAGGGGTAAAGCGGCCCCAATTCCCCAAACGCCCCATCATATTGCACCCATTAACAACCAGGGCATAAATACTGAAGCTCTTCCATCTAAACCCACGAGTACAGGTATTGAGAGAGGCCCGGTTCAACTTATTGTAGAGGCCTCCCCCCTAGTTCTGGTCCTGGCCAATGTACCTTTTTTAAAGCCGGGCCAAGTGGAAACTACTGCTTCCTTGATTAGTAAAGCTTTTCACTGGTTATCCAACAATATGGTGATATCCCCCTGGGGTAAGCAGCAATTAGCTGAGGAAATCCCATGGCTAGAAGGGTGGATTGGATAGTGAATGGGGTTAAAAAATTCAATGGTGATTGTGTAGTCTTGCATTTTTTAAATCCAGAAGTACTTCCCGAGGTTCTGCAGAACCTCTTTCCCCCACAACGTAGGAGTACTGATATTATTCCGTTAACTTTGGATTTTTTTTATCACCAAAGTAAAATAGGGAACCCAAGTATTCTAAAGACTGGAAGTGAAACCCGGTGTTACACAAATGGGGTAAGGTCCCCCAATCTAGTGAATGGGAAATCAACCTAGAGAATCGATTCGGGGCACTGTCAAACCTGAATGAATGTGATTGACTCAAACGGAGTGACAGAGTAGTGCCAACTGAACTACTGGAGTCAAAAAACATAGATATTCCCATAGAGAAGGAGTCCTGTCTGATATATGCCATTTCCTCGCTCTCGAGGAAAAGGGTAGAGGAAGTATTTACCCTAAGCAGTAGAAGCAAGAATAGATATCTGGAGTTACAACCAAACCCCACTTTTGCAGAATTAAGTTTAGTTTCCGAACCAACTGCATCTGTGTTTGATCCCCTACGCCACTGCCATGTCAATATAGAATTCGAAACAAGGTCGGGGGACGATTTACAAGGTTTATCTCTACCTCAGGTTCCCCTAGACGTAGTGGTAGATGAAACGGTAGAGACAGGATTGTCCTTTCTTTCCTGGAACATTGCTGGAATCACCAACAAGTTGTCATCACCTGATTGGTGTAGAGTTATAGATCAATTTCACATCCTACTGTTCCAGGAAACATGGTCAGTGATTCCGATACACCACGTAGGGTACCTTAACTTCTATATCCCAGCCACAAAAAACCCTAAGGGTCGTCCAGTAGGGGGTTTGATAATCTGGGTTCGCCAAAATTTAAGCTGCAGAATCCAGCAAAGGAGCCCTCTACTTAATGACATATTGTCAATCACTCTTACTTGGGCCAATGGTTATGGGATGGCCATATTTAATATTTATGCCAGGGGAGTAGCGGGTGGTAAAACATCAGAAGTAATTACCGCCCTGGATCATGAGCTTGAAGCTCTCCCAACACACATGTTTTTTATTGTGGGGGGCGATGTTAATACCACTTTCGAACCGCTAGGCCAAGAGGATCAAATCCTAACCGAAGAAGAGGACAGCAAGGGGGGTATCCCACAGCTTGAACTCCCCGCAGTTAATAAATGGACAGCGGTGGCCATCCAACTGAAGACTCAGAGCAGCAAATGGACGAACCCCTTCAGATCGACAGGGGAACAAAACATTTGATAATGGTAGATTCTCCAGTCGAATAGACTATATCCTACTGGATATCAGAATATGGCATAGGCTGATTGATATGGCAGTAAAAACCAGATTAGAGAGCGATCATAATCCTCTTTGCATGGTTTTCAAAGCAAATGCAGGGTTAAGAAAACTAAACCAAGAGGGTGGTAAAACATCTCTAGATATAGTCACCTCGAATAACCAGCGCCACAAAAAAATGGGGCAGACTTATCGAGGATACGGAGAGGTTAGAGGAGCTCCAAAAAGTTGTGCTAGAAGCAGTGGCTGAGATCAACTCACACGTTAACGAGCAAAACTTTCCTGAAATTATGCTTGATGCCCACACGACCTTTTTTACCAAACTTCAGGAGTTTTTTAAGAGGGAGAAGAAACTAGGAAATGTCCAGAATAAGCTGCCCAAATTGGGATGGTATGACAAGACTTGTAGAGCAGCCCGCCAGAACCTTAGTGTAGAACTTAGAAATAAGAACATTCTAGGTGTAAGAAAGGCGAGGGATACTTATAGGAAGGTACAAAAAGAGGCTAAGAAAAAGTGAGATGAAGCCCACTGGCGTGATCTGAAATCCGCCTGTGATGCTATGAACCAGAGTCAATTCTGGGCTCTGGTTAAATGGGACAGAGGAGGGGTGGCACAACCGCCACAAAATCACGTAGCTCAAAACCAATGGGTTGACTTTTTTAGACCTCAATATGCGCATGTGCTAACTGAAGGGGAATATACTTTACCCCCTACAGTTTTTTATCAACGTCAGTTATTTACCTTAAAAGACGTTAGCACAGCGCTGGACTGTGTGACAGGGGGTCGTGCCCCAGGAATGGATGCCATACCAGCAGATGTGTTCCTAAGTGATCGCCCATCCTGGTGTCAGTATTTCGAGTGGCTAGCAAACTCTGTGGCCAGAGGTGCACCAATTCCGACCTCCTGGAAGGGTGCAGAAATAATTCCAGTTTTCAAAAAGAGGAACAAATCATTACCCAGCAACTATAGACCTATTAGTCTAATAGATTCTGCTCAAAAGGTAGTAGGTCGTTTAATACAAAATAAATTACAAACCTGGATCGATGAAAAAGATATCTTATCCCCCTACCAAGCCGGATTTCGTCCATGCACAAGCTCAGTTGACCAGGTCTTCTTTTTTATAGCCCTTTACTGGAGGAATGTGATGCTCACAAATGGAACACTCTATGCTGTATTTGTAGATCTAAAATCAGCTTTTGATCTAGTTCCTCGTTCCAAGCTTTGGGGGGTACTTGCTGAAGCGGGGATGGC
This sequence comes from Lissotriton helveticus, assembly GCF_964261635.1. Lineage (NCBI taxonomy): Eukaryota > Metazoa > Chordata > Amphibia > Caudata > Salamandridae > Lissotriton > Lissotriton helveticus. Next base: position 1,786,168,347 of record NC_136065.1, read on the forward strand.
CCCGGAACTATTGACGCTACTCGTCCGCTTACATGAGAACAATTATGCCAGAATAAGGTGGGGTGCCCAGGGCGAGGTGACAGACTCATTCCCTGTCGAGCGTGGTGTTCGGCAGGGGTGTGTCTTGGCACCGACATTGTTCTCTATTTACATCAATGGCCTTGTAAACCATCTAAGCCGTTCCCCCACCGATGCACCGATCCTGGCTGGAGCACGTGTGCCCGTTCTCATGTTTGCGGACGATACGCTCATAGTTTCACGTACACCTAGTGGGCTCCAGAAGGCAGTAAATGCCTTCGGTGAGTTTTGTAAAGCACATGGTCTTGAGATAAATACATCCAAAACCAAGTTCATGTGCTTAAACCAGCGGAATACTTTCAGGGGCTCAATACATTTTAATGGTATCCCCTTAGAACAGGTTGAGGCATTCACGTATCTGGGAATAAACCTCCAATGTAATCTGAGCTGGAAGAATCATATTGATATGGCTGTCTTAAAATTTCATCAATTGGCAGGAGTAGTGGCCCATAAACATAAAGTTTCATTGACCAAGCCCATCACCCCTGCCCTAGAAATCTACAACATGAAGGTGATCAGTGCCTCTCTATACGGCTCGGAACTTTAGGGTTTCTCCAATCTGAAACAATTAAGTTTGGCGGAAAATACCTTCTTTCGCCGCCTGATTGGGGTTCCCCAAAGTACCCCCACTGTACCATTGGCATATGATCTTGGCAGGAAAAACATCAAGGACTTGGCACGGCTACGTCCTTTACTATATTGGAGACGCCTTATGACCACTCCTGAACTTGTGCATTTTGCCTCTGCCCTAAAGGATATTATCAGGGCAGATCGTTTTCATTCGATCTTGTGGTTAAAAGAAATAAGAGGGTTGCTTAGCAAGCTGGATCTAGACAATCTGTGGAATTCTCCCAATGCTGAAAGTTTTTCACCAAAGGCTACATTAAAGAACATGTATTGGGAAATGGTATGGTTGTCTACTCAATGTACTGGCTCTAATACAAACTTAACAGGATGTTACTTGAATATCAAATCTGTACCATCATGTGAGCCTTATTGGGACATTATTGAAAAGCCACTCGATAGAAAACTGTTTTTTTAGTTTAGAATCGGGACGTTACCTACAAAGGCGTTCACCTGTAAATGGTCGATTAACCAGGACGATAAATGTCCCTATTGTAAAGATTTGACAGAGAATAATGCCCATATACTGTTTTTTTGCCCCCTATATGTTAACCCTCGACGTATATGGATAAAACCAGCGTGTCTAAATTTAGCAACACGCAGGTGTACAGAGGCATTAAGAATATTGGAATCGGACTGCACACCTTATTTGGCGACTGGTGTCGCAAAATTCCTAGGTTGGTCATGGATCATACGCACCCGCACCTTACAACAGCTAGACACTGTTTAATGAAATTACTGATATGGTTGATTGTTCTGATTTTATGTAGATTATTTCGTAAATGACAGCATTATGTTTAATGAGTTTCTTAAATGATGTTGATGTAGTATTTATTGTGTAGGGAAGATTGTAAAACTGCTTTTATGACTGCTGTCGAATAAAGTTTTTGAAATTGAATTGAGTGTCTGAAAAGTTTCAGAGTTCCGTCCATCATCCTTGTGTTTGCTTTGTTCGCCCTACAATGGCAGGGTATGCCCAGACATGGGTCCCTTGCTCACTTGGCCACTGGATTCAAGCTAGCCTGGCTGATGAGGGCTGTTATTCCGAAACTGGTCCCAGAATGCTTGTTTCCAGTCCAGGGAAGACATGGCTTGTCAGTTCGGGCTGGACTGTTCCATGAGGCACAGGGTCAAGACTGATTTGCCTATAGCTATGTCTAAACTGGGGTGGCAAAGTGAGCTAAAGAACGATGATGGATTCAATCCAGATCTGTGACTGGGGTTGAGTGTTTGAAAAGTTTCAGCACTCTGTCTATCATCTCCTTGTGTTTGCTTTGTTCACCCTAAGTTGGCAGGGTATGCCAGACATGGGTCCCTTGCTCACTTGGGCACTGGATTCAAGCTAGCCTGGCTGATGAGCTCTGTTAGCCCGAAACCGGTCCCAGGATGCTTGTTTCTGTTTTAGGGAAACAACTAGAAATAGTGTCTGGGAGTCGAATAGGCCAAACCAGAATCTACTTTGTAAACAACCAAAAACCATATGGTGTGGTAATTGTAGTGACTATGTGTCTTACTGTGCACTAATTCTCCTATTTGGAAAAAAGTGCCCATCAGTTCCCGCCTGAGTCCGCCCTACATCATCTGGGCTCTCCTTACCCAGGAGAAAATGTGGTGTTACTACCTGTTTGGCAATGGTAGTATAACTTTAGAATATTTCTAAAGTATGTTGTGGGGACTGTCAAGATGTTGTTAAGCGGGTAACCAAATTACAGTGCCAAAGTAAATGTGAAAAAAAGTGATGTTAAAATTAGGTAACTATTGAGTGGATGCATGTATTTATTCAATTCCCTCAAAGATCCCAATATTAAAATGTGAATAAACAAACAGATGTAACAAAATATCTGTTATTCAGTATGGTCAACATGTTTCAGCATGTGTGATGTATTTTATCACTGCTTTCTTCAGGACCTAGTTCTTCATGGCTACTGTCTGAATAAAGGAAAAATATCACCTGTATATTTTCACTTTTGTTCTGTCTTCTCCACTGTTATTGGTGAACAAGAAAACAAATATATGTGCAATTGTGAAAACAAAGTAGAAAATTAGAAAGGCGAAAGATCTTAAGCTCATATTAGGGCTAAGACAACATTTACGTATGAGATTGGTTAATTAGTCACCAGATCCGAACATGCAGCCTTTTTTAGGGCGTGGCCAGAGAGGAACTACAGGACGGAAAAGAACAGGAACCAACTTTAGCCCCAAGTAGAGCTGATCCTATAGTAAATGCATCAGGCCCTGGGATAGAGGGCAGGGGTAAAGCGGCCCCAATTCCCCAAACGCCCCATCATATTGCACCCATTAACAACCAGGGCATAAATACTGAAGCTCTTCCATCTAAACCCACGAGTACAGGTATTGAGAGAGGCCCGGTTCAACTTATTGTAGAGGCCTCCCCCCTAGTTCTGGTCCTGGCCAATGTACCTTTTTTAAAGCCGGGCCAAGTGGAAACTACTGCTTCCTTGATTAGTAAAGCTTTTCACTGGTTATCCAACAATATGGTGATATCCCCCTGGGGTAAGCAGCAATTAGCTGAGGAAATCCCATGGCTAGAAGGGTGGATTGGATAGTGAATGGGGTTAAAAAATTCAATGGTGATTGTGTAGTCTTGCATTTTTTAAATCCAGAAGTACTTCCCGAGGTTCTGCAGAACCTCTTTCCCCCACAACGTAGGAGTACTGATATTATTCCGTTAACTTTGGATTTTTTTTATCACCAAAGTAAAATAGGGAACCCAAGTATTCTAAAGACTGGAAGTGAAACCCGGTGTTACACAAATGGGGTAAGGTCCCCCAATCTAGTGAATGGGAAATCAACCTAGAGAATCGATTCGGGGCACTGTCAAACCTGAATGAATGTGATTGACTCAAACGGAGTGACAGAGTAGTGCCAACTGAACTACTGGAGTCAAAAAACATAGATATTCCCATAGAGAAGGAGTCCTGTCTGATATATGCCATTTCCTCGCTCTCGAGGAAAAGGGTAGAGGAAGTATTTACCCTAAGCAGTAGAAGCAAGAATAGATATCTGGAGTTACAACCAAACCCCACTTTTGCAGAATTAAGTTTAGTTTCCGAACCAACTGCATCTGTGTTTGATCCCCTACGCCACTGCCATGTCAATATAGAATTCGAAACAAGGTCGGGGGACGATTTACAAGGTTTATCTCTACCTCAGGTTCCCCTAGACGTAGTGGTAGATGAAACGGTAGAGACAGGATTGTCCTTTCTTTCCTGGAACATTGCTGGAATCACCAACAAGTTGTCATCACCTGATTGGTGTAGAGTTATAGATCAATTTCACATCCTACTGTTCCAGGAAACATGGTCAGTGATTCCGATACACCACGTAGGGTACCTTAACTTCTATATCCCAGCCACAAAAAACCCTAAGGGTCGTCCAGTAGGGGGTTTGATAATCTGGGTTCGCCAAAATTTAAGCTGCAGAATCCAGCAAAGGAGCCCTCTACTTAATGACATATTGTCAATCACTCTTACTTGGGCCAATGGTTATGGGATGGCCATATTTAATATTTATGCCAGGGGAGTAGCGGGTGGTAAAACATCAGAAGTAATTACCGCCCTGGATCATGAGCTTGAAGCTCTCCCAACACACATGTTTTTTATTGTGGGGGGCGATGTTAATACCACTTTCGAACCGCTAGGCCAAGAGGATCAAATCCTAACCGAAGAAGAGGACAGCAAGGGGGGTATCCCACAGCTTGAACTCCCCGCAGTTAATAAATGGACAGCGGTGGCCATCCAACTGAAGACTCAGAGCAGCAAATGGACGAACCCCTTCAGATCGACAGGGGAACAAAACATTTGATAATGGTAGATTCTCCAGTCGAATAGACTATATCCTACTGGATATCAGAATATGGCATAGGCTGATTGATATGGCAGTAAAAACCAGATTAGAGAGCGATCATAATCCTCTTTGCATGGTTTTCAAAGCAAATGCAGGGTTAAGAAAACTAAACCAAGAGGGTGGTAAAACATCTCTAGATATAGTCACCTCGAATAACCAGCGCCACAAAAAAATGGGGCAGACTTATCGAGGATACGGAGAGGTTAGAGGAGCTCCAAAAAGTTGTGCTAGAAGCAGTGGCTGAGATCAACTCACACGTTAACGAGCAAAACTTTCCTGAAATTATGCTTGATGCCCACACGACCTTTTTTACCAAACTTCAGGAGTTTTTTAAGAGGGAGAAGAAACTAGGAAATGTCCAGAATAAGCTGCCCAAATTGGGATGGTATGACAAGACTTGTAGAGCAGCCCGCCAGAACCTTAGTGTAGAACTTAGAAATAAGAACATTCTAGGTGTAAGAAAGGCGAGGGATACTTATAGGAAGGTACAAAAAGAGGCTAAGAAAAAGTGAGATGAAGCCCACTGGCGTGATCTGAAATCCGCCTGTGATGCTATGAACCAGAGTCAATTCTGGGCTCTGGTTAAATGGGACAGAGGAGGGGTGGCACAACCGCCACAAAATCACGTAGCTCAAAACCAATGGGTTGACTTTTTTAGACCTCAATATGCGCATGTGCTAACTGAAGGGGAATATACTTTACCCCCTACAGTTTTTTATCAACGTCAGTTATTTACCTTAAAAGACGTTAGCACAGCGCTGGACTGTGTGACAGGGGGTCGTGCCCCAGGAATGGATGCCATACCAGCAGATGTGTTCCTAAGTGATCGCCCATCCTGGTGTCAGTATTTCGAGTGGCTAGCAAACTCTGTGGCCAGAGGTGCACCAATTCCGACCTCCTGGAAGGGTGCAGAAATAATTCCAGTTTTCAAAAAGAGGAACAAATCATTACCCAGCAACTATAGACCTATTAGTCTAATAGATTCTGCTCAAAAGGTAGTAGGTCGTTTAATACAAAATAAATTACAAACCTGGATCGATGAAAAAGATATCTTATCCCCCTACCAAGCCGGATTTCGTCCATGCACAAGCTCAGTTGACCAGGTCTTCTTTTTTATAGCCCTTTACTGGAGGAATGTGATGCTCACAAATGGAACACTCTATGCTGTATTTGTAGATCTAAAATCAGCTTTTGATCTAGTTCCTCGTTCCAAGCTTTGGGGGGTACTTGCTGAAGCGGGGATGGCCCCGGAACTATTGACGCTACTCGTCCGCTTACATGAGAACAATTATGCCAGAATAAGGTGGGGTGCCCAGGGCGAGGTGACAGACTCATTCCCTGTCGAGCGTGGTGTTCGGCAGGGGTGTGTCTTGGCACCGACATTGTTCTCTATTTACATCAATGGCCTTGTAAACCATCTAAGCCGTTCCCCCACCGATGCACCGATCCTGGCTGGAGCACGTGTGCCCGTTCTCATGTTTGCGGACGATACGCTCATAGTTTCACGTACACCTAGTGGGCTCCAGAAGGCAGTAAATGCCTTCGGTGAGTTTTGTAAAGCACATGGTCTTGAGATAAATACATCCAAAACCAAGTTCATGTGCTTAAACCAGCGGAATACTTTCAGGGGCTCAATACATTTTAATGGTATCCCCTTAGAACAGGTTGAGGCATTCACGTATCTGGGAATAAACCTCCAATGTAATCTGAGCTGGAAGAATCATATTGATATGGCTGTCTTAAAATTTCATCAATTGGCAGGAGTAGTGGCCCATAAACATAAAGTTTCATTGACCAAGCCCATCACCCCTGCCCTAGAAATCTACAACATGAAGGTGATCAGTGCCTCTCTATACGGCTCGGAACTTTAGGGTTTCTCCAATCTGAAACAATTAAGTTTGGCGGAAAATACCTTCTTTCGCCGCCTGATTGGGGTTCCCCAAAGTACCCCCACTGTACCATTGGCATATGATCTTGGCAGGAAAAACATCAAGGACTTGGCACGGCTACGTCCTTTACTATATTGGAGACGCCTTATGACCACTCCTGAACTTGTGCATTTTGCCTCTGCCCTAAAGGATATTATCAGGGCAGATCGTTTTCATTCGATCTTGTGGTTAAAAGAAATAAGAGGGTTGCTTAGCAAGCTGGATCTAGACAATCTGTGGAATTCTCCCAATGCTGAAAGTTTTTCACCAAAGGCTACATTAAAGAACATGTATTGGGAAATGGTATGGTTGTCTACTCAATGTACTGGCTCTAATACAAACTTAACAGGATGTTACTTGAATATCAAATCTGTACCATCATGTGAGCCTTATTGGGACATTATTGAAAAGCCACTCGATAGAAAACTGTTTTTTTAGTTTAGAATCGGGACGTTACCTACAAAGGCGTTCACCTGTAAATGGTCGATTAACCAGGACGATAAATGTCCCTATTGTAAAGATTTGACAGAGAATAATGCCCATATACTGTTTTTTTGCCCCCTATATGTTAACCCTCGACGTATATGGATAAAACCAGCGTGTCTGAATTTAGCAACACGCAGGTGTACAGAGGCATTAAGAATATTGGAATCGGACTGCACACCTTATTTGGCGACTGGTGTCGCAAAATTCCTAGGTTGGTCATGGATCATACGCACCCGCACCTTACAACAGCTAGACACTGTTTAATGAAATTACTGATATGGTTGATTGTTCTGATTTTATGTAGATTATTTCGTAAATGACAGCATTATGTTTAATGAGTTTCTTAAATGATGTTGATGTAGTATTTATTGTGTAGGGAAGATTGTAAAACTGCTTTTATGACTGCTGTCGAATAAAGTTTTTGAAATTGAATTGAGTGTCTGAAAAGTTTCAGAGTTCCGTCCATCATCCTTGTGTTTGCTTTGTTCGCCCTACAATGGCAGGGTATGCCCAGACATGGGTCCCTTGCTCACTTGGCCACTGGATTCAAGCTAGCCTGGCTGATGAGGGCTGTTATTCCGAAACTGGTCCCAGAATGCTTGTTTCCAGTCCAGGGAAGACATGGCTTGTCAGTTCGGGCTGGACTGTTCCATGAGGCACAGGGTCAAGACTGATTTGCCTATAGCTATGTCTAAACTGGGGTGGCAAAGTGAGCTAAAGAACGATGATGGATTCAATCCAGATCTGTGACTGGGGTTGAGTGTTTGAAAAGTTTCAGCACTCTGTCTATCATCTCCTTGTGTTTGCTTTGTTCACCCTAAGTTGGCAGGGTATGCCAGACATGGGTCCCTTGCTCACTTGGGCACTGGATTCAAGCTAGCCTGGCTGATGAGCTCTGTTAGCCCGAAACCGGTCCCAGGATGCTTGTTTCTGTTTTAGGGAAACAACTAGAAATAGTGTCTGGGAGTCGAATAGGCCAAACCAGAATCTACTTTGTAAACAACCAAAAACCATATGGTGTGGTAATTGTAGTGACTATGTGTCTTACTGTGCACTAATTCTCCTATTTGGAAAAAAGTGCCCATCAGTTCCCGCCTGAGTCCGCCCTACATCATCTGGGCTCTCCTTACCCAGGAGAAAATGTGGTGTTACTACCTGTTTGGCAATGGTAGTATAACTTTAGAATATTTCTAAAGTATGTTGTGGGGACTGTCAAGATGTTGTTAAGCGGGTAACCAAATTACAGTGCCAAAGTAAATGTGAAAAAAAGTGATGTTAAAATTAGGTAACTATTGAGTGGATGCATGTATTTATTCAATTCCCTCAAAGATCCCAATATTAAAATGTGAATAAACAAACAGATGTAACAAAATATCTGTTATTCAGTATGGTCAACATGTTTCAGCATGTGTGATGTATTTTATCACTGCTTTCTTCAGGACCTAGTTCTTCATGGCTACTGTCTGAATAAAGGAAAAATATCACCTGTATATTTTCACTTTTGTTCTGTCTTCTCCACTGTTATTGGTGAACAAGAAAACAAATATATGTGCAATTGTGAAAACAAAGTAGAAAATTAGAAAGGCGAAAGATCTTAAGCTCATATTAGGGCTAAGACAACATTTACGTATGAGATTGGTTAATTAGTCACCAGATCCGAACATGCAGCCTTTTTTAGGGCGTGGCCAGAGAGGAACTACAGGACGGAAAAGAACAGGAACCAATCGTCGGGTCCAATGGATGAATCCCCCACAGACGTCAACGATGGATTTGAGAAACGGCAAGAAAATCCCACAGGAAGCAGCAGGGACAAGCAGCGAGATAGCCTCGTGATAAATCTTAGTTCCTACAACTTAACAGCAATTGAAGAGACCTTATTGAATAGAGGATTAGGTTTTGTCAGCACACAAGAAGGGGATCCTTCTTAGCTCGCTTGGAGATGGCCAAATTTTTCAGAAAAATCAGGCTGCATTTCTTTTTTGCCAAAACTCCGTCAAAACCAATAGACCCAATTACCATCAACACCGGTCTTAAAAAAGCCTCTACTTTCGTTCCTCCATTGACTTGTATACCAGCTACGGTCATTGCCTTTGAGAAAGCAATCGAGAACGATCTTACTACACTTTTCCAGACAAACGGAAATTCATTTGTCAATTTACCTAAGAGAGAACAGCAGGCACTACGTTCACTGACAACGAACGAAAAAATCACGATAAAACCAGCCGATAAAGGCGGTGCCATTGTCCTACAGGACAGCACCAGCTACAGAGACGAGTGCCTACGCCAATTACAAGACACGAGGTCATACACTCTATTATCCATTGACCCGACAGAACGACTAACAAACACCATAGGATATCTAGTAGAAGAAGGTGTCAATGAAGGTTGGATCACCCCCAGTGAGGCTGCTTACTTAAGAAATCAGAACCCAATTGTACCTTATTTCTATACCTTACCAAAGGTACACAAGCCTCAGCGTCCTCCTCCGGGACGCCCTATTATCTCGGGTATTGGTTCCCTCCTCAAACCTTTGTCTACGTTTGTAGATTATTTTCTTAACCCCATGGTCAGCAAAATGCCAACGTATCTCAAAGATACAACAGATGTCTTGAGACTTTTACCAACAATTCAATTTGACGAATCTACTGTAATTTTAGTTTCCTTCGACGTGGAATCATTATATATGTCAATTCCACAAACAGAAACTCTAGAAGTGGTGAGACAACTACTCGAAGAAAACGAACCATCCTCGATAACACCAGTCTCTTTCATCATGACTCTGGCAGAAATAGCCATGAGAGAAAACTTTTTCAAATTCGAAGATTCTTTGTATCTTCAGATTGCTGGAACCAGCATGGGGAGCGTTTTCGCGCCGAGTCTGGCGAATTTGTACGTCCACAATTTTGAACAGAACATTGTGCTAACATCTGACAATCCTTTTCATCAATCGCTTCGCATATGGAAGCGTTATATTGATGATATACTAGTGATTTGGCACAGCACCCTGGACAACCTCTTGCTCTTCCACCAATGGCTTAACGCCCAGAACCCATATTTGAAATTTACAGTAGAATATAACAAGGCTGAGCTACCCTTTCTAGATCTTCTGATCACTGCAAAACCAGATGGACTCCATTCAGAGCTATATAAGAAACCTATGGCTCGCAACTCTCTCTTGAGTTACGAAAGCTGCCATCCTAGGTCTTTGCGTAACAATTTACCTTTTGGCCAGTTTCTAAGAATTCAACGTAACTGTTCAGATAAACACAGTTTCAATAAATATGCTTCTGAGTTAGAAGAGCAACTCATAGAAAGAGGATACCCCAAAAAAGTGGTTCGTCAATCAAAGAAACGTGCATCAAATAACAATCGTGAAGGACTGTTGGAGCCCAAACCAACAAAAGAGAAAACAGAGCGAATGACCTTCGTGAATACCTTCAATACTAAATCCAATGCATTGCAGAAAATTGTTAACAAACACTGGTCCATTCTAAATACAGGGGGAGACCAAATAGCGCGCCCTTTGTTTGCCTTCAAGAGAGGACAGAACTTGAAAGATAAATTAGTTCACACGAGACCTCCAACTAAATTACCACGCCAAGTAGGCACACTTTGGAACTCACCAGCTGTCACGGGCCATCATCCTTGCGGTACATGTGCTGCATGCCCCCAGACAAGCAAGTCTACCTCTATTAACATTGGAACGAACAGACCATGGGAACAACGTAGGTTCACGAATTGTAACAGTGAAAACCTAATTTATCTAATCACGTGCCCCTGCCAATTACGTTATGTCGGTATGACAACCAGGCGCATCAAGGTCAGAATATCCGAACATAAAAGTACCATTCGGTGTCGAAGGCAGGCAACTAGATTAACAGCACACTTTTTAGAGAAAGGTCACAGTCCAAATGATTTTCAGTGGACAGTTCTAGAGCAACCGCTAATACCAGAGCATGTCACTGATATATCAAACTTTCTCTTCAAACGGGAGCAAAAGTGGGTCTATCGATTGAATAGTGACAAGGCAGGACTCAATGAAGACATCCCGTGGATGTCACTATAAAATCCGAATAAACATTAGCAGAGATATATTCTCTAATAATCAGTCCACTATATTGTTCCAAAGTAAGATACTGCGCAAATATAGACCTTCGGTGAACATCTAACAATACAATAACATCTGAAACTACTGATTCCCCAGCAAGTTCACTTAATCGGGCTGACACTTGAGAACTGCGCTAATATCGTACAAACAGGGCAAGGCAGCTAAAGATAGCTTACTCACAGCTCCCCTCGAGAGTTCGTAATATCTATCCTAAATAGTAGAGTTCCACAGTTGTATCATACTGTAAATACATATGTAATGCTCTATGCTACAACCCGTTGGTACACCATCTAGCTTTAAAAATGATTTAAAAATGACACTAAAATGATTTAAAAATAATATACTACAACTCCCATGCACATCACGCAGTTTTGGTAGTTTCTAGTGCACTAGAGGTTAATGAAACTACAATTCCCTAGTTCTCTAAGGTTTTTTGTAGTTCTAAGTGGTCACGAGGGACACGATGTCACATGACCGCGGACAAACAAAATGGCTCTTCAATAGTGCTCCGGCGCCCCCCCAGATTGCACAGAGGGACGCTCGGAGTACCGGCAGGAAGGTAGGGAGAAGTCGTCATAATCAGCAGAAGCATTTTGAATGATATGCACAGAAAGTTAGCGGTCTTAAACTAAACGGGACAAGCTGCGCCCGGCATATTTGAGTTGCATTAGCAAGTTAGATGTGCAGACCCGTGTGTCTCTCAGTACAGCGCAAAGTGTTTAAACAAATGCGTTTAATAGATGCCTCCCATAAACACAAGCGGCAAGCAGCGCTAAAACTGTCGTCCCCTTTTTTGAAAAAGTGGCGTGTAACGCTCGATATGTTTCCAGGACTGCAGTTCCACGCAACACATGCGAGACCTCAATACAGACTCGGTGTGCCTGATGATAGATTAGATATATTATATATACTAGAGCATATACATTGCAGAGTAATGGTGCCATAAAAATGTAATATATCTACCTAGTGCCTTTAAAGATGTTAACATGAAATACACATCTGCCTCTATTACCAAGTCTTTTTGACAATACAAACAGCACTCGTGAGGCATGCAAAGTGCATATAATATAAAATATCTTTATGACACGCTCACTGACATGTGCCTTTTGGTGTGTAAAACCATTCTCAAACCAAACTATTCATAAATAATATCTATGTTTTCCGGCTGGGAACACGATATTTGTCCTGGGTGGTTACAACAATTAAACAACTTGTCTGCGAATTGAATGCCTTGACAAGGGCATCAACTTTATTTATCTTGACACGCCCGATTTTGTATAATTGAACAGGCGTGTGTGTGTATATATCTGCATATGTACTCCTGTACACATAGTCAATTATGCACAGGCCAACTACGAGAGTTCCTATGAACACAAGATAGTGATATCCACTTACAAGTAAATGAGATTGTGCTAACACGCGCACATTATCTGTGCGAACTCAAACGTCATATTCTGTGTTTTTACTAGTGCGGTGCTCCTCATACCTGAGCAGCGGCCAGGTGGGGTGATGCTTTTCCTTCAATAATTCGAGGTAAGAAAAATAGCAATTCTGCTTTCTGAATGACAAGATATGGTGACTAATTAACCAATCTCATACGTAAATGTTGTCTTAGCCCTAATATGAGCTTAAGATCTTTCGCCTTTCTAATTTTCTACTTTGTTTTCACAATTGCACATATATTTGTTTTCTTGTTCACAAATAACAGTGGAGAAGACAGAACAAAAGTGAAAATATACAGGTGATATTTTTCCTTTATTCAGACAGTAGCCATGAAGAACTAGGTCCTGAAGAAAGCAGTGATAAAATACATCACACATGCTGAAACATGTTGACCATACTGAATAACAGATATTTTGTTAAATCTGTTTGTTTATTCACATTTTAATATTGGGATATTTGAGGGAATTGAATAAATACATGCATCCACTCAATAGTTACCTAATTTTAACATCACTTTTTTTCACATTTACTTTGGCACTGTAATTTGGTTACCCGCTTAACAACATCTTGACAGTCCCCACAACATACTTTAGAAATATTCTAAAGTTATACTACCATTGCCAAACAGGTAGTAACACCACATTTTCTCCTGGGTAAGGAGAGCCCAGATGATGTAGGGCGGACTCAGGCGGGAACTGATGGGCACTTTTTTCCAAATAGGAGAATTAGTGCACAGTAAGACACATAGTCACTACAATTACCACACCATATGGTTTTTGGTTGTTTACAAAGTAGATTCTGGTTTGGCCTATTCGACTCCCAGACACTATTTCTAGTTGTTTGGTGTTAGTAGGGCATGTATCTGGTAAGTCGTTAAACGAGCCCAAGGACCCCATCTTAATGTAATTGGTTTTTTGGTCTGTTTTAGGGAAGACATGGCTTGGCAGTTCAGGCTGGACTGTTCCCATGAGGCAAAGGGTCAAGACTAATTTGCATATAGCTGTGTCTGAACTGGGGTGGCGAAGTGAGCTAAAGAACGATGATGGATTCAACCCAGATCTGCGACTGGGGTGAGTGTCTGAAAAGTTTCAGAGCTCCGGGCATCATTTCCTGGTGTTTGCATTAGAGCAGACACCATCAGCGGTGATCACTTTGCATATGTTTAAGATATTATTGTATTTGTGTGCATGTATAATCCCCGTGTGAGGCGGCCCCCACGTGACCTCCATGATTGTGTATGTTGTCTTACACCTGTCTGCCGCGGTCACCAGTGCCTCGGTATATTCCGATGGACCACACCGGAGACCTGTGTGTAAAGTTGTATTACACTTTCACTGTAAATCACGGTGTTATTACCGCTGCTTAACATGATGAGGCGATGTTACCTATTATGCTAATTAAACTTTGCTTTAGCGGCACGCATGGTGACAGTCTTGATCACCTTCTGAGCTGCCGTCTGCCTGGCCTGTAACAGCTGGGAACTGTGCATCACTCGAGGGCTACCTACTCACTGACGGTTTTAAGCTATGTTAGTAGTCGCTCCCACTAACTCTCTCTGGGCCGGGTGAATGTGAGAGCCACTATGGTTGGTGCCTGTCAACTTAAAATCTCAGCCTAATGAGTGTCACTAGGTCATCAGAGCCTGTAGGGACAGGCTGCAGCTAGTGTGATGGTGACGCCAGCGGGGCTCGGCAGGTAGTAGGTGGCACACTGCACCGGGGTGGACCGCTCAGTCAGCGAAAGATTTTTTTCATGAACTTATTTCTTTTTGAAATAATACAGCTTGTGGCCTATGATGTGACTCTTCTTGGAGTTTCTCATTGCTGAGATGGGTGTAATTGCTGATATGTATCTGTTTCCTTTGTCTTTATTACTCGATTTTGCTTGCCAGAAAGTGTCACTCATGGTTGTTGAAATGTCACTCATATTTACACTGAAATTATGAAAAGGTCACACATAGCAATCTGAAACCTTGGCAACTATGCGGCTGCCTCCACCCTCTGACAAACCAGCAGTCATCCAACAAGGCCTCGGTCTGTGTTTCAGCAGGTGCACTTGGAATTGGCACCCACGCCTTCCCCCAGGCGAGGGACCGGGCAAGACACGATCGCACTCCTACAAGAGAAGCCAGGTACTACCTGGAAAACAGCGTCTTGGATGTGGAACACCAGTGCCGACCACTCCCCCACCCACTGTGCTAGTTGCAGCAGGAAGCCTAAGTGCTTGAGCGAGGGGGCACTGCCTTGGCCCTTCCTCGTAGGCAGAAGTCAGTGGGCCTCAGTGGGGATCAGGCTGGCAGGCGGAGTGTGGCAAAGGCATGCAGATACAGAAGCAGGCAAGAATAGAAGTCCAAATCCAGAAAGCTGAGGGCGGGCACGAGCAAGGTACAGCAAAGATGTAGGCGCATGTCAAGTGCGTGTTGTAAGGATGGGATGGTAGCATGACTCCATGTTGTGGTGAGACTATGGGCGCTGGGACCAGTGGGGTCAATTTTGGATGACCCATACTTGACATGGAACAGGATATTGGATGGAGTACAGCTTCCCCAGACAGCAGAAGTGTATTACCTACATCCCTGGAGCAGAAAGGAGGCGTCCCAGACACTGAAGTGTAGGAGGATGGAGACACAGCGACCATTAGCAATTCTATGAGGACCTTTTAGCAGGGAATTTCTGATTCGTTCTTCCTAGCGCTGCCATTTGGTTGATGATAGGGGAGTGGGGGTGAGTTAGCAGATTCTGATGCTAAGGGGGCGGAAGGTTCTAGGCAGGGCCTGCCCTTTTGTCTTTTCCTGATTGCTACTTTAAAAAGGATGATGAAAACCAGCTGCATAGTCTTCCCACTTCATCATGTCTCTGTTTTAGATACACTTGCTTGGAGCCAGCATCATCACTAGTTTCTATGAGAACTATCACCTTGCACAAAGGCTGTGTCTACACTACAGCCACAAAATGATATTTAAAAAGGAACCACCTCAGAACAGCCCCTGGAATCAACATTCCCTGTATGGAAAATGAGTATAAAGGTGGGACCCAAACAATCCCACTTTGTTCCTGTTCTAGGTTCTTCTTGACCAACAAAAGGAATGCTCTGCGGAGTACTTGAAGAGCAGCTGTGATCATGGCCTGATGTTTGTCTAACATTGTCTCCCAGAGGTGAACGGACATCACCTAAAGTCTGCCCATCTTGCTGGAAAGTTGTGGGTCTGCCTAGTGCTTAGTAGCCTGCCTGCCAAGAGAGGAAAGGAGAGTGCCTGACGCCGCAGGAGTAGACACGGTCCAGGACAAGAAGCCCAGCCATGTTCCTGGCATGTGTAGCACCCAAAACAGCCAGCTTCTAGCTGCAGCATACCGGTGCAAACTTGAACTGCCTATCTGCAAGGATTATGGGGTGAAGTGTGAGAAGCATCATTGACAATCCCCAGGATACAGTGTGGTGGATAGCATTGTTAGTGTGATCATGGGGACCTGTTCTGCCTCTTGGTCGATGTGATGTATGGCCAGTGAGGCCCAACAACATGACAGTAGCAAAAGATGCCCCTAACGTCCTGGAGGCTGTAACTGCAGAAGACTAGCAATGGCTTCTAAGGCCTGCTGTGCTGTTCATTCCCAGCATCCTGTGCCCTCTGATGAGGTTTCTGTAACCAATAAGAACTCATCACTAATTTCTGTGCCTAGTTGTGTACCATCAACAGAATACATAATGCCTGAAAACAAAGACAGAGAAACTATACCATGAACTCAAAAAAGATAATTCCGCATATTAAGGAAATTAGCAGTTGCCAAAGTGGACTTTTTTGCTTAAGATCTGAACCAACTAACCTATTGGTTACTAGACATGGTAGCTTGTACCAGTGCTTGATTCTTTCCTATGATGTTTTAGCAATGTTTAACCCTTCTAGATATTGTGCATAATAGGTGCTGTTTTAGACCACTATAAATTGTGTGAGAATTGTCATACTTGGCTAGAGCCCCATAGAGGTGTTTGTAGAACTGTGAAGCTGAACTCCATTACTTGTGTGTAGGATTACATTTTGCTGTGATATTGAAGTACTTTCCATTTTACTAAGACAAGCGCTGGGCTCGACAGCAAGTGATTGTGTCTTTTGTTTGAGTTATGATTCTCTGTCCCCTCTCAACACCACCCCCCTAAGCAGCCTTTGACTGCTCACTCTTGCTACCCTGAGAGTCAAGTGGGGAAAGGCTGTACTTGGCCCAGTTGGTAGAGCCAGAGTACAACATACCCAGGACACCAGAGGCAAAAGAAACTATTGTTGCGGCCCAGTAGCCTCTGCCTGTCCTGTGGCTCTCTGAACGTGATCTAACAATCAGCCTGAGAGACTGAATAGCGAAAGTCCTTGTAAGACAAAGATAGAACCAATTGCACTAAGTGGGGCAAGCTTAGAGTAAGGTATGCATCATAATAAAGTGACACCATTTTAGTGAAGTAGTTTCATAAAGTGACTTAGGTGGGGACAAGAGGATTAGCAAGGAGCAGCAGACTAGTCATCATATGGTAGTGCTTAGTCTGAGTTCCGCAGATTTCACAGAAAAAAAATCAAAATCTGAGCCTATCCCTAAAATGGCCATTGCAGCTAGACAAGGGAGGTTGGTTTAACCACTGCCTTGAAGAGAGGAGTGTAAACCACCAAACAGGCCGGCATCGGGCTGAGGAGGGATAATGCATTGCAGCACAGGCATGGTCATTGGAGCCGGCCTGTTGTTAAAGCAGCTGATGTCACAGACAGGTGGGATGGGCACAGCATCTGATCAAACCTCGTGTAGAGGCACAAAGCAGGAGGGGCCGGAATGGTCGAATTGCATGGCAGGCTGTTATCAGGAAAAGCTAGACCTCCAGAACCTCTGCCATCAGGTCAGGGAGGAGAGGTGTCCTGCCAGAAGTTGCTGTTCCAAAATTCTCTGAAATGCGGGCCCCTAACTCATATTGCAACATATGTCATCAGTCCAGCCATCATATAATGTATTTTATGCTGACGACTTCACTGCAGTGTTAGGGAGTTATACAACTAAAGTAGGTGACACAGCACTTTAATAGAAGGCATCTGTTTAGATCATAGCCAAGATCATCTTCCATACATAGGCCTCCTATTGACCAGCAGAGAATCCTGCTTTGCCCATTCAGCTGCAATAAATGGTCTAACTTCATAATTATCTTTGGAGAACAACTTATGAACTATTTTACCACACTAAACCTAACATTTTATCGCAGTGATCCTTTTTCCCAGATGCATTAGAACTTGTAAAATCATACGATTACTTAAGAAATCACATGCTGATCCCATCTCTTTACCTAACTTCAATAACTTCAGACCTACCTTGATTGGGAAAGACAGAGAAATCTGAAACAGAGCAACTCACACTGTTTACTGAGAATGAATAACTACTCGTCCCCTAATAATCTTGATTTAGCAAAGCAAGTAGAACAAAAACAATTGCAATCACAATTTTGTATAAGGTCTACTGATTACTGGACAATGATGATTCCTGTCTCCTTGAAATTCAGATTATTTTTAACAGCGTGCTGAAACAATTCTCTTTCTCCATGGGAATACTTAAATCGCTAGTTATACTGGGCAACTTCTTTTCTGACCCTGACTTTGTGACATGTGGAAATTCATATCAGCCCCAACACTTAATCAAAGTGAGGGAAAGGAAGATCCAATTCGTTAGTCCCCCCCTTACATCTACATAAAAGCCTCCAACTTTGCTAACATCTCATACTAAAGTCTACCTTTATAACCCCCACTACAGTTTTAAATGCATTCATTGTACTACTGAGAGCATTGGAAATAATGATCTTTTGTGTTAGGTGTGATCAGCGTACCCATTGATTAAAGTGGATTTGTATCACATCAAACAAAAGGAAATCCCTCTAAGACAGGTCAGCTCACCAGGAGGAGTAGCCCCTGACTATGACATACCCTCGCAGCATATCTATCGCAGAGCTGCATATGTGCTGCTCATGCTGAAAGGTAAGGTAGGTGAGGTGCACAGGTGCTGAGGCGGGTCCCTATCGAGCTCTCTATTTTTACTGGAGGAAAAAAAGCTTAACTCTGCAATAGCACCATCCCTCACTGCTTGTGATGTAACTTCAAAGAGATTAATTTTTCAGTTTTATGCGCAAACATGAGCACCAGTTATATAACACACGCACATATTCATGTTTTGAATCACAGAATGTTGAGTGGATGCGAGGCTCGAATCTGCTTTCTCAGCTTGAAAGTCGGCAGTTCTAGCCTTACGCCACAATCTCGCCGCAAAAACGGAAGCATTTCCAATATTATATACATCGAAGTCATAGTTGTTGCTTATTCATCATATGGAATTTACGACAATCACAGGATTTTGAGCGTCCCTGCTGAAACTCGAACCTCGTTCCTCAGCTTTAAGGTCCACGGCTCTAGCCTTTAGGCCACATCCTCTTACTAGCATGGACCATCTTGGTGAGTTACCTTTTCTGTGATACTGGGGATGAGCAACTATTTATGTTTGGCGGTGTGGGGGTATGTTTCACATTTATTTAGTGAAAGTCAGCATACGGGTGCTGGCCAAATTTCCAGGCACTTTTAACAACAAAGCTGAACGCCCCGCAGGTTCCTAAAATGCCAAACTGATTTCCAGGCACTTTTAACAACAAAGCTGCACACCCAGCCGGTTCCTAACATTTTTGCTCCTGAATAGGTAGTGATGGTACTCCAGGGTTCAAATTTTTTGTGGGAGCTGTTGTACTTGCCTTTATTGAAAAGTCACCTTCTTGCTTCAGGGGAGGTCGGTAAAATTGATGACTTAGGACCCTGGTGGAGTCAAGCATTCTAATTTTGTTATATACACAATTAAAAACCACCAAGCATATTTACACTACAAATAATAACACTCAGCACAACTTCATTCAACTTTACATAATAAGATTCTACTCACTACCACATAAATACACCCACATAAAACCAACCTATACCACATAGGAACAATCAACAAATACACTTGACACCATGCAACATAATTACAATCAGCAAAATTTCACTCAACGCCACATAGTTCTACGCCACACAAACTCAACACTTTTCCATTACACACCACATAATTCAAAGAGAAACCACATAAGACAAAAGAACACAATTAAATAACACACATATACATACAATCCACACAACATAACTACACATCACAAACTTAAACAGCACACCACAAAATTAAACTCCACTACATAATACTCCACAACACAAAATACCATACCACATAATTACTCTCCATAACACACAATCCCACTCCACATAATTCCTATGCAATAAATAACGCAAAATTTCAAACCACATATTTCCCCCGCACAACATACCACATAAATTCCACAATACACGACAAACATTCACTCCAAAACACATAAGTAAAAAACGCCAATAGCAATACACTCTACTCTAATTTACAAACCTTCTCTCAACACCCCTTTACAACAAAAACCTTTAGCCATACTACATAGCAACAACACAAATCTACTACAAACAAAAAAAGACAATGTCACAACAAGCACAGCTATCAACTGTCCAAACGTTTACATTAGTTGGAAACAGAACTGCTTATAACAATTCTTTATTACAACTTTACTGCATGCTAGACAACAGCCACATTGCTCTACAACATAACGTTAACACATTGGCAAAGCCAATAGCTATAGCTAAACACTTAAAAGATCCCAAAGGCGAGACCTATTTGCTTAGCCAATGCTTATTTTTTAATGAATTTACATCTATGAAAAAGGTCAGAACTGCAAAAACGTGCCCTAAATGTGCAGAAAGGGGTATTTATCCACTTCACACAACTGCCCTAATTAAAGTAATGCGGTATTGTTACATCAGAAATTGCAGCGAATCTGACTCACAATATGGAATAACACCATGCGCTTGCAAAACCTGAAGTGAATTTTGCAACAATGAATGCAGAATATCAAATAGAAACACTGTTTCCCCATGGTATTTCTCAAATTAAGGTACATTGGTAGTATCAATTTGTGGGCTGTTTAGATTATAGCCCTAATTATGAATTGAACAGGTAAATGCAGCCGAAGGGGTAATCTGTTAATTCCAATGCCAGCAGCCATTTCCACCATATTTACTTCTCAGCCCATTCATTGGAAGAGTCTCCAGCTGACACGTTGTTCCTGCCACAAGACTCGTCTGTGAATTACCAGGAGATACAGGGTATTACCATGATAGCTCCCAGCGTCAATACTGCAGAGGTTTTCATAAAAATGTCTGCTACATCAAATGAGTGACATTTTTCCGCTCTGCCCAGTTAAGCACATTATTAATTTGGGTCCATGTCAACGTAGACCCGACTATAGAGACATTTCACGTGTTGACGGTTTTGGCGGAAAGGCTGTGTAAATCACCATTAAAAATGCATCAAATGACACGTAGCTCAGCGCTGGTTAATTTAAACTCCTGGCCACAGTGTACTGACTGCCTCAGAGCCTGAAATCCTATCTAATCACCGCCGGGCATCTGCTGCAGGGGAGGCGCGCGGGCTCTCGCGCGCTGCAGGGGAGGGACAGTCTCACGCCGGTTTCCGCTCACGTCAACGCTACCCAATCTTCAAATCAGATAAAACCGTCGTGGCCTTACAAATCTCGTCTGGCTCTCCATCTAAACATGAACATAATCTGTGCGCAAAAACCTTCCAGCGTTGAAAGAAAAATATTAGAAGTAATTCTCCAGTACGTGAAGTTATATTATGGAAGAGGTGTGGCGCCGCGGCCAGGGCGACTGACGCTGGAATCTGGGGATCACAGTTCGATCCCCGGCTCCGGCGGCAGGTTAGCCCAGCACCATGAGACTCTGGGCAATAGCTCGCTTAATCTTCCCGACGGCCCCCAGCGCCTAGAGACCCTTACGGGTGATTGTGCGCTTTACAAATGTGGACTTTTATATTATGCTATAGAGACGCACAGCATCGTGGCTTTTATTTGGGATTATTTTCTAACTGGTCGCGCGGGCATTCTGCCAGTCTTGCAATTACTTTGCAGCCGGAGATCTTGGTTGTGTGCAAGCACGAGGTGGAGTGTCCATTTTTTAATCTCTGGCTGTCTGGGAGACCTCATATCAGAAAATCTTCAACAAGTACTATAAGAAGCAGGGGCATGATGCAAGCCCCTGTGGGGACTGATGGGGAGGGGGGAGTAGGTAGGATCCAACAGTTCAGTGCTCCCAATTTAGCCCCAGGCCAATACATTTCTATGAGATATGAGCGACTCAGGGCCCCTCTTTACATTCTGCAGGGGGGCCTAATTGTTTAGTGCTAGCCACTGCAGTCCTCAATTTGTAAAAGGATAAGTGCTAAGGCCCAGAGGTGACCCACTAGTAGTTCCACCAGTGGCATGCTTCATCATTGGATCCTCACAAACGGCATCCAGCGTGAGTGGGTAAGGCTCAAGGTGGTTTGTTAGTGGAGCTCTTATTGCTGCAGGATCTGTGGTTTAAATTCAGCCGCGGTCGGTAGTGGGATGACCTGCAGGGCAGTGACGTGGGGAGGGGCAGGGTGGGGGGTAGTAATGTATGGATTACGGAGTTTTACAGGTAAGTAAACATATAAATAAATAAAACGCATTTAGTTGCGTGCACTGCATCACCAAATGCGATGCAGTGCGCGCGACGAAATTCGTTTTATAT
Source organism: Lissotriton helveticus (assembly GCF_964261635.1). NCBI lineage: Eukaryota > Metazoa > Chordata > Amphibia > Caudata > Salamandridae > Lissotriton > Lissotriton helveticus. The sequence continues at coordinate 1,786,190,560 of NC_136065.1, forward strand.
ATTTATATGTTTACTTACCTGTAAAACTCCGTAATCGATACATTACTACCCCCCTCCCCACGTCATCGCCCTGCAGGGTATCCCACTACCGACCGCGGCTGTTTAAATTGCCTACAGTTTACCCCAATCACAGTTAAGTTCAGGGCACGAGTCAGGGGTACACCCGGGTACATGGCGTCCACCCACTATTTTCACAGGGTGGACACCGTCTCCCCTACCAAGAAGTTGGGCCCCACAGAAATATGTTGAACTTGTCCCGGTGTAATTTTCAGACACAGGGACACACTCAGCAGCTCCTGCACGTTGTCTGCTTTTGATTCTCAACAGCAACGTGCAGGCTCTTAGGGGACTTCTTTTTACACGTCCAGCTTTGTCAAAGATAAAGGCAGAAATTAAGGGGCCATCAGGCCTCCTTTTGATCATATCAGACGTGATGTGGCCTGGAACCTCTCACTTAAATGCAAACGCACAGGAGAGGAAACAAAAGCACACAGCTTGTTATCGCTTGACAGATACTTAAGAGATGCATGGTTTTTACTTTGTTCAGTCCCTGTATGTAAGTGCACGAACTGTCAGAATGTCAGATAGAATGGTCTATCCCAGTATTTGCACAAATAACAATATAAATAGCGCGTTTTAGGTCTTGCCTGATCCAACGCATGCGCTGCTCTGGCGAGACTTTTAGTACGGGCTTCAGAAAATGCTACCACTGTGGCCTAGAGCTTTCAGTTACGCGTGTGGGTGCGCGCTTATGAGCAGAGGTGCCATATGGCTTTCCTTGCATGCTCATTAAGCGCATCACTCGCATCGCTTGATCGCGATCACTTTCACTTTTGCGGCCGTGTCACTCTCACAGCAGCGCAGCCAATGCTTGTATGTTTGCTCGGCAGTGCTGAGCAGCCGCCGCTGCATTAATAGAGGCAGAATGTACCCAGTGAATCTCACTCATTTGGGCTTTTTACATCTACTTATCTCCCAGAATCATATATCTGACATGCTATGAGGGCAACGGAGTGATATCACTCCTACCCCCTTACGCGCTTATGCAGCATGGCAACGTTATAATACCGCGGTGCATGGGGAGCGGGCCTGTGCAAGATATTTAGGACATACCCCACCACGTCCAGAATTTCGGTGACGGGGAAGGTCCTTCGGCAGTGTTTCTGCTCATCTAGCCCTGAGTATACTCCGCCTTTCTTTTTAATTACCTTTAGATTCATTCTTTACCAACCACCTGACACTGACAGCCCTGCTTGGTTTTACCTGTAGAAGCCGCATATTTAAAAGTACAACAAGACAGCGCAATACCTAAGCGGCCTGATCTTCTTTTTGGCTGTTTAATAAATAAAAAATACAATGCTTCTCGTTCATCACCCGAGTGCAATTCACTACTATGTGGGGTGTCGTTTTGTGTGTGATGAGCCGGTCATTAGGTGTGTTTTTTACAGATACATGAGTGGTTATCACGTACACTAAGCAATGGACTAATGCTTGTGACAATTTGAAACACGTTTTAGCTACATAAGGATTTGACCTACATTTATGCATGTAACCTATGAAGATGCCTAACAATGTATGTGTCTTTCTATTGATCTACTCTGCAGGTCGGAGGCTTTTAATGACAGTTTTTCTTTTACAAAGAGGTCCTTCTTTTGCCACATTGTAATAGGGGGTGCTAGTCTTGGGCACTTTCATCTTGCCAGACATCACTATTTGCAGCGTGTATATTAACTCGAAGGGCTGGTGTGCATGCTGTTTTTTAGTAATCAGGTGCACGTTGACAGTCTGCATCAGGCGCACCCAATACGTCGCTAATGCCACCGAGTACAAGCTGGACGAATCCAACATTTCTTCTTTAGAAACCACATAAACTCCTCGGGCTTATTCACTTCTTGAACAAGCATTGGCATAGCCAATAGATCTCGCCTTTGGGGCCTTATAAGTATTTAGTTATGCAGCACAATATCCTTCCTGCAACAACATTAACTGTTGCATGGCTAAACACTTATAAGGTCCCAAAGGTGAGACCTATTGGCTATGCCAATGCTTGTCTATTTTTTTATAGCGCTTCTCATCCTACTGCAGAGTCTTTCAGTGAGGTTACAGTGATGCCATGTGAGATGTCACGTGTTGTGACGTTATGTGCTGTGTTGGCACGGGTCATGATATCACTTGCATACTACCTGCAACTTGGTCAGTCCCCCTACTTCTTTTTATAGGACTTCCGCCCTGGTTAAGTTGATCTCTTTATTATGGATACCGTTGGTAAGATTCAAAACATCTATGAGAGGATGTTGTTAGGGTATATTATTTACCCAAACATCTTTGGTTGTCATGTTTCAGCCAAATTAACTACCCAAAAGGGTCAAATGGCTTTCATCAGGACCGAGTTCCCTTAAGATCCCTAAATTATAAGAGATGATTTATCACTATTATGGTATATTAATCAGTTGTGACATTCTCACAAACACAAGCACATTCATACCTGTACCAACTATTGTACAGGAATTTCCCTATGGTTGGCTAGAATGAAATGATTATCATTTCATACTTCATGTACACTTTGGGTATTATTGCACGTAAGCCATCTATGCAGTAATCATGCAATGTTTCACACTCATAAGTGAACACCCATTTAAGCCCTACACAAAGCAGTGATATCACTCTTTTTTCAACATTTTTTAAATTGGTGAAGAACAAGCTTGAGGGTACACAATCTCATGCAAGATGAATAAGTATCTAGACCTACACTGCCCATACGTATTTATGGCTCCATAGAGTCTCAGTGGTCTGGGCTGCCTCTGAAGTCAAACTCTATGGAGGAACATTCTCATGTAAATAAGCTGTACATTTATTTGGTGAAGATAGAAATTATGAGCGAAAACATATGCTTCCAAGACTTACTTCATATGGGGTTCTCGCCTGCCGGATTACCAGACCTTGTCCTTCAAGTCCTGCATGTTGGAAGGCTCCTGTGTTTGTTTGAATTTTAAGGGATGCTCATTGTCAGATGCGTTCGAGCATCATCTTGTGGCCCCGTGCTCACTGGGGTGCGTAGCCTTGGAAGTGGGCAACCAGAGCAGTACATTGCTCAAACAGGTTAGTGTATGAATGCATCAATTCGAGGCAATCTTGTCCCATGTCATCAAAAGAGCAGTAGGTTGTTCAAAAAGGGTCCTGCGTGTGCATGTCAGCGCACGGTCTTTAAAATCGTGGGAGTTATAGTCCCATGTTGGCAAAATCGTCGGATTCTGGCCCGTGGGATTCGGGTTTATATTGTTGAGTGAGTTTCCATATCACTCAGCTCCTCACTGGAGTGTGTGAGGTATGTACCTAATCTACCCATAACTTCTAATGTGCGATAGATTAACAAAACTTGTTACCGACAAACGTCCCTAATCATTTGTCTGTAAATCCCTGATGGGGACATGTGGAGTGTATGTGTTTATTGGTCCCATTCACTGATGTTGTATAGTGAACGGGGTTAATGAAGTATGTGAAACCATTTTTATAAACACTTGTTTGCAGCTTGTTCAATTACATAATCCAATCTATATTCATCCATCAGGCCTCACTCTTATGACTACTATGGGTTGGAATTGGATATTTGGTAAACAGTGGATGGGGGGCTTATAATTGTGATGGGGCACATTAACGTAATGGTCAGTCGGGATTATGGATGAATGGATATTACAACCTCATATCTTACCCCTTAGGTTTGTTGGAAGGTGGCTAAACCAGTTTATAAATTAGCCCTGCAATATGTTCCCCAAGGGATATAATCATTTAGGCCTTGTGTGTTGAAAGTCTTTATATCCATCTTTGATCTTTTTCAAACAGGATTCCTTCTATATTTCTTCTCTTACCATCTATCTGTTCAATCACTGCCCATCTTAGGTCTTTTTATTGTGTGTCCTGCAGAGATATAATGTTCTTCTATCTTTGTAGTGCTCCGTCTGCAGCATATGTTACTACGAGACTCGCAAATTCGCGTTTTTATTTTGCCGATCGTCATACCTATGTAACGAAGACCAGATGGCCAGGTTATTTAATGGATCACTTGTTTGAAGTTACAATTGGTTTGTCTTCTACTATTCTATCCTGAGGGTAGGCCAAACTCTATTGTATTTGTAGGGGATGTGAGATGGCAGATGCAACATTGCCCACATGGGTAGTGTCCTGCCACTGCAGGGAGTCCAAACTATCTGTGAATTGCCTTTTCTGTAACCCCCAGTTTCCGCTGTCTGGAGTGGTCTAATGTATCCTTTAAGCTTCTTGCCCTCTTGTGGGAGAACAACGGGTAGTCCCAAACACGGGTCCCAGTGTTCAGTATTTCTTTTTAATGATCTTTTTATCATATCTAATGCTATGCTGAAAGTTGTTACACAGCAAGGTTTGAGTCTTTCTCTATCCTGTTTGTGGTCTCCAAAAGAACATCTCTATTCTGGTTTCTGGCCCTTTTCTTTATTTTCTGTATAATCCTCTCAGGATAGTCATGGGTCCTTAATTTATTGGCCAGAAGTTGTACCTGTTTTTTACAATCTGAGATGAAGCATGCCACTGGTGGTACTAGTGGGCGAGGGTCCTTTTATTTAATCTAATAGATTCCAGGGTTCCTGTCCCCTACCACCAGTCTTCTGAGAACAATCAAACATAGGAGTGCCGTCTCATTGAGATATGATACTCCCAAATGCTTTGTTCTAACAGCTTAATCCTGGAACAGGTCCTTCAGTGTTCTACAGTCGCCGGCCGCCCAGCTGGGGAATGATCTATGGTATAGTGCCAGGGTGAACTAGGGTTTTGTGTGAATCGTGTATTCGGGGGTTATTAAGATCGTAAGGCCTCTCTTGGTGGTCAAGTGGTTCCATATATCAAGGACGGTTCTTGTAGATGTGGCTGTGTATGCGGTTTTTGGCCATGCCAAGCGTGGAAGCCAAACTAGGGCCCACAAGAGTCGGCACGCGACTGCCCGGTATATGTAGAACGAGGTTAGTTCATTATCTCCTAAAGTCTACTCGCAGATAAACCCAAAGGTGGGTGGCCCAGTACTAATCCAAGAGGTTCAGGCATGTTAGACCCCCTCTGTCCCTAGGGAACACAAGGAGTTTGGTTAATATGTGTGGTTGTTTTCTATTCCAAACAAAGGAGCCTATTTACATTTGTACCTTAGCATTGTCCACAGTGGGAATTGGAGTGGGGAGTGACCAGAAGAGATAGAGGAGAAGACGGGGAAGTATATTACATTGGACAAGATTGATCCTTCCTAGCCATGATAAATATAAGGGCCTCCATCTCCAATATCTTCTAGGATTTCTTTGCGACAGGGAGACCGGTTTATCTTAATCCAGTACTCCGGTTCTTGCATCGGATTGCGTGAAACATAATGATGATGCCTCCAGACAGGTACGAACCTCCCGAGACAGATACATTGGTTTCAATTGGTTTAGGTCCTGGCCCTACTGAATTGTTATTTGTTTTTGAAATTTTATAAAGCGCCGCCTTGACCTATAAAGGGCGGAAGACAAACATTCACGCTAGAACAGAAAGTGAAACCAAAGTACATTTTGTGGGAAAAGATGCGAGTAATAAGTACAAGCAAATATAAATGCTACCATTCAAGAAGAAAAAATTGTTCTTACTCAGACACAAGGTTGTCAGGATCAACCTCAGAGATACTGGCCTTAGACTTCTGCCAGTGTCTTTGTCATTAGTATTTATGATAGCTACTATTTTATTTATTTATTTATTTAGAAGGTTTTGTATAGCGCAAACAAGACCCTTACAGGTATCAGAGCGCTTTACAGGGTAGACGTTAAGTAAAAAAGAAAAAAACAAGCATAGAAAATTGTAGGTGAGTCTCATACAAACAGAATAACTGATACCAACTAGCAAATATATTAACAGTAAGCATAAATAGTTCAGATATATTTAGCCATGAGAATAGCTTTCACTTCTTTTTGAAGATTGCAGTAGAAGGGTTCTTTCTTGTTTCTGGGGGCAAAGCATTCTAGAATTCTGGGAGCCATTCCTGAGAAGGACAGGTTGTATGTTTTCTACAGGACTACAGGTGGTACAGCACGCGGCAGCCAGATTGGTTTTAGGATTACCGCGTAGGGCATTGGCCTCGGCTGCATTGAAGGCTCTTTATTGGCTCCCGGTCCACAAAAGAATCCTGTTCAAATTCTTACTGACAACTTTTAGAGCCCACCTTCACTTGGACCCAAGATATCTTTCAGCAAGATTCAGGCCTCATACCACTGTAAGAACATTGATGTCTACTACTGCAAATCTGCTCAGGGTTCCAGCATTTAAATTAGCCACTAGAGGCGGAAGATCAGCTACCGTTTTGGGAGCAAAAGCCTGGAATAGTATGCCTAAGGAACTCAGATTTGTTGAACAGGAGGGGCAGTTTAGGAAATTGTTAAAGACGTGGATATTCGGAATATCGGATGCTTGCTGCCTAAAGCTTATCTAGGTTTATTTTACATATCTGATAGGTTGTTACTTACAGCGCCAGAAGACTCCGTTAGGAGTGGCAGTTCATGCTATAGAAAATGACTTTTCATTTCATTTCATTCTTCTTGACAAATCGTTGGGGTTTCAGTAGAAGATTATTGGAGCTCCTGGTGGATCTATTCCCACAATAGAGCACCAATTTATGAGCTAGGTAACTCAGAGTTTTGTGATGTAATGCCTTGTGTGTCATAAATGCGATTTTCAAATGAATTCTAACCTCGAAAGTTAGCCAGCTTGGCCCCAAGTACAGTTCCTAAATCCACATCCCAGCCATCCACCCCCACAGCCCACCTACCCACATCCACAACTCTGCCCACACCCACATCCCAGCCATCCACCCCCACAGCCCACCTAACACACACATTCACACCCGCAGCACCCCTACCATCCCCACACACAGTTGCCCCAAACCACACACCAGGCCAGTCCTCACTGCATGCATCTACACCCATAACACAGACCCACACCCCACCCGTAGCCACCCCCACAGTCCACCCAACACACACACTCACACCCGCAGCACCCCTCCCAACCCCACTCACACATGCAACAAACTTCACACCAGGTCAGACCTCACTGCATGCATCCACATCTACACCCATAACACAGCCACATACCTCACTCGCGCCTGCACAAAACCCTAGACTTGATGAGATCATGATCTCATTAAATCAAATCAAAGAAGAACTCCAAGCACTCAATGACCGTTTCTCGAGACAATCATGGGGAATTAGAGCAACAAGACACCTCAAATCTAGCCGGCCCAGGAACCAACTAACAACTAACGCGAATCTCTATTGTCCCAGCTGGTCCTCAGTCCCCTCCTACAATAACTCATCCCAACCAACTTGAAGCATCAACCCGCTCTCAGGGAGCGATTTACTCTCTCTGGTGAGTTCGTATGATCCCGCTCCCATGAAGCCACTCACTCCCGCCTCATTGGTGATTCCTACTATCCCCCCTGACCCTCATAGGACCACTAAACCAAACACTAGAGATGTCACAGACAACAACCTTAGAAGAATCCCTATCACTCAGGAACCCTCCTCAGCCATCATCACGCCCAAACTCAAATGTATACTCCTAAACTGCAGATCGGCCGCTAGACATGCAACGGACATAGCTGACCTCATCCTCACACAAGAACCAGACCTGATAATGCTAACTGAAACCTGGCTAAAGGAATCCTCCACACCAATCATTGAAATTTTAGTACCACCCAATTACAACATCATCAGACTAGACAGAGCCGATAAGTCGGGGGGAGGTATCGCCTGCATACATCATAGTAATATCTCAGTAAACAGAGCCATTTCCCCAGCATTCCCGTCATGCGAATACATATGCCTTGACATCACTAGCAAGGGCAAACCTGTCTGCTCTCTGTACATCTATCACCCACCAGGAGAGAACCTCGCCTTCACCGAACACTTCATGGATATGGTATCTTGAAACACGGGGTGACAAAATACCCAAATATTCCTTGGATACTTCAATCTCCATTGGGATGATCACAACGATACAGTAGTGAACAGCCTCAAGAACTTCCTAGTTGACCTAGACCTAACCCAATTTTGCAACATCCCCACACACGACAAAGGTTCGATCCTGGACTTAATAATCTCGAAAACAGACTCCATTCAGCTAGAGTCAATCCAACCCTGCGATTGGTCAGACCACCACATCATCACCTTCACCATTAAGGAAACTGTGAAACTAAACTCAGCTCATTCCACAAGACCAAAAGTGTGGAAAAGAGACCTGAAAAAACTCAACCCCAACACCTTGCCATCCTCCTGTTACAACCTACTGTTGCCCCCCGCAGGGTCTTCCAAAGTACACGATCTCACCAATAATAAATGAGGTCGCACCTGTTCAACTAAAAAGAGTCTCTATAAAAAATTCTAAACCTTGGTACAACGGAATACTCAACGAGGACAGGCGTTCGCTCAGAACTTCGGAGCGTGCCTGGAGATCAATACCATCCGCCAATCACCTCAAGATTCTCAGGACAAAAAGAAACGCATATTACCGAAAGATCAAGCGCACCAAAGCCGACTTTTTCAGCCTACAACTTGACCAGGCAAGAAATCGTCCCCAAAAACGTTTTGAACTGATCAAAACCCAATCTAAGGAGGCACCTCAACGTCCACAAGACATAGAATGCCCGCATCCAAACTGTGAAGAATTCTCCACCTTCTTCACCCTGAAGACCGATACCATCAAGAACGACCTCTTAAATGATCTAACCTTATACTCGAGACCGCATACACAAACCCCTCCAGCACTCCCAACCGCGCCATGCCAACTGACATCAAAGCCCAACCTAAAAAACGATGCAGCTTGGTCATCATTTACCACCTACTCCGAAGATTCCATAGGCAAAATACTCAGTGCCCTGAACCCTGCCAATCACTTCTCTGACCCACTTCCGGCAAACGCAGTCAAAGACCTAACTCCACTGCTTCTACCTCTCTGGTCCAAGATCATAAACAGTTCACTTCAACAAGTTTGCATTCCAGATACCCTCAAAGTAGGTCAGGTATCACCCATTCTAAAGAAGCCCCCGGCAGAGCCTACGGACCTAAACAACTATCGCCCTATCTCCAATATCCCTACCTTGGCCAAGCTTCTGACAAAATGTGTGCATCTACAACTAACGAAGCATATTGATCACTTTGACCTCCTTAACAAACACCAATCAGGTTTCCGTGCAGGCCATAGCACTGAATCAGTGACACACATAATTGACGACGCGCTCCAAATCCTTGATCAAAATGGATCCTGTTTACTCATCCTGCTAGACCTCTCCTCAGCCTTTGATACGGTCAAGCATGAGAACCTGTTAGACCCCCTGAAACACAGAATGGGTATATCTGGGGCAGTGCTAAGTTGGATAACTTAATTTCTCCAAAAATAACACCCTGTCCAAGCCCGTCCCAGTACCTTTGGGAGTCCCGCAAGTGTCCTCACTATCCCCGACATTGTTTAATCTCTTCCTGAAACCTCTCACCAAAATTTTACAAGCCTCTAACGTACAATATCACATGTATGCAGACGACACACAACTATACCTCAAGATCCACACCCTAGATGACGTCAAACTACTTCATACAGCGCTTAGGAATACCCAAACCTGGCTGGCAGAAAATCATGAATGCCCTAAAGACTGAATTCCTTCTAATAGCTCCACCGGCCCAAATCCCCAAAATGCAAGAATGGATCAAACATCTTACAGCACTCAACGTTCAACCTACTATCGTGGACTCAGCGAAGTCACTAGGAATTACCTTAGACAGTAACCTCAATATGCAAAAATATATCAGCAGTGCTACAAAGGGAACAAACTTCCAGATAAACACACTGAGGAAACTGAAACCCTTCCTACCACACAATGACTTCAAGCAAGTAGTACAGGCTCTGGTTATACCCAGAGTGGAATACGGATGTGTCTCTCTCTGCGGCCTACCCAAAGCATCTACTGCACCATTAAGAGCTTCAATCAATGCAGCAGCAAGACTCATAACTGGGTCTAAACGTAGTTCCCACATCTCCCCGGACAGACAATCCCTGAACTGGTTGGTTACCCCTGGAGGCGCGAATTCATCTGAAAATAGCATGCGTGACGCACAGAGCCATGCATCACAAGGCACCCAGCTACTTGGCACAGAAACTGACGATGTCGGTGGGATCAGCCCCTCAAGAAATGCAGAAAAATTACTACTGAAACCACAAAAATTCAATAAGAAAAAAACGTATAACCGAACCTTCTCTGGGATGGCGCCCAGTATTTGGAATGCCTTACCCCCAGAAACCAGACTTAACCCTTCCACTACCTCTTTTAAAAAGGAAGTAAAATCCATCCTCAAGGCCAAATTCATATGAGTATGGTCTATTGAAATCTTGAGATGAGATGCACACGCGCTCCCAACCACGAGACAGACTTGATGTTGCATCTTACTATGCTGCTTTTACAATATGCTTTGTACATATGTTTGGATTTGGATTTATTTACTGTATAAGTAACCTTTATTGATTGTATAGCGCTCTGATATCCGCCAGTATCTTGTTCGCGCTCTAAAAAACTTTCAAAGTAAGTAATGAAATAAATCTAGCAGCTGCGTTGATTGAGGCTCTTAGGGAGCCCGTCGTCGATCTGGGAAGGCCGTAGAGTGACACTTCCATATTCAACTCTAAGGATAACTAAAACTTTAACTGCCAGTTTGAAGTCATTGCCTGGCAGGCAGGGTTTCAGTCTTTTAAAGGTGTTCATCTGAAAATGTGCTCCTTTTGTAGAGGCGCTGATGTGTTTCTGCATGTTTAGATTTTTGTCCAGGGTCACTCCCAGCGATTTTGCTGAGTCGATGATGAGAGGTTGACCTTTGAGTGCCGTTAGGTGGTTCATCCAATTGAGGATGGTGGTTGATTGGTTGGGAGGAGCGATTAAGAGGAATTCCGTTTTGAGGGTGTTTAGTTTCAAATGATTTTCGGCCAACCAGGTCTGCGTTTTTAGAAGCGTTGCATTGAGCGATTTGATGTCCTCAAGCGAGTGGATCTTTATGTAGAGTTGTGTGTCATCTGCGTACATGTGATAATGGATATTCGCGGAGCTGAGAAGATCTGTGAGTGGTTCCATGAACAAGTTAAACAGGCTAATTGAGAGGGATGATCCCTGTGGTACTCCTAAAGGGACTGGGATGGGCTTGGATAAGGATGGATTAATCTTGAATCTTTGAGATCTATTTTGGAGGAAGGAGGTGAACCAATTTAGAACAGATCCCGATAGGCCCATTCTGTATTTCAGGAGATTGATATAAACTGATCTAAGAAAATAGCTAATGTCTATAAACGGATACAAACGTGTAGGTAGATGCACTGTGGCTGCTTCTCCTCACCCCCAGCCTCCTTCTCCTGTCATCACTGGTAACATCCCTCAACATCTTGACAACATCCCTCAACATCTTGACTCTAAAGGCCTAGACTATTAGAAGAGCCGCTTATTGGCACTGAGAACCGGTGATGGTCTCACCGCAGATGGCATGCGTCAGACACAATGACTATACCTGACTGTAAACAAAGAAGGATGGGTAGACTGGCCATATTTGTAAAACAAGGCAGGCGGGCATGCTATAGAACTGTGACATCTATTGTTTAATGGCTAACTTAAAATACATTCGCTCTTTATTGACCTGTCTGACCAACATTTCATAAATCCTGAAAGAATAATGTTCTGCAGGTTGCAAAAAAACATACACCTTGGTGAAGTTATCTTTTATAAAACACAATAAGAATAAAAACAAGCATTGAAAATGCAATAGGTCTTGCCTTTGATTAAGTTAAAGCCATTTGCTTTGCTAAAGGTATTGTATAGCAAAGAAAATGGCTTTTACTTAATGAAAGGCGAGACATATTGCATTTTTAATGCCTGTTCTTAAAGCCTCCAGCTTATCCTTGGAGCTAGCTATGAGCTACTGCAAATACCCAAAGCAAATTAATATGCCGCTTAAGGGCACTTGTTTATTATTTAATTTCATGTTTATGCTTATTTAGACAGTTGTCTTTTACTGAACACAAATTAAAAAATGATACAATTTCAAGGAGAAACAGGAACAGTAAAACAAATATTTTAGCAACTAAAAACAAGAAAATCCAGTTTTTTTAGTAACTGCCGTGGGCATATGCAGTGCGTACAGAATAACTGCTTTACAAGTAACTGTGCAATACTTAATAAAAAGAATGAGACACCACTGGAGCTGGTGTAAATAATGGCCATATCATTAAAATAGGACTCAAATCATACTTTATATGGCCCTTCTTTACTCAAAATAAACTACATAAATCCAGAAATGTAAAACAAGGCCTTTACATTGAGGTTGCATAAAAGCGAAACATTCGGTATGGGGATAAAAGCCATATCACTACCCAGAGAACTTCCTCTTAATTGGACTGAAATCTTGCTGGCAAGATACGCCCTATCTAAACGCAGGTCCAGTCTATTTTCTCTGCTCGTCAATGAAGCCATATTCCTAGGCAGGGATTTATTTTTGTAGCTAGTCAACTTTGCAAAAATTGAAAACTTGCGACTTGCACGTCACGCAGATCTCTGCAATGAGAACTTAACCCACTGAGATACTTTACAAACTTAAAGGCTTATTGCGCACTCTGTTATTTCAGCCTTCAACGTGTATACTACATGCGAGTGTCAGTTACCAATACTAATACAATCGTTAATTTCCACTACTAATACATTTGATAGACGGATGTAGGAAAGATTTTTACGCTGAATCGTTTAGTGGTAATGCGGTAGAGTGAAGGAAAGCATTCTGGGTGAGCAGCTTTGCCTGGAAACATTACCCCTCTCAGAGAAACGGGTGACCGTGCCCTTCTTTCCCGCAGCCCATCGTGGGTATTTGAGCCTGCGGCAGCCCATCCATTTGGTCCAGGGTACCAGCCGCAGATCAGGTGCACTCTCCTTTCTCCTCTCCCTGCCAGCTGCTGCAGCCCAGCCCCATCTTTTACTCCGCCTCATCTTCCTGCTGAGAAAACACACATGGCTTCCACATGGAGACAAACCCCGCGCATCCCATTGGCCCTGTAAACCGAAGCACCTCCACACTTTTGGCCTATCAGAAGCCGCACTCTGTACTAATGTCAGCCGTTACTGAGCCTGGTGGCGCAGGGAGTTTATGGCCTGCTGGGAGTTGTACTCGGGTGAGGTTATCGCTTTGTTCTTAAAGCTGCAGGGAGCATACGAAGAATGACCTACTCTCTGCCTCTCTGGATTCTTACACCCTCACTGTTATTACGCTGTTTTATGCAAAGCAAACTACTCTAGCGCTCTACATAAGCTCCAAATTACATTAGCCAAGATCCATTTTTTTATGTACGGGGAGGTTACATGATTTTGCCCAGAATCACAGGATGATGAGCAGGTGAGCGTAAGCAAAGATTGCCGACTCTTGATGTGCTCGCGGGGACTGGATGCTTTACTGACAGCGAAAAAAAGACTCCCCAGAGTGTCACGCCACCAGTAAAGCATCCAGTTCCCGCGTGCAGCGTGTGCACATCTTCTGTCTCACTGCGTGCACACTTGGAATCAGTAATGATTCCAAAACACCCTCGCCATGGCGAGAGCTGCGATTGCGTGCAGCTAACGCCAGGCGAGACCTAAAAAATCATGACCATTTACGAGTGCAGCTAGAAACAGGAAACATGTTATCATGGATATTTTTGAAAGTTTGTTTCCATGGAAATTAAGGAACCCATATAATGGCGACCTGGAACTCGCAGGTAATCCAAATATTTGACCATATTTGAGTAATTAAAAAATATTCTCCAGAGCCTTATGCAACAACTAATTACACAAAAGATGTCATTATGATGAGGCATTTTATTATGGCTAAAATCTAAAACTTCGGGCAAATATAGTAAATAAAAAAATGTCCACAAAAAAACCTCTCAAATCGTTTTGACTTTTCTGGTGTGATAATATTTTTGCCAAGTTTCACCACCACAACTCAGATGCACCTTGGGCAGGTGCAATAAAAAGAAGTACGGGCAGCAGGACTGCAAGGTTCGACTAGGCACACCCATACACCTATACAAGCACAGGCCCTCGTATCATAGCTGCTCAAGTTTCCTTTACATTTACAAAATCGCTATCACACAGCCAGAAGCAGCAGCGAAGGTAAGGTGGAAAGAGAGGATGGTTAAGTGGAGAGAAAGAAGAGGGTGAAGTGGTGCAAAGGGGGCGAGGTGGGAGGAAAAGGTGGATAAGTTGGAGAGACAGCATGGTGAGGCAGACAGAAATGAGGGTGAGACGGAGAGAGCAGATTAGATAAAGCACATAAACTCCCCACCCCCCCAAAAAAATTGAAAATACTGAGTTAATACTAGCAGGCACCACCCCAGTAGTAGGTAGCATTTGCAGCGTATCCCCCTACAAGATCTCCAGCATGTCCTGACCAGCTTTAGGCACATGAGAGACGTTGTGCAACCACAGTCACCTTCATGGTCCATTAGGGCTTGTTCATAGCCCTGCCACATCCAGAATCCAAGAACCATGCCTGCAGCACATGCACACTTCTTCTTGGAAAGAAAACAGCAAAAACTCTCCTCAACATGTGCAAGAATCTCATACCCTCCCTCCGTCCCTCCAGGCATTGTTCTGCATGGACTCAAATCTCATACCCTCCCTCCAGGCATTGTTCTGCGTGGACACAAATCTCATACCCTCCCTATGGGCAATGTTCTGCATGAACACAAATCTCATACCCTCCCTATGGGCATTGTTCTGCATGGGTACAAATCACCCACCCTCCCTACAGGCATTGTTCTGCGTGGACACAAATCTCATACCCTCCCTATGGGCATTGTTCTGCATGGACACAAATCTCACACCCTCCCTATGGGCATTGTTCTGCATGGGTACAAATCACCCACCCTCCCTACAGGCATTGTTCTGCGTGGACACAAATCTCATACCATCCCTATGGGCACTGTTCTGCATGGGTACAAATCACCTACCCTCCCTATAGGCATTGTTCTACATGGACACAAATCTCATACCCTCCCTATGGGCATTGTTCTGCATGGACACAAATCTCACACCCTCCCTATGGGCATTGTTCTGCATGGACATAAATCTCACACCCTCCATATGGGCATTGTTCTGCATGGGTACAAATCACCCACCCACCCTACAGGCATTGTTCTGCGTGGACACAAATCTCATACCCTCCCTATGGGCATTGTTCTGCATGGGTACAAATCACCTACCCTCCCTATAGGCATTGTTCTGCATGGGTACACATCTCATACCCTCCTTCAGGCATTGTTCTGAATGGACACAAATCTCATATCCTCCCTACAGGCATTATTCTGCATGGACACAAATCTCATACCCTCCTTCAGGCATTGTTCTACATCGACACAAATCTCATACCCTCCCTACAGGCGTTGTTCTGCATTGAAGCAAATCTCATACCCTCACTACAGGCATTGTTCTGCCTGGACACAAATCTCATACCCTCCCTCCAGATATTGTTCTGCATGCACACAAATTGCATACCCTGCCTACAGGCATTGTTCTGCATGGACATAAATCCCATACGCTCCCTCAGGCATTGTTCTGCATGGACACAAATCTCATACCCTCCCTCAGGCATTGTTCTGCATGGACACAAATCTCATACCCTCTCTCCAGGCATTGTTCTGCGTGGACACAAATCTCATACCCTCCCTATGGGCATTGTTCTGCATGGGTACAAATCACCTACCCTCCCTACAGGCATTGTTCTGCATGGACACAAATCTCATACCCTCCTTCAGGCATTGTTCTGAATGGACACAAATCTCATACCCTCCTTTAGGCATTGTTCTACATCGAAGCAAATCTCATACCCTCACTACAGGCATTGTTCTGCCTGGACACAAATCTCATACCCCTCCCTCCAGACATTGTTCTGCGTGCACACAAATTGCATACCCTGCCTACAGGCATTGTTCTGCATGGACATAAATCCCATACGCTCCCTCAGGCATTGTTCTGCATGGACACAAATCTCATACCCTCCCTCAGGCATTGTTCTGCATGGACACAAATCTCATACCCCCTCTCCAGACATTGTTCTGCATGTGTTCTGCATGGACACAAATCTCATACCCTCCCTCAGGCATTGTTCTGCATGACACAAATCTAATACCCTCTCTCCAGGCATTGTTCTGCATGTGTTCTGCATGGGCACAAATCTCATACCCTCCCTCAGGCATTGTTCTGCATGGACACAACTCTCATACCCTCCCCACAGGCATTGTTCTGCATGGACACTAATCTTATACCCACCCCACAGTCATTGTTCTGCATGGACACAAATCTCATACCCTCCATCAGGCATTGTTCTGCATGGACACAAATCTCAGACCCTCACTACAGGCATTGTTGTGCATGGACACAAATCTCATACCCTCCCCACAGGCATTGTTGTGCATGGACACAAATCTCAGACCCTCACTACAGGCATTGTTCTGCATGGACACAAATCTCATACCCTCCCTACAGGCGTTGTTCTGCATTGAAGCAAATCTCATACCCTCACTACAGGCATTGTTCTGCCTGGACACAAATCTCATACCCTCCCTCCAGACATTGTTCTGCATGCACACAAATTGCATACCCTGCCTACAGGCATTTTTCTGCATGGACACAAATCTCATACCCTCCCTATGGGCATTGTTCTGCATGGACACAAATCTCACACCCTCCCTATGGGCATTGTTCTGCATGGGTACAAATCACCCACCCTCCCTACAGGCATTGTTCTGCGTGGACACAAATCTCATACCCTCCCTATGGGCATTGTTCTGCATGGGTACAAATCACCTACCCTCCCTATAGGCATTGTTCTGCATGGGTACACATCTCATACCCTCCTTCAGGCATTGTTCTGAATGGACACAAATCTCATATCCTCCCTACAGGCATTATTCTGCATGGACACAAATCTCATACCCTCCTTCAGGCATTGTTCTACATGGACACAAATCTCATACCCTCCCTACAGGCGTTGTTCTGCATTGAAGCAAATCTCATACCCTCACTACAGGCATTGTTCTGCCTGGACACAAATCTCATACCCTCCCTCCAGATATTGTTCTGCATGCACACAAATTGCATACCCTGCCTACAGGCATTGTTCTGCATGGACATAAATCCCATACGCTCCCTCAGGCATTGTTCTGCATGGACACAAATCTCATACCCTCCCTCAGGCACTGTTCTGCATGGACACAAATCTCATACCCTCTCTCCAGGCATTGTTCTGCATGTGTTCTGCATGGACACAAATCTCATACCCTCCCTCCAGGCATTGTTCTGCGTGGACACAAATCTCATACCCTCCCTATGGGCATTGTTCTGCATGGGTACAAATCACCTACCCTCCCTACAGGCATTGTTCTGCATGGACACAAATCTCATACCCTCCTTCAGGCATTGTTCTGAATGGACACAAATCTCATACCCTCCTTTAGGCATTGTTCTACATGGACACAAATCTCATACCCTCCCTACATGCGTTGTTCAGCATCGAAGCAAATCTCATACCCTCACTACAGGCATTGTTCTGCCTGGACACAAATCTCATACCCTCCCTCCAGACATTGTTCTGCGTGCACACAAATTGCATACCCTGCCTACAGGCATTGTTCTGCATGGACATAAATCCCATACGCTCCCTCAGGCATTGTTCTGCATGGACACAAATCTCATACCCTCCCTCAGGCATTGTTCTGCATGGACACAAATCTCATACCCCCTCTCCAGACATTGTTCTGCATGTGTTCTGCATGGACACAAATCTCATACCCTCCCTCAGGCATTGTTCTGCATGACACAAATCTAATACCCTCTCTCCAGGCATTGTTCTGCATGTGTTCTGCATGGGCACAAATCTCATACCCTCCCTCAGGCATTGTTCTGCATGGACACAACTCTCATACCCTCCCCACAGGCATTGTTCTGGATGGACACAAATCTTATACCCACCCCACAGTCATTGTTCTGCATGGACACAAATCTCATACCCTCCATCAGGCATTGTTCTGCATGGACACAAATCTCAGACCCTCACTACAGGCATTGTTGTGCATGGACACAAATCTCATACCCTCCCCACAGGCATTGTTGTGCATGGACACAAATCTCAGACCCTCACTACAGGCATTGTTCTGCATGGACACAAATCTCATACCCTCCCTCAGGCATTGTTCTGCATGGACACAAATCTCATACCCTCTCTCCAGACATTGTTCTGCATGTGTTCTGCATGGACACAAATCTCATACCCTCCCTCAGGCATTGTTCTGCATGACACAAATCTAATACCCTCTCTCCAGGCATTGTTCTGCATGTGTTCTGCATGGACACAAATCTCATACCCTCCCTCAGGCATTGTTCTGCATGGACACAACTCTCATACCCTCCCCACAGGCATTGTTCTGCATGGACACAAATCTTATACCCACCCAACAGTCATTGTTCTGCATGGACACAAATCTCATACCCTCCATCAGGCATTGTTCAGCATGGACACAAATCTCATACCCTCCCCACAGGCATTGTTCAGCATGGACACAAATCTCATACCCTCCCCACAGGCATTGTTCAGCATGGACACAAATCTCAGACCCTCCCTCAGGCATTGTAGTGCATGGACACAAATCTCATACCCTCCTTCAGGCATTGTTCTACATGGACACAAATCTCATACCCTCCCTACAGGCGTTGTTCTGCATTGAAGCAGATCTCATACCCACACTACAGGCATTGTTCTGCCTGGACACAAATCTCATACTCTCCCTCCAGATATTGTTCTGCATGCACACAAATTGCATACCCTGCCTACAGGCATTGTTCTGCATGGACATAAATCTCATACCCTCCCTATGGGCATTGTTCTGCCTGGACACAAATCTCATACCCTCCCTCCAGACATTGTTCTGCGTGCACATAAATTGCATACCCTGCCTACAGGCATTGTTCTGCATGGACATAAATCCCATACGCTCCCTCAGGCATTGTTCTGCATGGACACAAATCTCATACCCTCCCTCAGGCATTGTTCTGCATGGACACAAATCTCATACCCCCTCTCCAGACATTGTTCTGCATGTGTTCTGCATGGACACAAATCTCATACCCTCCCTCAGGCATTGTTCTGCATGGACACAACTCTCATACCCTCCCCACAGGCATTGTTCTGCATGGACACAAATCTTATACCCACCCCACAGTCATTGTTCTGCATGGACACAAATCTCATACCCTCCATCAGGCATTGTTCTGCATGGACACAAATCTCAGACCCTCACTACAGGCATTGTTGTGCATGGACACAAATCTCATACCCTCCCCACAGGCATTGTTGTGCATGGACACAAATCTCAGACCCTCACTACAGGCATTGTTCTGCATGGACACAAATCTCATACCCTCCCTCAGGCATTGTTCTGCATGGACACAAATCTCATACCCTCTCTCCAGACATTGTTCTGCATGTGTTCTGCATGGACACAAATCTCATACCCTCCCTCAGGCATTGTTCTGCATGACACAAATCTAATACCCTCTCTCCAGGCATTGTTCTGCATGTGTTCTGCATGGACACAAATCTCATACCCTCCCTCAGGCATTGTTCTGCATGGACACAACTCTCATACCCTCCCCACAGGCATTGTTCTGCATGGACACAAATCTTATACCCACCCAACAGTCATTGTTCTGCATGGACACAAATCTCATACCCTCCATAAGGCATTGTTCAGCATGGACACAAATCTCATACCCTCCCCACAGGCATTGTTCAGCATGGACACAAATCTCATACCCTCCCCACAGGCATTGTTCAGCATGGACACAAATCTCAGACCCTCCCTCAGGCATTGTTGTGCATGGACACAAATCACATACCCTCCTTCAGGCATTGTTCTACATGGACACAAATCTCATACCCTCCCTACAGGCGTTGTTCTGCATTGAAGCAGATCTCATACCCTCACTACAGGCATTGTTCTGCCTGGACACAAATCTCATACTCTCCCTCCAGATATTGTTCTGCATGCACACAAATTGCATACCCTGCCTACAGGCATTGTTCTGCATGGACATAAATCTCATACCCTCCCTATGGGCATTGTTCTGCATGGACACAAATCTCACACCCTCCCTATGGGCATTGTTCTGCATGGACACAAATCCCATACGCTCCCTCAGGCATTGTTCTGCATGGACACAAATCTCATACCCTCCCTCAGGCATTGTTCTGCATGGACACAAATCTCATACCCTCCCTCAGGCATTGTTTGCATGGACACAAATCTCATACCCTCTCTCCAGGCATTGTTCTGCATGTGTTCTGCATGGACACAAATATGATACCCTCCCTCCAGGCATTGTTCTGCGTAGACACAAATCTCATACCCTCCCTATGGGCATTGTTCTGCATGGGTACAAATCACCTACCCTCCCTACAGGCATTGTTCTGCATGGACACAAATCTCATACCCTCCTTCAGGCATTGTTCTGAATGGACACAAATCTCATACCCTCCTTCAGGCATTGTTCTACATGAACACAAATCTCATACCCTCCCTACATGCGTTGTTCAGCATCGAAGCAAATCTCATACCCTCCCTCCAGACATTGTTCTGCATGCACACAAATTGCATACCCTGCCTACAGGCATTGTTCTGCATGGACATAAATCCCATACGCTCTCTCAGGCATTGTTCTGCATGGACACAAATCTCATACCCTCCCTCAGGCATTGTTCTGCATGGACACAAATCTCATACCCTCTCTCCAGACATTGTTCTGCATGTGTTCTGCATGGACACAAATCTCATACCCTCCCTCAGGCATTGTTCTGCATGACACAAATCTAATACCCTCTCTCCAGGCATTGTTCTGCATGTGTTCTGCATGGGCACAAATCTCATACCCTCCCTCAGGCATTGTTCTGCATGGACACAACTCTCATACCCTCCCCACAGGCATTGTTCTGCATGGACACAAATCTTATACCCACCCCACAGTCATTGTTCTGCATGGACACAAATCTCATACCCTCCATCAGGCATTGTTCTGCATGGACACAAATCTCAGACCCTCACTACAGGCATTGTTGTGCATGGACACAAATCTCATACCCTCCCCACAGGCATTGTTCTGCATGGACACAAATCTCAGACCCTCACTACAGGCATTGTTCTGCATGGACACAAATCTCATACCCTCCCTCAGGCATTGTTCTGCATGGACACAAATCTCATACCCTCTCTCCAGACATTGTTCTGCATGTGTTCTGCATGGACACAAATCTCATACCCTCCCTCAGGCATTGTTCTGCATGACACAAATCTAATACCCTCTCTCCAGGCATTGTTCTGCATGTGTTCTGCATGGACACAAATCTCATACCCTCCCTCAGGCATTGTTCTGCATGGACACAACTCTCATACCCTCCCCACAGGCATTGTTCTGCATGGACACAAATCTTATACCCACCCCACAGTCATTGTTCTGCATGGACACAAATCTCATACCCTCCATCAGGCATTGTTCTGCATGGACACAAATCTCAGACCCTCACTATAGGCATTGTTGTGCATGGACACAAATCTCATACCCTCCCCACAGGCATTGTTCAGCATGGACACAAATCTCATACCCTCCCCACAGGCATTGTTCAGCATGGACACAAATCTCAGACCCTCCCTCAGGCATTGTTCTACATGGACACAAATCTCATACCCTCCCTACAGGCATTGTTCAGCATGGACACAAATCTCAGACCCTCCCTCAGGCATTGTTCTACATGGACACAAATCTCATACCCTCCCTACAGGCATTGTTCAGCATGGACACAAATCTCCTACCCTCCCTCTTTCACCTTTCACCTTTCTGCACCTCTGCTCTTTTGTGCCTTATTTCTGCCCATTTTCCCTTTCTCTCCCTCTGCTCCTTCACTCGTTTTCACTCGTTTTTTTACCCTTTCTATCTTTCACCTTTCTGCTCTTTTCTGCATCTCTGCTCTTCTGTGCCTTATTTCTGCTTATTTTCCCTTTTTTCTTTATCCCTTCTTTCCTCCCTTTACCTTTCCCCGCCGCTGCTGCCCCTGCGGACCCTCCCCCCCCCCAGCACGACCGGCCCAATCCAGCTCCCCTCCCCGCTCCCGCCTCCCAGCTGTCCAGCCCTCCCCGACCCCTACTTAATGGCGGCCACTGCGGGGACAGGCGAGCAAGACCACTGACTCATTGTCAGTGAAATTGCTCTCCCACCCTCGCAGCTCCACCATTAAGTGAGGTGCCCCTGCCCCTGCACTCTTGAGTGTTGGTGATCGAGGCCCTCCTCCACCCGCAGGTTTCCCTGCGCCTCATCCCTGGTGGTCCAGTGGACCTCTGTCTCCTTTCTTTCTGCTCCTTCACTCGTTTTTCTCCACTTTCTATCTTTCACCTTTCTGCACCTCTGCTCTTTTGCGCCTTATTTCTGCCCATTTCCCTTTCTCTCCCTCTGCTCTTTCACTCGTTTTTTTCCCCTTTCTATCTTTCACCTTTCTGCACCTCTGCTCTTTTGTGCCTTATTTCTGGCCATTTTCCCTTTCTCTCCCTCTGCTCCTTCACTCGTTTTTTTACCCTTTCTATCTTTCACCTTTCTGCTCTTTTCTGCATCTAGGCTCTTCTGTGCCTTATTTCTGCTTATTTTCCCTTTTTTCTTTATCCCTTCTTTCCTCCCTTTACCTTTCCCCGCCGCTGCTGCCCCCGCGGCCCCTCCCCCCCCAGCACGACCGGCCCAATCCAGCTCCCCTCCCCGCTCCCGCCTCCCAGCTGTCCAGCCCTCCCCGACTCCTACTTAATGGCGGCCACTGCGCGGCCGCGGGCTGCGGGCGCGCCGCTGGTGCACCGAAGGCGCGTCAAAGGCAAGCACGTCTGCGCCCGTTTGCGACCCGTCCGTGACCAGCACCAGGAACCCTGGACCTCCGCCCCGCCAACGCTACGACCCAGCAGCACTCCACGCACTCAACCCAGGCTGCAACAACAACTGCAAGCTAGCATCACCAGCCGACACCCATGGACCCTTCAGCTGTCACCGCTGCCGGCACACCTGCAGCACCGCCAAGAACACGGATCCAGCACAACCCGCCCACAAGAACACAACCGAACTGAAGACCCTGCAATGCATCCTCCTCAACGTCCGATCCCTCCACAAACACGCCACAGAAATCTGGGACCTCCTCGACAGCACAACCCCAGACGTAGCATTCTTCACCGAAACCTGGACCAACACCACCTCGGGACCGGACATCGCCATCGCCATCCCCCAAGGATACAAGATCTCCAGGAAGGACCGCCCCATCCACCCAGGAGGAGGAATCGCCATCGTCCACAAATCCAGCCTCCGCCTGAGCACACTCCCTGACGAGTCCACAGAACTGATGGAACACCTTCACTTCAAGATACTGGCCAGCCCCACCGCAGCCCTCCGAGGAACCCTCATCTACCGACCCCCTGGACCCCGCAGACCCTTCGCCAACTCCATCACGGACATTATCTCCCCGCAGGCCATCGCATCCACCAACTACACCCTGCTGGGAGACCTCAACTTCCACCTCGACAATCAACTGGACCCCAACACCACATCCCTCCTGGACAACCTCAACAACATTGGACTCCGCCAGATCGTGACCGAGCCCACGCACTCAGCAGGACACACCCTCGACCCCCTCTTCACTACAGGAAACTCCATCACCTTCAGCCACACCACCGAACTCCCATGGACCGACCATCGTTGCGTCCACTTCACCTTCAGAACACCCACCATCCACAGACACCAGCACCTGCTTCCACAAAGAAACTGGACCAAGATCACCGATGACCAGCTCACCTCCTCACTCAACAACTCCACCCCAACCATCGCGGAAAACGACGACCCCAACACCGCAGCCCGAACCCTGCATAGATGGATCTCGGACAGCACCAACACCATAGCCCCACTCAAGAAAAACAACAATACCCGTGCCAAGAAAGCCAGATGGTTTACCACCGAACTTCGAGAGTCCAGGCGCACATGCCGCCGCCTCGAAAAGGCCTGGAGAAACACCAAATCCACAGAAGCCCACAACAACTTCAGAGCCGCCACCAACGCCCACCATCAACTCATCAGAGAAACGAGGAAAAAAGCGATTGAAGACAGAATCTCCACCCACGCACACAACAGCAAGGAACTCTTCAGCATCATCAAGGAGTTCGCCCAACCCACCAGCGAGTCTACCGACATCCCTCCCTCACAAGACCTCTGCGACAAACTCAGCATCTTTTTTCACCACAAAATCAAGAGCATCTACGACAACTTCGACGAAGACAACCAACACACTGAACCCTCACCAACCACCCCCGACACCCGGAAACCAGCGATTGATGACTGGACAGCCCTCACCACCGAAGACACACTAAAGACAATGAAGTCAATCCACTCAGGGGCCCCCACGGACCCCTGCCCCCACCACATCTTCAACAGAGCCGCCAACACCATCGCACCCATGCTCCGCCAAACCATCAACCGCTCCCTGGCGACCGCCTCATTCCCCGATGACTGGAAACACGCCGAGGTCAACCCCCTCCTAAAGAAACCCTCAGCGGACCCCACCGACCTCAAAAACTACAGACTCATCTCCCTGCTCCCGTTCCCAGCGAAAGTCATCGAGAAAGCCATCAACAGCCAACTCGCCACATTCATTGAAGAACACAACATCCTCGACTCCTCCCAATCCGGCTTCAGAAAAAACCACAGTACGGAAACCGCCCTCCTCGCCGCAACAGACGACATCCGCACCTTACTGGACAAAGGAGAAACAGTAGCCCTCATCCTCCTCGACCTATCAGCGGCGTTCGACACAGTCTCCCACCGCACCCTAATACGCAGACTCTACGATGCAGGAATCCAGGACAAGGCCCTCGACTGGATCTGCTCCTTCCTCTCCAGCAGGACGCAGCGGGTCAGACTCCCCCCTTTCCTCTCGGACCCCACACCTATCACCTGCGGAGTCCCCGAGGGCTCCTCCCTCAGCCCGACGCTCTTCAACGTCTACATGGCTCCACTTGCCCCCATCGTCAGAACCTACGGACTCAACATCGTGTCATATGCAGACGACACTCAGCTCATCCTCTCCCTATCCAACGAGCCCAACACCGCCAGACGCAACTTTCGAGAAGGCATGGAAGCCGTCACCAAATGGATGAAAAACAGCTGCCTACAACTAAACACCAACAAAACAGAAGTACTCATCATGGGCCCAAACCCCGACGCCTGGAGTGACACCTGGTGGCCCACCGCCCTCGGAAACCCGCCAACCCCCACAGACCACGCACGCAACCTGGGAATCATCCTGGACTCCGAGCTCAAAATGGACCGCCAGATCAACTCTGTCTCATCTTCCTGCTTCCACACCCTCCGCCTCCTTCGTAAGACCTTCAAATGGATCCCCCTCGAACACCGAAAGACAGTCACTCACGCCCTGGTCACCAGCAGACTCGACTACGGCAACGCACTCTACGCCGGAATAAACAAAAACCTCATCCGCAAGCTACAGAACATCCAGAACGCCGCCGCAAGACTGGTCCTCAACCTGCCAAAACATTGCCACATCTCCCAGCACCTGCGCACACTCCACTGGCTCCCCGTCGAGGCGAGAATCACCTTTAAGATGCTCACCCACGCACACAAGGCCCTCCACGGCACCGGACCAGCATACCTGAACAGCCGACTCAAATTGCACGCACCCCAAAGGACCCTACGATCAGCCCAGCTTTCCTACGCTGTGGTCCCCCGCACCAGAAAGACCAGATCGGGAGGCCGCTCCTTCTCCTTCCTCGCGGCCAAGGCATGGAACGCCCTTCCGCTCCACCTCAGACAGACAACATCGCTCCCCATCTTCGCAAGAAACCTCAAAACCTGGCTCTTCGACAGACCCCCTCCTTGATGGAATGGAACCTGCATCCCCCCAACTCCCCCCCCACCCCTAGCGCCTTGAGACCCTTACGGGTGAGTAGTCGCGCTTTAACAAACTCCTGATTGATTGATTGATCCCTCAGGCATTGTTCTGCATGGACATAAATCTCATTCCCTCCCTCAGGCATTGTTCTGCATGGACACAAATTGTATATCCTCCCTCCAGGCATTGTTCTGCATTGACACAAATCCCATACCCTCCATCAGGCATTGTTCTGCATCCACACAAATATCATACCCTCCCTACAGGCGTCGTTCTGCATGGACACAAATCTCAGACCCTCCCTCAGGCATTGTTGTGCATGGACACAAATCTCATACCCTCCCTCAGGCATTGTTCTGCATTGACACAAATCCCATACCCTCCCTACGGGCATTGTTCTGCATGGATACAAATCTCATACCCCTATAGGCATTGTTCTGCATCTTTTTTGAGACCCACTATATCTGCTTTCGCCACACTTAATTCACACTTTAACTTACCTACAGAGTTCTCCAAAGTCTGGGTCCTAGTGTATAGGAGGTCTATTTTCTTTTCTAGGGACTCACAGGAGCACTTTATCTCTCCCTGGTTGGATTCTGAGATTGCGAACCCTTTTCTGATTTCTTGTGATAGAGTGTGGAACCTTGCCTCAGAGGCATCCCTTTCTATACCAGTGGTGGGCCCTGAACACTCCCCCCCCCACTTCCCCCTCCCCCCCCCGGAAGTCTTTGTTAGGGCCTCAAGAGTGGCTGTTTCATCACACATGACTGTGTGAGCCTGCTCCTGACTATCCAGCAGGTTTAATAAGGGGGAATCCCCCTTGACAGCACAAGCCATTCTTATAGCTTTGGGGGCAGGGAATAGTCAGAATTGTTACACTTGTAGATGTGTGATGGCTAGTAGTTGCGTTGGTATCACGTTGGCGGCGCAGGCGGGGCAATGGGTGGTGCATGCTGCAGTGGCTGCCTGACAAGGCCCCCTTTTTTTTTTTTTACAAATTAAGCACTGACACACACCTCTTGAATGAACACCACTAAACACAACAACCATACACCTCCCTGTGCATAGACACCGGTGCTCAAATGCACAGGGATGTACACACTTCTTCAACAGACCCGTTACACACACACCTACTGCACCTCTACAAGGCCCACCCCCTCACACAGACCCTCTATGCACGCACACCTCTAGGTATACAAACTCTATTACATATATATAAATACTCACCGCTGCAGCGCACCACGTTACACACACACGCACACACACACGCACGCACGCACACACACACACACACCTTTGTGCCTCCTCCCCACACACTTCTGCAGCAGGCCTCTTCCCGCGCTCCTCTGCGGCACATCTCTCCAGAAAGTAATTAAGCATGCTGTGTCTGTCACTCCATGCCCTTAAGTTCCACTGAAGCGTTTCGGGGCCTGTCGGACATAAACGCCTGACCTGCTCCCCTGCCTCGCTAATGAATCTCAATCCCTGCAGAGAGAAACCGTTAGCAGACTTTCCTTTTCCCACCAGAAGAAACAAACTATTACAGTAAAACGATCGGCCCTACATCAACCGAATAACCACAAGCAATTCGGTAACGTGTAATTGTCTTTTAACAAATGGAATATTTATAGGCAGCCCCATGCAGGGATAACAGAGCATGCAAGTGAGCCGGATGTACATCCGAGTGACCGCGGGCGCTTTCGAAAATGTGCCCAAGATCACACAGCATTCCAAAAATGAGGTGCCAGGTTGATTATCGATAGCGCCCACTAATATTATAGTATCAATGAGCACATCTCTGTCTTCAGACAGGTCCTGTTCTCGTTGTATAAATATGCATTAATCGCGGGTTCTTTGGAGGTACGAATGGTAGAAGGAACTGTAGAACTCCAAGCGAAATATTCATCTTGATCCTGGAGCCCTCCCCATGAAATAAACATGCATTGGCAACGCTAATATATCTGGCCATGGCAAATCTGCAATCCTTTTTCACATTTTTAGGGCAATGAAACTGTTAAAGTAATAAAAAGTAAAACTGCTGCTGTATGAAGGTGGCATGCATAGTTTGCAAGATGAAATAAAAAAGTAACAAAAAACCTAGACTGAAAGAGAAATTAAAGGCAGATGAAAGGAGAGATTGATCCACCAGCCGCATCTCTAGTACTGACACTGATACTGAAGTGTGCTGCTTTTTTGGCGGATGTGCACAAGTAAAGTGTGTAAACCGCAGCGTGCAAGTCCCTGGCTGACGGTGGCTGACCCACTGGCCCATGCTGTAGCGATAACCAAGGTGTAGCTCCTGAGCAAGACGTTTTTATGGGACCCTAAAATGTCACTCACCCGATGAGCTAAACCTCCATCTTTGTTGCCATTGCTGCCTGGAGGAGCATTTCCTTTCTTTTGAATGGAGTGATGAGGGGACACATTGTTGCTCTTTTCCTAACACTTGTTCGCCAGATTTGAGGCATAATGGCTGTATCCTCTGTAGTAGAGGGAACGTGGTTGAAAAGAAAGCTGCAAGAAACCAGGTCCCAACTATACAGAGTGCAAGAAAACAAAATGCTCCACGAAGCGTGCATACTTGGAGCTTTATAGAAAACAACCAAGTGTGCTTGATGGAACCTTAGAGAAAACTGCAAAAGAGTGCCAGTTAGGCCTTATGAAAACTTTAAAAGTATGCTTCCTATGTAATTATGGTACGTTAAAATGAGCTAACTGGTCATTAAGGAATTGGCAGACAATGTATACTGTTGGCATTCTGGAATCTTGCAAAATGAAGTGGAGAATGAAAGAAAAATACAGACGGGTCGGGCATATTGGCAAACTGAAAAGTTGTGCTAGACATTTACATGTGCTAATTAAGAGTAAATGAAACAGTTCATAATGTTAATAGAGACAGTGGGAAATTTCATGCGCGTTGTATTTTGCCAAAGCAAACACAAGGAGATGATGGACGGAGCGCTTCAACTTTTCAGACACCCACCCCCAGTCACAGATCTGGGTTGAATCCATCATCGTTCTTTAGCTCACTTTGCCGCCCCAGTTCAGACACAGCTATATGCAAATCAGTCTTGATCCTGTGCCTCATGGGAACAGTCCTGCCCGAACTACCAACCCATGTCTTCCCTGGACCGGAAACAAGCATCCTGGGACCGGTTTCGGGCTAACAGCCCTCATCAGCCAGGCTAGCCTGAATCCAGTGGCAAAGTGAGCAAGGGACCCACGTCTGGCCATAACCTACCAACTTCAACCCAGATCTGTGACTGGTTCCAGAATGCTTGTCTATGGTCCAGGGAAGACCTGGTTTGGCAGTTCGTGGGGTGGACTGTTCCCATGAGAAACAGGTTCAAGCCTGATTTGCATATGGCTGAGTCTGAACTGGAGTGGTGAATTGAGCTAAAGAACGATGATGGATTAAACCTAGATCGGTGACTGGGGGTGAGTGTCTGAAAAGTTTCAGCACTCCGCCCATCATCTCCTTGTGTTTACTTTGTTTGCCCTAAGTTGGCAGGGTATGCCCAGATGTGGGTCCCTTGCTCACTTTTCCACTGGATTCAAGCTAGCCTGGCTGATGAGGGGTGTTACCCCGAAACCGGTCCCAGGATGCTTGTTTCCAGTCTAGGGAAGACCTGGCTTGGCAGTTCAACCTGAACTATTCCCATGAGGAATAGGGACAAGACTGATTTGCATATGAATGGGTGTGAACTGAAGTGAGCTAAAGAATGATGATGGATTAAACCCAGATATGTGACTAGGGCGGTGAGTGAGTGACAAGTTTCAGCGCTCCGTCCATCATCTCCTTGTGTTTCCTTCGTTGTATTTTTCCCCAGTTGATTTTTCGTTTTGGATCCTGTACTCGTGGCCTCTGCTGCTGGCTGGCTGCAGCTACAAGCACTTCAATAAAATGCTGTTCCTTTATTCTCCCAGGGCAAATTCTGCTACAGGGGGCCTGGTTGCCTCACAGAGCCGGAAACTGACATTGGGGAATAGTAACATTACATAGCCTAGCCAGTAAATATTCAGTCAACCCGGCTGGTTGGATGTAGGTAAGCTGTGAAAACTGTTTAGCATATCATATTATTCCCCAAATCCAAAGGCAATGTCATGCATCTTACAAAGCACTGCTCTGATCAAGTACCAGTATAGAAAAAATCTAATTATGGTTCATGGAGTGGCAGAAACTGCCAGTAGATTCTCCAATACAGCTAATATGCAATTTGATAAGTCGGTACATTGGAAGGATTGTAAAAGCTTGGAGAGCACGGTATGCTAAGAAATGTATTATGGGAACTGGCTGATAACTGCAGCATTATGGAAAATAGCAAAGTGTGCTAAGAGCTGGGTTTAATGTGGTCATACATTCTACCAATATTTTATAATGTTACTTTCCAAATGTGCTACAAATATGCACCACCTACTACAGAAATATCCAAGAAATTGTAGGAAACAATCCCAACCCCTGTAAAATTGCCCTTATATCCTTCCACATTTTGACAAATGTTGCTAAATTAAGACATTTTAAATTCACCATTTGGCTATATTTACCAGGTGTCCCTTAACCGCTTCCGTGCGGCGCGTTAGCCGCGCCCTGTGCTGGACATTCCAGAACAGGGCGCGGTCGTGACGGAACCGTTCCGTCATCAGCACAGCTCAGCCGTAACTGATGACGGAACGGTTCCGTCACCAGCATCGAAGGGGTTAAAAAAAATATTTCCCTACAGTTCCCTGAATGAGAACTCGTAATCAATTTGCAAAATGGAACTTAAATCTAAATAAGTTTATATGTATGCCACTGCCCTAATGTTCTTCAATATGCACCATTTATCACCAATTTCACAAACATCTATCGGGGAGAGCCAATAACTTCTTTGGAGAATGTCCTAGGAGCCAGAGCTGCCAACACTGGAAGTAGGGAACGACGTACAATTCCGCGCATCGGCTCAACATCCTGTGATTCTAGTCGAATCACTTTCTCTTCCCGTGCCTTAAACACAATCTGAGTTTGTGTAATGTGATCACCACTTCATATAAAATGCCCTTGGGGTCAAGTTCTCTCTACATAAAACTGCAGAAAAGAAAAAAACATAATTCCAATACCTACCCAGTCTTTCAGCACAAAAAACACTCCATCAAGACACATTCGAATAAATAAACAAACACTTCTTGCAATTACTCCTATTTCAATAAGATTGCCATCAATAATTAAGATCACAGTGAGGTTCCATAAATGATTTATAAATGCTATCTTCCAATTCAGTGATACTTGCAAATTAGCTGGTTGCCAAGATAGAATTGCAGCTTACAATTTTGACCATTGAGAGTGCTTTAAAAAATATGGTGAGTTCTCCTGGGGTCATGGATTTAATGACCCAGGAGACTTACTGTGTTTTACAAAAGATGTTGTTAGGGGACTGCTAGATTCCAGATTCCATGCAGCACCCACAACTAAAAAAAAATGCTTGTTAGTGCCCATGCCTCTTCAAATGGCACCACAGACATTAGTCAATCCCCAATTTCCTTGGGGCTTTTTATTCATTATGGGGAGAGGGGCACATGCCCCCTCCCTGAGTCACTACCGGCTCCAGGGTCCCCTCATCTCCTTGGCCTTTCCTTTAGTAAGGGAAGTGGGTGTGCAGACCCCATCACTGAGCCACGACAGGTCCCTGGGACCCAATCTCCCAAGCCTTTCCTTTTTTAAGGGGATAGGGGGTGTGCATCCCCCATCCCTGAGCCAATAATGGGTTGGGGACCCCATTATTGGAGCCTTACGTGGGTGCCCTGGTTCCCGCCCGAGGCACCCACAGCACTCTCCGTTGTGGACATGGATGGAGCAGCCTATGGGCCTGCGGCCCTGTCAGCTTCCCTCATGCAACCATTCTGGGTGCAGTGGGAGCGAGCATTGGTCCCGTCCGGCAGCAGCAGGCATTTTTGCATGCTGCTGCTAAGCGGAAGCAATTTGAGTTTCCCTCCTTTCAAGAGCGCAGGCAGGGAAACACACAATGGCTCCCACCCTGCAGGAACATTTTTAAAGCTCCTGCCGGGAGGGAGCAGACATAGCTTTCCTGCTCGCGCTCGCGCTCCTGTGGGCTGGGAAAATACTATGTCCCGGGGAGGGCTCCCTGTGACACAGTCAGTGAGCTCCGCCAAGGGCATGAGGTGCCCGAGGCTTTTACAGGCTCCAGGAGGGGAGGTGTTGCACACCCCTCTCCCCTTTCGGTTAATATTGGCCCCAAAGTAGGGTCCCGGGGCCTTTTCAGGTGCAGGGACATAGGCAGCACGACCCCTCCTCTTTTTTTTCTATATGCCCCCACTAGATGGGTTACCCATGGCCTTCCAAAGCTTGGGGCATGGGGCCAACAACCCCGCCAATTTGCTCCATTTGTTTCCATGACTGCATCATTGTGGGCAGGAAAACAGATCTGAAGTCTGCTCCCAGCTGGCGAGAGCATTTATAAAGCTCCCACCAGCTGGGAGCAGACTTTATTTTTTTCTTGCTCGGTGGTAGCTTTGAAATTGCTCCCATCAAGTGAGAGCAAACAAAGGTTGCCCTGCTCTTGCCAGTGCTTGCAGGGAAACTGCTCTGTCCTGAGGGTGTTCACCCTGGGCATAGCAGAAGCCAGCTCTGGGGGATTGAGTCCACAGGGCCATTAATGGCTCTGGCAGGGGGCCCGCAGCCCCCTTCCTTTTCTAATTATGGCCATACCCCGGGGATGGGGTCCCTGAGGACAAAATTGACCCTGGGATGGGGCCACATGGCTCCCTCCCACTTTTTAAGTATGGCAAGGCCCTGGTGGATGGGATCTCTGGGGCCAAAATCAGCCCGTGGAGGGATGCATCCTGCCCCCACCCCCTGTTTAACATTGGCCAGGCCCTGTGGGATGTGTCCCCGGGGTCAAATGTTGCCCAGAGAGGGGGTGGCTGCACCACCCTCCCCATATCAATATTATGAATTCCCTCTGGGGTCTGACCCATGCAAAAGAGAAAAAGAAGTGCGTGAGACCACGCTTGTTTTGAAAAAAACAATGCCACACAGTTGAGGAAAAAAATTTTGGGGGCCCCAGTGAGGTCCCTGTTAAGGGGTCAGGGTATTCCTACCCTGCCCCCAATCAGATCTCACCATGAGATCTGTCGGATCTGCGGACCCTCGGCGTCCCTGAATATACACCATTGTTTTTAAATTACTTAAAAACTACTAAACCGATTTATATCAAATTACAAAATACACTCTTTCTTAACCAAGATCTAGCTTTCTGTCAAATTTGGTGTAATTCCATTCAGCGGTTCGGGATCTAGTCGCGTCTAAAATTCCTATAGGAAATTATATGTGGAAAATGGTTTTTTTTGTGGGACCCCACCTTTTTCTCCAACCCAGCTTGACAAATCACCCCAAAACCTTCCAGACAGCAGCTGAAGTAACTGGCACACCAATTTTGAAGATATTGTTAAGATTCATCAAACGGCGCCAAAGTTATTAGCAAAACAAAAAATACTTTTCATATGGAAAGTAGGTCCTAACTATAACTGCCTACTGGAGATATGCAGTCAGTGAAAAATAAACATATGTATCACCTACTGATGAAGGTTTTGTGAACATTTGTCAAACGGCTCTAAAGTTATTAGCAAAAAAAAAAAACGCTGTGCTAAGGGAAAAGTGATCTTAACAATAACTACCTACTAGCTATCACCATTAGAGTTTATATATATATATATATATATATAAATATATATATATATATATATATAAAACAAAAACATATCATAAACCAACAGCAAAGAACAGTCTCTTATCATATAAAAGTTTTCATCCCAAACCATTGCGGGATAACTTACTGTGTAGCCAGTTCCTGAGGCTGAAAAGAAATTGCAGCAAGCCAAATGACTATAAGATACAAGCACAAGAACTGAGTGAAAAATTGAAAAACAGAAACTATACATCTACTACAATAGCGAAATGTCACAAAAGAGCAAAATATCAACCAAGAGAATGTCTTTTACAAACTAATGTGAAGCAACTCACCCCTGACCTCATGACATGTGTCACAACTTACTGTCCAGCAACCTATGCGATGCAGAAGATGGTCAGAAAAAACTGGCGAATATTAACAACAGGCAAATTTAATTGGCCATAGCCAAGATTCGCAAATAAAAGAACACGAAACTTAAAAGACAACCTAGTGCATACGCGACCTGCAAAATGCAAAAGAATAATTCAAACAAGAAACATCGAGATGACCCCAATCATTGGCCATTATCCATGTGGCACCTGTCTGGTGTGTAAATTAACAACGATGACAAAATCATTACAGCTGACTGACACACTGCATTGGATACAGAAACAGCACACTAACTGTAACTCCACACATGTAATTTACATGATATGGTGCCCCTGTGAAAAAAAAGTATCTTGGCATGACATGCAGGAAAATAAAAATAAGGATTGGGGAATACAAGAGTAACATCAAGCTAAAGAAAAACACAACCAAATTGTGTTCGCATTTCATTGAACTTGGCCACAAACCTGAAGAGTTGAGATGGACAGTTTTAGAAATGCTCCATGATAAAACATAAACCGGTTGAAAACATACCAAAATGGACTCAATGATAACATACCATGGCATCAATTTGCATAATGAGAGAGTCCAAAAAAAGATCTTATCAATTGATCACCACCTCCATTTGTTAAATTTGTTATAATGAACCCATACAATCTGTCCTCATAGTCCATGTCATGGACACAGTTACACTGAAAAATACAAAGCAGAAGGAACCAACGGAGTCTGTCCTTAGTGCCTATGACATGGAAACTGAAAGCAATTTGAACTAAAATGTAGCTGAGAGAGATAAAAATACTATTTTTCCGTCTATCGCAAGGTGATAAATACACCACAATGAGGGATGTCAATGAACCCCTAAAGCAAACAATATCCATCGTAGCGATATATACGACTAAATTTCGCTTTGAGGAAATTACGATGTAAATATAATAACAGGAACAACTATTTACCATCTCACTGGAAGAATTTAATCGAATTTTAGTAACAACAGGAAACATGTTAAGATACAACGTAGTCCCCTTTCTAGCTCTAATCATCGGAATCCGACTAAAATAAAAGAAAACTGTCCCTAATGCCTACGACACTAAACTGTAGCAATGTGAACATGAGTGAAGCTGAGCGATATAAGAATGCTCCTTTTCCTTTTACCTCAAGGTGATTAATATACCAGAACAAATAATCTTATTTTAATCCCAAAAGTGAAAAATATCCATATTTGTGATTCACTCGATTAAATTATGCTTAGAGTAGAATTTGATGTAATAATATAAAGAAATAATTGTTTGCCTTTTTCTCACTTGAGAATAAAGTAGAATTTTGGTAATAATTGGGAAAACGTTAAGAAACTCCCATAGTCCCCTTTCTAGTTCTAATCATCACAACATGATTAAAATAAAAGGAAGCCGAAACGCTCCTCCGCGTCCAGGGGCAGAGCCAGCACCAGACGCGGAGAAGTTCCGAAGTGCGGGTGAGACTATCGGTTACCAACATCGAAAAGAGGTCTTTTGTGAAGAGTACAGTAAAGTAAAAACCCGCTTTGTACATTTCTTCCTTTCAGTTTAGGACCAGACAGTCCTGCGCTCCTGTTGAAACGTGGTAATAGTCCATCAAAGGTAATTATACTCACCTCCAAAACATCCCGAACCCTAACAACATACATAACGAAGCCAAAAATTAGGAGTTATCACTGTGTTTTTCGAATTATGAAATCACAAGACTTAATCATTACTCATAATCGGATTACCGTGATTAAGAATGAATCAGAGTATGGGGATATAATACAATCCTCACCTCTGCAGTTGATAAGTATTCATCAATAATGTTACCGAGTTACTTCTAAATGTTACCTCCGTCTTAGCAAAACATGACGGTCTTCATATGGACTGTTCTCATGAATCCTTATCTTATGCAATAATTATGCATTTTTATCTTTGTATACCTCAAATAGAGAGTTATTGATGAGTGCTAAATTTGTACCTCCATGCTTTTTGTGTTTCTTTCCATTACAGGTACATCATACCTACTTAGAAACAGAGTGGTAACAAAAACCCCCACAATATACCGCACAAATTGTGTGAAATATATTTTTTATTCCGTTGTGTTTGTCCTGACGAATGCCCCTTAGACCCGGCTAGGCGAGATGGGGCAGGAACATGTTGACCTTTTCTAAAGTGATATAAAAAGATCCAGTAACACGATCTGTGATTATACCCTTTGTTTTTAACTACAAAATGTCATCCTTGGCAATTAAAGTTTAAACCAGGTGAAACTTTGTTTTATGTGCATATAACCTTCTCCTCTCGGGGGTACATACATATCTCTGGACACTACTACGCTACACCAGCGATTGCCGCAGGCTTGAGGCTGGCACACAGCACGAATTTGGAACACCCAATGATAATGCCATAACGCATATGTGGGGCGGAAAAACGATATAAACCGCGAAGAATACATAGCGTTTATGAGGGTGATTCAATTAAACTACTGTAACGTAGTTACAAGTGTCCATTCTCTTTTTGATTATGTGGAATAGTTAGGAATTAGCATTTAAAAAAAACTTAGAAATTCACTGAAAAAAACATAGGTTTCAGGGACTTTATAGGTAGTTGGACATTTCACTCATAGAAACCATAGAAATTCCCCTGTTATAGTTAGTTGAGCTAACTATAACTCACGTCCCCGCAATGCACTGCTGATGACAGTACATATTACATCATTCATGACATGTTTTTTTTAGTGAATTTCAAAGGTGTTTTAAATGTTAATTTCATATTTTAATATTTATATAACCTATATTTTTGCAAATTTGTTTAATAATATTTTGGAACTCTATTATCCTTTTTTGTAACTTTAAAAATTATGTAATATTTTATATCTTAAAAAAAAAAGTGAATATTCTTTTTTTGGGGGGGAGAAAACTAGAGTCACGTATCGGTAGTCTACCAAGCTCCATTAGCACGCAAATCCTATCCGCCATATTGAAATGATGCGCATTTCGTATCCGACAAGTGCGTGGCACCGCGTCCTGCATAAGAACATATACGTATGAGGTCGCTTCAGCTGCTACTTTGGTATGCGACGGGTACGCAGTACAAAGCCGCGCATTACGTCATGTACGTATGGGGTCGTGCCCGCTGCGCTCTGTGTATGCGACGAGTGCACGCTGCTAGGCCCTGTGTTACGTCATAGACGTATGGTGTCGCGCTGGGTACGCCATTCCCTCATTTTTCTTGTATGTCTCAAAACTATTTCTAAATAACTTTAAAGTGTATATGAGAGCAAGCGATATTCGAAAATATTTTAAACATTTGTATATTTCTAACTGTAATAAACTTATATCATAGTAAATATATGTTTTCAAAATCTTGTCGGGTTCGGTGCGCAAATGCCATGTGACCGTAAAAAAAAGTATTTGATTGATTCACAACATTACCCATTGTAGCAGTTGGAAAACGCCACCCATTTTAGTCAATCTCTCTACAGCATTTGATGAGACACACCTCTTTTGCTTAGAGAGCTTTTCTGAAAACTTTTTGCTATGTACACATATCTTACACTACACACAACATGCAACCATCATCTTCATCAATATTCATGGTCTGTAAAGTAGCCTTCCACCTGTGATAGGCACACACCTAAAAGTTACATAACCAAAGTTTTCCCCCCTGCCAGAGGTAACATGGTTGCATACACTGTCCACAGCACAATGTAATGTGTTACGGCTCAGGGGCAGTATCCTGCTCAGATAATGAACACACAGACACAGATAGATAGTGCAAGTGGGTACGGGCACGTGCACTCAACACCTTTTTATTACCAGGGTCACATATCCAGAGACGTCTGTGCTGGATGCGTGTGAAGTGAGTGTAAACAACCCCTCAGGGAATGTTTATTGCTAGCATTAACTACAACAGTAATTACTGGATCACACACAGAGATTCAATTATAAAAGAGTCAATAATTTGTGCTGCAGTAAGGTAGGGACAGTAGATGTAAAATGATACAGAAAAAATTCTGTCGTAAAAGAACCATAGCTTGTGGTATACTGAGACACAGGCAATAGATCTGAAATAATACACAAAAAGATTGAAACAAAGGGTCCAGCAGTTCTAGTGCACTCAGATAGCCATATCAAAAGCATTCAGCATGCGCACAGCCAGCGATGATGCGTGCTGCAGGCGGGCCATATTAGGAGCAATGTCTGTTGCCATCAACACTGCATCATCTGAATAGCGACTCGATCTGAAATATGAACACTGCTGTCTGCAGTGTAGGCAAGAGAGAGCGGTCAGATAGGGCCCACAGCTACGTAAGATGGACTTGAGCTGCCCAGTTTGCCATACACAAAGCAACAAAAGGCGTGTGTGGAGCCTGCAATGATGTGTATGCGTGGTGCGGACAGAGCACACTGGAGCAATGTCTTTTCCTACAGGACTGCGTCATCTACAATAGCGACTCGATCTGAATTGTGAACTTTGCTGTCTGCAGTGTAAATTGAAGGCAGTAGTCACACAGACATCCTTGAACATTTTTTCTCACTTCCTCTTTGCAAAATACAACAACATAAATTACAGAAAACTCTGCAATAAATAAATCAAAACAATTCAAATTGCGATTTCTGCTGTCCACAGTGTAGACTATTCAGTGTTCCTTTGAACTTGCAAGATGAATTTCACCATTGTAGTAAACCTATAACTCATCTAAAAAAAGTTCTTCAAACAAGTATACTAAAAGGATATTCTATATATTTCAATAGACGTTGTAGTTAGTTGCCTACTGGATTCTGTAATTAAACAATTACCACTTGATCTGAATTGTGAGCCCTGCTGACCGCAGTGTAGGCCAGAGGCAGTGGTCATTAACGCCTCACAGCCACGGGCCGTTGGATTCAGAAGCACGGAGTTTGTTGCACCTGATCGCAAGGGATACACATGAATAATCACAGACTTTAACTTCTGACATCCTCAATCATAGAATAAAGACCCTGTTTCACTGTTCGGACCTGCAGTACCGTGGTGTACTCCACCGACTGGTGTCAACGAAGCACAATAATCATGTGCAACAGTTAGCTACGCAAGCACAGAGTCTGATGCACCTCAACGGAGGGAGTTCTATGAAAACTTAGCAGCAGTTAATATCGGACATCATCCATTGTGGGATCAAGACACCATTCCACTGTTGGGACCTAGAGTTGGTTGCACCTGGTCGAAGGGAGTACCTTCATCTCCACTCTCAGATGCAGTTCTAACATCATCCATTGTGGGATCAAGACACCGTTCCACTGTTGGTACCTGTCGCACCTGGTCGGAGGGGGTACAAAGAAATCATCACAGACTTTAACTTCTTACATCCTCAATCATAGATTCAAGACCCCGTTTCACTGTTCGGACCTGCTGTACCGCGGTGTAGTCCGGCGACTACAGTCAACCAAGCCTAATAATCTTGTATAGCAGTTAGCCACGGAGTCTGATGCACCTCAACGGAGAGAGTTATGTGAAAAGCAAGCAGAAGGTAATATCGGACATCGTGCATTGTGGGATCAAGACGCAGTCCACTGTTGAGACCTCGAGTTGATTGCACCTGGTCGAAGGAAGTACCTTCATCTCCACACTCAGATACAGTTAAAACATCGTCCATTGTGGGTTCAAGACACCGTTCCACTGTTGGGACCTAGAGTTGGTTGCACCCGGTCGAAGGGAGTACCTTCATCTCCACTCTCAGATGCTGTTCTAACATCATCCATTGTGGGATCAAGACACCGTTCCACTGTTGGTACCTGTTCGACTACTGTGTTAGTAGTATACAGAGCACTCCACGCTACTGGGCCTCAGGCTGGGTGCCTGTGTTGCGGTAGCCAGCGCTGATCTCAGGAGCCTTCTGAGCTCGCAGACCTCCGCCCGGCAGCTTCCACCGGCACGTGGTGAACCCTCTTTCACATACGGCGGTGTCAAAAGATGAACTGTGTGGCATATGTGCGTCGCAGCGGCCATGGTGGTTTCTCGGTATCAGCACGCTGAGAGCATCATTCACGCAGCCACCTTCACTCAAGGGGTCAACCATGTGGCGGTGTAAGCTGCGCAGACCTGGCAGACACATTCGCCATTCCAGAAGAGAACCACAGCCAGAGAAACGTCCCTTTTATTCATACCCCTACGCTAGCCTTGCGAACGCCAAGTCAGCCCACTATGCTAAAGATTTGGGGGTGGGAGGGCACTTACGCGCTACGTTTCCGTAATCTTCCCTACTGACTGTGCTATCATGGTTGCGTCCACTGTCTACTTCACTCAATAGAACATCAGTGTATGTTGACATGTACATGTCTGTGCTCTGCATTTTCAAGTCTGTACGGCACATCCCCTCAACACTTTGCATTGTGTACTTTTATAATCGAGAATCACTTGCCACCTTCTCGCATACTTTGCTCCCATCTCTCCCCGCATTCTGCATTGTGTGCCATGACATGTTTGGTTTGTGTATATGGCTAGCCACGGTTGCCACAGTATGAAGTGTTGTTTTGTCTATTAGGTGTACATGTTGTTTGTCATGTTGTATGTGATTATACAAGGTAGCACATTTATTCACGAGCAGTGGTTTCATCCATTTACACATCACTGTCT
Source organism: Lissotriton helveticus (assembly GCF_964261635.1). Classification (NCBI taxonomy): domain Eukaryota; kingdom Metazoa; phylum Chordata; class Amphibia; order Caudata; family Salamandridae; genus Lissotriton; species Lissotriton helveticus. Next base: position 1,786,231,294 of record NC_136065.1, read on the forward strand.
TAAAGAGCATACAGAAGTTTTTCTCACAGGTGAAAAGTGAGACCACAATGGCAGTCATTCATTACTATGCAAGAATGTCCAACTGCACGACGCTTCCAAGGTTTCAGCCCCCAATTTTGCGTGCTTTCTTAAAAGCACGCAAACTCCCACAATCAGACCAACATTCACCCAGCTTTCTAATGGCAGTTATCTGCTTCTCAATAACATGCACTCCTCCGGAATGTGAGCTGGGATACCGTATGTCCTTACTCTTTCAAACCGAGTAACTTCCTGTGGCAATGTCTATTCCTACCCACACAAAGTAACTCTCAACTTCAACTTGGCCTTCAATCCCTACTTTGAAAACAGATTTTATTAAACTAACCAAACTAAAGCGTTTTTGTTCAGAACAGAAGTGTCCCTCACTTCTGCAAAATAAATGTATTGACTGGAGATAGCATGAACTTCAAGTAAAATACAGTCCCAGTGCCCATAATTCTTGCTCTCTTTGCGGCCATCCTACTACTATTTTTGCTTGTAAAAAAAGGCTGCGCTCCCTGTGGTAACAAGTATGTCCAACAGAATACGCCTCTACGCGAAGCTACATCAATACCGTGAAAAAATGGCATCTACTTTTCGGCTGCCTGCCTCTATCTATTATCGGAGCCAGCTTTATTATGACATTTATTTACACATATGCAATCTGCGTGCAACCATCTTTTTATTGAAAAACTTGCCCATTCAACTGCTGAATGGATGTATGCCTTGCCAACATCCCAACAATCGTTCCTGATATCCAGCAGGTAATGCAGTATCTTGAAAACCATGAACTTCATTGTTCAGGCAGTGGAGCAATGGCGGGAGCAATGGCGGATGCAACGCAAAAAGGTATCGTGGCGGAATGGGATTTCTGCACAGCTGCAAAAGATCTCCTGCAGCATACGACCTTTTACAACATCGCAGATTACCTGCCAATTCAAATTGCCGTTCCAAAATTCAAGGAACATTACTGTCCCTTCGAGGATATGAATTGGATCACTTCGCTTTTCTTACACGATGGCAACAATGACCTCTTGGAACATTACGTATCTCAAGCAGCTGAAGAACTTTTGCACTGCAATGTCCAAGACTTGTAAGAAACTCACGTTATTCTTGGATTTCTTTTTTCCATCTTTTTTGACTATTTCCTTTAAATTTTTTAAATACACGTCAATTGTACTACTTTCATATAATAACTTTCTAAGCATGCTCATGCATTTGAACTCTGTTTTCATTATTGCCCCTTACGTCTCCACTCTAACCAGAGATCGGTGATGTATGGCCTATGCAAATACGTTATTTACTTGCTAAATTAGCCTAAACCTTGTGCACATGTCTCTCTGCCTGCCTGTTATCCACAAAGCCCTTTCACACACATTTACTCATCCTCAGCCTCGGCTCACAAGCTGGCGATCAAGATAAAAAAACACAACATTGTTTAGGAACTGGTTGGCACAGTGTGGTAATCATATCCTACCTTTATTTTCGTTATAGAATTCAGTCATTCATGTCTAATAGCTATTGTTTATGGAATTCACTGATACAGGAGCTTCGGTTTGAATACTGCAGAAGCGGTTGGGTTTGCCTCAGCTCGATGCCTTAGCTCTCTGCACAAGAATGTTTTTTGAAACAGCTAAATACAATAATGTATGGTTTGACCAGAAGAGACCGAATGTGCTTCTCAGAAGCGCAATGTTTGTGTTCCTCCTCAAAGCTCCGATGTGGGTAGAACTATTACAAATTCTGACACGCACCAGATTGAATCTACTGTACAAGAGATTGCGGACTGTTCTACTGTTGATAATTTTGTGTTACAAAAAAGGAGTACCAGGGTACCTAAGAATTTTGATGGTTACATTTCGCACATTTTTTTTTGTTTGTTTTCTTAAAGGATACATGTGGTAATGGTTTCCTACCTTTATTTTCATTATAGAATTTAGAGTCATTCAAGTCTAATAGGTATTGTTTATGTCACATGGAACTGTAACATGTAATGTGGAATTCACTGATGCAGGAGCTAGCTTTTGAAAACAGCAGAAGCGGCTGGAGTTTACCTCAGCTGGATGCCTTAGCTCTTAAACACTTTTTATATAATCTTTCAAACTCCATCTTTTTATTACACACAAAATTTAAAAAGGAACAAAATAAGGGGGTTTATTTTGTCATAGAAATTATGGTTAGTTCTGTAGAAAGAAAAAATAGGACATGTTTTAAGTGAGATCTCAAATATCTTCCTGTTATATTTCAACAGGAGCAGTCTGTCAGTTGATTGCTTTGTGTTCTACTGCAGCTTCCCAGAGTGTTCTAAAGAACAACTAGAGCGCTAACAGCCTTACTAATGACAAAAGTATGGCACACCTGAAGCCATCTTGATTGGAATAAACTGATAACACTTAAAACATTTAATTTAAAAAGGAATAAAATAAGGGAGGCTAGGCTTGAAGTGACATGTGTGCAAACACGCCCTGTGGCACGTTTTAAGTTGGGGAATTAATTCCCTTTCAATCCTGAGCGCCCCTGGGGGCCAACTAGCCCACCAGGTACCTCCAGTAAGCGCCAGAGGCCTTCGTTGCAAAGAGGTGGTCCAGGCCATGCCCCTTTTTACACCTCTCTGCAACGCAGCTCTGTGGCGCTTACTGGAGGTACCTTGTGGGCTAGTTGGACCCCAGGGACCCTCAGGATTCAAAGGGACTTAATCCCCAACTTACAAAGGGCCACGGGGTGTGTTTCCACAGCGGTGAAGGTAGGGGGGCGGCCTGAGGTGATGGGTGCAAACACGCCCTGTGGCGCCTTTTAAGTTGGGGAATTAATTCCCCTTCAATTCTGAGGGCCCCTGTTGGCCAACTAGCCCACCAGGTACCTCCAGTAAGTGCCAGAGGACTGCATTGCAGAGAGGTGGTCCAGACCAAGCCCCTTTTTACACCTCTGCAATGCAGCTCTGTGGCACTTACTGGAGGTACCTGGTTGGCTAGTTGGACCCCAGGGACTGTCAGAATTCAAGGGGACTTAATCTCCCAACTTAAAGCGGCGTGTTTGCACACATGTCACCTCAGGCCCACCCCTCCCTTCACCACTGTGCAAACGCGCCGTACCGCGTTTTAAGAGCTAGGTTTAATGCCCTGCCCTAATATGTACTAGGGCCTTACAGACGAGGTCATGCTAATCACATGGGTACCCCAACGCATAGTGTTCCCTAGTGTATGTAGGCGTTTTCACTGTATTCTAAGTGTATTTTAGCATACCACTGGCTCTAGGCCTGGTTAGTCAGAGTCAGTTACCACCAGTACCGGTCTGAAAAAGTTGTGGGCACAGGATGATTTTGTAACAAGGCCTCTTTCTCTCCTCTGTTGGTTCTTTCTGCACATGTCTTGCATCTTCCTGCACTTTTCTTCATCTTCGTGGACTTCTGTTGCTTCTTTCTGCATTTCTTTTGCTTCTTTCTGTGCATTTTTTCTTCTTTCTTCACATATCCTACCCCTGTAGGCATCGCTAGAAATTAGCATTTGAAAAACCTTTGAAATTCACTGAAAAAAACATAGGTTTCATGCACGTTATAGTTAGAAATTAGCATTTAAAAAATCTTTGAAATTCACTGAAAAAAACATAGGTTTCAGGGGTGTTATAGTTAGCTGGACATTTCACTTATACAAAACCATAGACATTCCTCCGTTATAGTTAGTTCAGCTAACTATAACTCGCGCCCCTGCAATGCACTGCTGATGACGTCACATATTACATCACTCATGACATGGTCAGTGACATCACTGATGACATCACTGATGACATCACTGATGACATCATCCATGTGATAATTTGATGCATCTTCTCACTCCCTAATATAACCTTTGATACACCCACTCTAAATTACAGACTGCCATTCTCAAAACCATAGACACTCCAACAGCATTAACTACATACACACTCACTGATTCTTAGGTTTACACACACATCCACTCACTCACCTGTACAGTCACTCGTACTTATTGTCACTTGAGGTTCCGTGATTTCGAACCAGACTCCATTTTGTTTGAGTTGTTCGTGACGCCATTTTTGTGTTGCCCTCACGTAGGCCGTGGAGTAAACCGAACGAACAAAGTTGCATGGGCCTCATTGTTCATGTATGCATTAACAGGCCCATTTCTGACTTGTGAGTGAACTGCAGGACGCTGACCTCTTCACCTGAAACTGACCCTTCGCGAGGCCAATTTCCCTTGGTTTGATTCTTGTCTAAAATTGCCAATCAATGTTCAGGATATCGTTAACTTTTAGTTTCCTTGCACATATTTTATCCTAATCAACATCTGAATTGTTTCTTCCCTTACGACTTTTCATTACATGGGTAGTGCTTTCAATTATGGGTTTGTCCGGCTTGTGGAAATTGAATTTGGGACAGTCCTAATAATTAACTTTTGGGTTGGGTTACTGTAAATTGGGTTTTTGTTAATGTGATACTCAGTTAGAAAATGTGTCCTATAGGTCAGAATTTTGCGCAGTGGGTGTACATTTGTAATGAGAATATGGTGTATAAATAGAGATGTCTTGCTCTATGAAAATTGAACAGTTTCTTGAGTTGTACACCGTGTTGTATTGCTGAGATTACTGTTACTAGCTGCAGCTAATAAATTTGATCTCTGACGCCACCTAGAAGTATTCCGTGTCTCTGCCAAGACAGGAGAACCCGAAGACTTTGGGCGTGTCCCTGGTGCCGCTGGGTTCTAAAACCCGGTTCTACAGTTGGCGCCCTACGTGGGGCGACTTCAGCGGTACCGGTCCAAGCCTGAGGATCGTGAGGAGCCACGTGAGGAAATTCTGGAGGAATGCCGCCACTTCATTGACCCCTGCATGTCGACGTGGACCGAAGGTCTTTTCTGCGAGGCTTCCCGCTTTCCAACGGCTACGAAGGACTGCTGCCCTGACTGTCGCCCTGTCTTGGACCCTCGATATATGCTTTGTAGAGCGAGACGATAGACGGTCTTCTGGTGGCGTGACAGATATTTTGGTTAAGTATAAGTGGGTCGCTCCCACAACTTTGTTTTGGGTTCTTGGTTTTGTCTGATTCGGCTGCTGCAGCAATCGAAGCCGAGGGGCTCGTATATTTGCGAGTGTATCGATAGCTGATAACCCCTTGAAGTTTAAAGCTAGATTAGTGAGTTATAAGATGGCTGGTCTTAGCAAAATTAAGAAATGGTTTAGTTGTGGTTGCAAAAGGAATTCCCGATTGGAGGATTCGTGTCCGATACCTCCAGTTGGAACTCCGACTTATGAGCTCTATTCAAAACACGGAGTGGGTCCTATTACTTATAATGAAGTATGGGTCCGCTATACTAAAAAAGATGGTGTTTTACGATGGCCCCAACATGGTAGTTTCGAATCAAATATTTTAGATAATCTGGAAGTTGCGCTATTTAAGAAGAAAGCCCGGCCGGTGATGTTTGACTCTTTCCGCCTCTGGCGTAAGGAAGCCAAACAGCGAGAAATTAAGCAAGCAGAGAGAGATAGGAAAGATAATAATATGTCAGTACTACAAGCTGCTAGGCAGTTTAAGGAAGATGGAGAAGAGCGTGCGAGTGAAGTCTCAGATAGACAACGTTGCATGGCCATCGATAAATGTTATCCGGCCTTGCCACCTTCTCCTCCAAAAGTGATTGAAGATCCTGAAAAAGATCCTTTGATCTCTCATCTACTGAGATTGCCACCCCCTTATGTGCAGGGTGCTACTGCGCCTCCATTACCCCCGGTTGTTCCACCCTTTGTTGTTCAACCTCCTGTTGTTGTTCAACCACCCGGTGCTCCACAGATGGTTTTGGCTCCTCCTGCGCAACCCGCTCTAGGGTCGCCATCTTTGCTACCAGCCTTGCCTCAAACTCCTTTGCCTTCTACTTCTGCATCTTCGACTCCTACTGTTCTTATCCCTACACCTTCTCTGCCCCAAAATACTTATTCTCCTGTTCTTATGTCTGCTTCTTCTCCTTCTGTTCGAAAACGAAAGACAGAGACTGTCTCTAATTTGTTGTCTCCATTGCTTGGGTCATTGAATATGACCCCTGTTTCGGAACGTAAGCAGAGTCGTAGTCAGCTTTCCGGTCCCGAGGAACGGGCAGTGTTGGATTTGTTGGCTCGTAGATGGATTTCAAATGCCTCTAGGTATAATTTGCAAGCGATTATGGATGTTTTCTTTCAATGGGAACCGCCTAAGCAAAGGTATGTTTTTGATGTAATGTGTGTGTTTCTGCGTCAGGAATGGGAAAATAACGAGTTGGGTTTGATTCCGCAGGAACTACTTGATGTTCAGTCCGAATTTACTAAAGGGACGATAGTAGAATCTGATGTTACAGATGCCGTGGAGACGATACTTGTTTTTAGATCTCAACTTCCGCCTCAGACATTGTATGAACCTGATTCCTTCGTTAGGAGGAAAGTGAAGCAGTATCCTATGAGAGAAGTTCCTCCCGTATGGAGAGACGCAGTTCAGGCTAATGTAAATTTGGGTATTGTGGCCGCACCGGCTCATTTTCAGCGAGTATGGGTACATGTCCCTTGGAAGAGAGCAGAGGTCTTGGCTCTTAAGCAGACCTTACCTGACCCCCGTAAGAATCCTACCGGTTATTACAAGGAGTTTTCTCAGACAGTTGAAGCGTGTATTATGAATTTAGCTGACATAGATATGTTAATGGGTAATGTAGTTCCTCAACCTTTGTGGGCGAAGATTCGTCATGAGAATCATGCGCATGAATTAGGAGATACGTGGGCTAATATTGTTGCTGCAGATGGTCGGCAGGTAGGAGGTGCCAAACCTGAGCCCTTAGTTGCAGAATTACCTGTTAGGATTATTCATTTAATGAAAACTATGATGCCTCCTTTACGAGTGAATTGGGACAAGTTAGCAGCATGCAAACAAAAGAAAGACGAGAGTGTGTCTGATTTCTTCACAAGGTTTGAGGAAACGTTTATTGATCATAGTGGTCAGGACATGAGCACTGAAGGTGGGCAAAGGTTGTTTGTGGACAAATTTGTCTTTAATTTGCTTCCCGAACTTTCTAATAAGTTAAAGGACTCTGAGAGTTCATGGGCTGTTTCTTCGTCGGCCCAGATATTGGCTACTGCACAATATTATGAGAATAGGGATAAAGATGAGAAGGATAAAGCAGAGAAGAAAACTAAAGATTTAAAGACGAAAGTTCTTTTGCAGCAAGCTTATCCGCCTCGTCAGAATCAGTCTCAGTTTCAGCAACCTCCACAATTTCAGAGGTTGTTACAGAAGCCTGAGCCTTATGTTCAGCGATTCTTTCCTGGCCCTAATCAGTGTGCTTATTGTAGAGAGGAAGGTAATTACAAGAATCGTTGCCCGGCTTTGTTACAGCGTGCGAATGGTGTGTCTGGTCAGAGAGGTCGTGGTGGTTTCCAGCAAGCCCCTTGGGGTAGGGGATGTGGTGTGATCCCCCAGAATGAGCGTTCCTCTCCCCTACAGAATTCTGCGAATTATTTTGACAGACAGACTGCTCCGAGTGGTCAGTCTGCTCAGTACTATGCTGAGGATTACTATGTCAAAGGTGAGAGTTCTGGTTATAATGATAACTAGGACAGCCAAGGGCAAAGTGAGGGAGTAGTGTCAGTTCCAGTAGATCAGAGAGGACCTTATGTTGAAGTGATTACATCAGGTGTGGTAGAACCTTTTCATTTGGATACTGGTGCGACGAAGAGTTCTATTATGCACTCTAAACTTCCTGGCGCACCTTTGTCTGGCTTGACCAATGTTTCAGTAGGATTTTCAGGCGCCCCAGTTCATAATCCGGTTTCTAGTCCTTTGTCCCTTTCTATTGGTCCTTGTGAATTGGAAGCTCCACTTATTCTAATGACTGGTTGTGGTGAGAATCTGTTGGGTTTGGACTTGCTGAAAAGATTGTATGCGACATTGCATTGTTCTCCTTCAGGAGTACAACTTACCCTTGGTAAGAAAGTGATTTCTCCAATGTATTTGTCTAAAGATTGTCTGCCACTGGAATTACGTTCGCTTCCTGATACGCTTTGGGCTACAGGCCCAAATGATGTTGGTCTTTTGCAGATTCCACCATATGTTGTTACGCTCAAGTCAAATGCTAGACTGCCTCGTATTCCACAATACAAGATTTCGAGCGATGGTGAGAGAGCTCTATTAGCGATTGTCTATGATCTGGTTGAGAAGGGTGTAGTTGAGGAAATGAGAGGTAATGTGTGTAATAGTCCGGTTTTGCCTGTCCTTAAGCGTACTGATGCTTCTCAGCCACCTGTGTACCGGTTTGTGATCGACCTTCGAGAGGTCAACAAGATTGCTGTGCCACAGTTTCCTGTTGTCCCTGATATCACTGCTTTGTTGACTCTGATTCCTGCTTCGGCAGCCTGGTTTTCTGTCATCGACTTGAAGAATGCTTTCTTCAGTATTCCAATTGCCGAGGAAAGTAGAGATATTTTCGGCTTCTCTTTAGGAGGCCGAAGCTTCCGGTTTAAGAGAGCTCCCCAAGGTTATTGTGAAAGTCCATCCATCTATAGTCAGGCGTTGAAAACTCAGCTTGATGATTTTGTATTGCCTTCTGGTGCTACTCTTATTCAGTACGTTGATGATCTGTTGATTACTGCTGATGACGAAGAGATTTGTAAAGAGGCTACTCTTTCTTTGTTACGAAATTTGTCTGACCTTCAACATAAAGTGTCACCTTCCAAGTTACAGTATTGTCGACAAGAAGTAACCTACTTAGGTCATCTCTTGTCGAAGGAGGGAAGAAGGTTGACCCCAGAACGAATTCAAGCGATTGCGCAAATGAGTGTGCCATCCACACAGAGAGAAGTGCGTATTGTAGACAGTGGATCCCCAATTTCTCATTGTTAGCGAAACCTCTGTTAGCATTGACTCTGAAAGATACTCCGCATCCTCTTCCCTGGTCTGACGAATGTCAGAAAAGTTTTTCTGAATTACGCGATGCATTGTGTTCGGCTCCTGTGTTGGGTACTCCAGACTATAGTAAGCCTTTCACGATGTACGTGCACGAGAGAGAAGGTTGTGCGTTGTCAGTGCTGACACAACCATTCGGGGACAAGCAGCGTCCATGTGCATATTTTTCCGCTACGTTAGACCCAGTTGCTAAGGCGTTACCGAGTTGTTTGAGAGCTACAGCGGCAGCGGCTGTTTCTATCTGACAGTCTGCTGGTTTGGTATTGGATAATACGTGGATTGTGATGGTCCCACATGCAGTGGATACCTTATTGAACAAGACCAAGACACAGCACCTTACTAGTGCACGTCTGTCAGGTTATGAGTTGACTCTTTTGGCTAGTCATATACACATCAAAAGATGTAATGTGTTGAATCCAGCTACGTTGTTGCCGATTTCTGTAGAGTCAGATGTTCAAGAACAGCATGATTGCTTTCTTCGAACAGAGGAAGAAACGAAGGCTAGAGTTGATCTAAAGGATACTCCTCTTGAGAATGTTGATGGTACCTTATGGGTAGATGGTTCGTGTTTTAAGCTTCCGAATGGTGAAACGACTGCGGCATATGCCGTCACAACTTTACATACAGTTGTTGAGACAGCACGCATAGCACAGAATTCTGCGCAAGCAGCAGAGTTGATTGCATTGACTAGAACGTATGTATTGTCAGAGGGAAAGCGAGTGAATGTTTATACCGATAGCCAGTATGCGTTTGGTGTTGCCCACAGTTTTGGGCGTTTGTGGAGAGAAAGAGGATTTCTTACTTCCCATGGCACGAAAATTCAGCATGGGCAGTTAGTAAATGAACTTTTGGAATCACTTACTCTCCCAAAGCAGATTGCAATTGTGAAGTGTAGTGCCCATAAGAAGGTTGTGGATGATGTAGGTCGAGGAAATGCGTTTGCGGATGAAGTTGCGAAGGAAACGGCGAAAGACATGATGAGCCGTATGTATGTTGCAGGCCCTGCAAGATGGGTTATGGCTGGTGGAATGTGTGAAGAAACAATAGAAAGTGTGAAGTCAATTCAGGCTGAAGCTACGGAAAAGGAAGTGAGTACGTGGAGAGAAAGTACGGGTATGTTGGATTCGACAGGTTTTTGGGTTGAGTTGTCAGAACACCAGCGATGGTTGTTGCCAGACCGTATGTGCTCCCAGTGGTTACCATGGCTCAAGGAATGGCTCACATTAGCTCGAAAGGAATATGCAAGTTGTTGGCTCCAGTATGGCAGAATGCTGGAATTCCTAAATGTGCTGAGAATTTGGTGAAGCATTGTATGATTTGCCTGATGCATAATCCTGGCAAGGGAACCCCAACTCCAGCTGGTCATTTTGCTCCTCCAACTTATCCGTTTGAAGTGATACAGCTAGATTACATACACATGGAGAGATGCAATAATTCGAAGTATGTCCTTGTGGTTGTTTGCGCCTTTTCCAGATGGATAGAGGCCTACCCCCTAAAGGATAATACTGCCTTGTCTACAGCCAAGGTTTTGCTCAAGGAGTATTTCACTAGGTATGGTTTGCCGAGAATTGTAGGGTCGGACAATGGGAGTGAATTTGTGGGTCAAGTCATGAAGAAAGTATGTGTTGGATTGGGAATAAATCAGAAATTTCATGCTGCGAATCACCCCCAGTCAGCAGGTCTGGTTGAGTGCTATAATGGCACGTTAAAACTGAAATTAGCTAAGATACAAGCGAGCACTAGTCTTACATGGCCGGATGCCTTGCTGTTGGCTCTTTTGTCAGCAAGGACGACAGTGCATTCTCGTGTGGGACTTAGCCCATACGAAATAGTGTTTGGTCATCCAGCGAATGTTTGGAGTGTGCCTCGTCCTAAGAAGTACAGCGAAATTGAGTACCCTATGTTGGTGGATTACTTACATGACTTGACTGCTAAATTATGTGTTCTCCACCAACAGGTCTATGACAGTTTGCCGACAGCTACTGCAGATCCAGGCCATACGATTCAACCCGGAAATTACATTCCAATCAAGAACTTTCAGCGAGCCAAAAATTTGGAACCAAGATGGACTGGACCACATTTAGTATTGCTAGCGACTCGAATTGCTGTTAGAGTAGCTGGTAAAAAGAATTGGGTGCATGCCACCCATACGAAAAAAGTTCAGTTGCCCTTACCGTATGACAAGTGGGTGAGGGATGGAATAGCTGACTCCGAATGTGAGAGAATTCCTAGATTCGTACCTTTTATTGATGCACATTTGACATGGACTCGGTCAGAACGCGAGGATGATGACATTCTGCAAGCTGCTGTGCCTCCGCCTTTGAGACTCGACACGACAAATCCGGAACTCCTCTTCAAGGATCAAACTGTGCCTGGCAAAGAGCATTACAATCTGAGATCGAAAAAGACATTTGAAATGGACAAATAAAATTAAATTTTTTATATAGTGAATTACACCTTGTCAGATCAAGAGACTTTTTTACTTTGTTTTCTTTTTTGAGTCACCATCCGGACTCAGCTGCAGGGTCGCGGTACAGCCTTAAGGGGTGAGCCGCGTATTGACATAAGGTCTGTGGTTCAGGGTCGTTAGTGCGATCTTGGCGCACATTCAAGTGAAGAAGGTAATAGCCGTGAGCAGCACGTTAGAGGATGGAGTCTTTTGGGTCTGATAAGAGTGTTAGAAAAGCTGATCCTAAAGCAAAAATGTACATACTGATTCATAGCAAATGTTTTTTAATACTGTTTTTTCTAATGCTTTTGAATGTTACGTTAGCGTGTGTGGATTGGATTTTCTATGTCACACAACAGGCGCTTGCATCTACCTCCCAACCTACTCTTTCTTTTTCTACTGTTTCTCCACACGAGTTTCATACATTACCTGAACATGAACAGACACGAAGATCAGAATTTGTGAACAATTCGTTTATACAGATGTTGCATCAGCATCAGCTAGTCGTAAATACCACAAATTGTTGGGTTTGTGGTCTTATGCCACATACGACTGATAAGGGAAGGCCATATTTGGTTTTGCCTTTTTCTCCTAATGGGTTAGTATGGGCACTCCAATCAATGTTTATCTATGCGAATGAAGCATCTCCTGTACGTTCTGTCAAAAATAATGCGAATAATAATGCCTTGATACAGGGAATAGTAGATATGGTCAGAGATATTGATGCATATAATGCTATCCCTAAAGATGAGGTACGAGCATATGTTGGTTGGAACAAGACGAGATATAGCATTAGTCTGACAGAGAAAGAGAGACAGAAAAGGTCTCCCCCTATTTGGATTATACCCCACCGAGGTCATTTTTGTCTGCAAGGTAATGGTCAGAATCCGAGAGCTCAGCTTGGTAAGAGTGTGTGTGTGCCTATACATCCCAGAAATCTCCACCGTTCGTGCCAGCTAAAGGCACGTATTTTGTTTGTTACGACAGAGCATATACATGGTTGCCTTCAGATTTTTCAGGCACATGTTATGTGGCATTTTTGCTTCCCCCTACGTATACAGCTGCTTTCAATTACCATAAGACAAGATATGGTAGAGGTGTTATCGATGCGAAAGATACTGTCGCACAAGAAGTTGGAGACTTCTTTAAGGGTTTTCTGCCCTTTTGGGGTCCTATGGCTAATAGTAGGAATATTCGTCAGCTTACCAGAGTGGTCGAGGCCACTATAAATGAGACTGCAGGTGCCCTTAGCAATATTACAGCTGAGCTTCAAGCGGATCGCCTTATGACATTACAGAACCGCTTTGTTTTAGATATTATACTTGCAGATAGAGGTGGGGTATGTAAATTGATCAGGTCTAGTTGCTGCGTTTTCATACCAGTTAACGCCCCGACAGTGTACCAAGCCATCTTGAGGTTACATAAGTCCGCTGAGTCTATACATGTAGACGAAGGGAACTGGTTGTTGATGGAATGGTTTTGGGAACTGCTGTCCAAATGGGGATGGAAGATTCTGATGTTTCTTGGTATGGCTTTAGAAATCCTTTTCTCGTGTTGCTTATGCATCCAGTGTGGTCCCGCCATTTGTAGCCTTTGTGCTACGATCTGTGTGAGAAGACCCGTCCCGAGAGAAGCGAAGGATAATAAGATGATGTTACAGAAACACCTTGATGACCTGATGAGAATAGATATAGACCTGGATTCAGATTGACGTGAGTTTAGGTCATTGCCTACGTAATGGCAAAAGGAGGGCCTGAGGTTCCGTGATTTTGAACCAGACTCCATTTTGTTTGAGTTGTTCGTGACGCCATTTTTGTGTTGCCCTCACGTAGGCCGTGGAGGTAACCGAACGAACAAAGGCATGGGCCTCATTGCTCATGTATGCATTAACAGGCCCTTTTCTGACTTGTGAGTGAACTGCAGGACGCTGACCTCTTCACCTGAAACTGACCCTTCACGAGGCCAATTTCCCTTGGTTTGATTCTTGTCTGAAATTGCCAATCAATGTTCAGGATATCATTAACTTTTAGTTTCCTTGCACATATCTTATCCTAATCAACATCTGAATTGTTTCTTTCCTTACGACTTTTCATTACATGGGTAGTGCTTTCAATTATGGGTTTGTCCGGCTTGTGGAAATTGAATTTGGGACAGTCCTAATATTTAACTTTTGGGTTGGGTTACTGTAAATTGGGTTTTTAGGTTTCGACCTGGCGAAAAGCTGCGCAAGCAGCGGTTCGCGCAGGCGAAAACTTTTGTAACTGTATGGATGTTTCGTCCCGCCTCTGTTTCCCATTGGCTAGCTCCATAAATGGAGGCTAGCCATTGGGAAACAGAGGCGTCCGTCACTCACCGAGGCGATTCGCGGGCGTTCCTGGGATGTTTTTCTCATCCAGCCCCTTTTAGGACGTCAGTGCGGCGGGGTTTATTTATTTTTTTTATTTTATTTTATTTTTTTAATTTTTTATTGTTGTTGCATATTGAAAAACTCGGTCACAATTATACACATTCGTAAGTGTGGCCTCAACATTCAGCCATGTTTCTTCGACATTGCAACTTTTATTTTATTACATTAACGAGTAACTGAAAACTTAAATGATTGGATATATGGCAATGACCATCATAAGCATCCTCCTTATAGGTACTGGCTACTTTTCATCATGAATGCAACACAATGCGGCCTATTCAGTCTGCAGCCCCTGCAATAGATCACTTCCATTGTACATCATACCCACACCATGCTTCAACTCGCACTTCGTCCCCCCATTATTCTAGGTCCTCGTCCTCCTCCCCGCTATCTAGGTCTTCACCTTCCGGTAAGGGCTCACATATGTCTCCCCTATAAGTGTTCCACGAGAGCCAGATTTTATTCCATTTACGTGGGTTACACCTTTGTTGATACACCGCCCTCTCCGTTATCATCGCCATATCCATATTCCTACACCACTGCGTTAGGGTAGGGGTTTCCCGTGCCCCCCATTTCTGCGCTATATCTCTCTTCGCAAGCATCATGCCGACTATTACCCATTGCCTCCCACATGTCGTAAGGTCGGTTGGGCCCCACACAGTTAACAGACAGATTCTGGGGTCAGGTGTGATGGGGACATGTAATACCTGGGCCATTGTGCGTGTTATTCTCCGCCAGTAAACTACGATGTCAGGGCATTCCCACAAAGTATGAAACAGCGTACCCTGTGCTCCGCATTGTCTCAGACAGTGTGGGTGATCAGCTCTATGAATTTTATGTAGCAGAACACGTGTATAATATACTCGGTGCAGTATTTTAAACTGTACCAACCGAAATCTTGTCGATATGCCCGCCTCCCTGGGCGACGCCAATGCGGCATTCCACTCCTCCTCATTCAGTTCACCCAGCTCCTCCTCCCAGGCTATATTTTGTTTTTGCAACGGGTCTGGCATGTTATTTATTAATTTACGATAAGTGAGGGAGGTGGCCTTACTTTCCATGTATTCTGTCAGAAGCCGGTCTTCTAACGGAGCCGACTCCGGGACCGTCTTCCCAGGCTCCAGCGCCGTCAACAATGCGTGTCGGATCTGTATGTAACGGTACGTCTCCGTAACTCTCAACTCGTATTGTACCCTGAGGGTCTCAAATGGCACCACTCCCTCCCTTGTCCACAAGTCCCCAACCGTGGAAATTCCTATGACGTCCCACTGGTCAAAGCCCTTACTACTCCTTAGATTACCCAAGACTTTGGAGTCCCACAAAGGCGTCATACGTGTAATCACCCCTCCCCATTTCATTCGCGTTTGGGCTCTATGCCATAATGCTACGGTATGCCTAGTGGGGCCTCTCAGTTTCCTAATCATCCCCTTATTATAAAGTGGGGCCAAAAGGGTGGCAGCACCCAACTGTTGCCGATCCGCCATGAACGCCGGGTCATCATTCGGTCCATGTATCCACTGGTTAATCACCTTAAGGTGAGCCGCCCAGTAGTACAATTCCAGGTTGGGGAGAGCTATCCCCCCACTATACCAATCCCTGACCAATTTTAGATGTGCAACTCTCGCTGGTTTGTCTCCCCATATGAGGCCCGACAGCAGTGCCGAGACTCGTCTGAAGAACGGTGACGGAACCGTCGCTGGGGTGTTTTCCAGGACGTAAAGGAAGCGGGGCAGCGCCATCATTTTAAACAACGCTGCCCTGCCCAACAAAGTCAGGGGGAGAGTCTTCCAGTGACCCACGTCTGTTCTCAGTCTCCTGAGCAGTGGCTGTAAGTTCAATTCCAGAAAGGTGTCGTGGCTTTGCGTAATATTTATCCCCAAATACTTGAAAGAAACGTCGCTCACTAACAATGGACAGTCAGTGGGCAGAGCCGGTGGCGCGCCGTGTATCATATATAGCACCGATTTCGCCCAGTTTATTTTGTAACCCGAGGCCAGTCCGTGTCTCTCACACACTGCCAGCAACGCTGGTATCCCCGTCGGTAGGTCCATTAGGTAAATTAACATGTCATCTGCGTACAATGAGACTCTGTCTTCCCAATCCTCCCCCCACCGCACACCTCTCAACAGCCGAGTAGTCCTAATGACAGTCGCTAAATGCTCCAGGACCAGAGCGAACAGCAGCGGCGAGAGCGGGCAGCCCTGCCTCGTACCCCTCCCCAACAATATTTCTCTGGAGATACGACCATTAGCCGTCACTCGCGCCGTCGGGTTTTGGTACAGCAGTATAATCCAGGCTATGAATTTCGGGCCAAAACCCATGTGTTCCAAAACTGCGAAAAGATATTGCCACTCCACTAGATCAAATGCCATTTTGGCGTCCAGAGAGAGGATCGCCGCTTGCTCCGTCAATAGTGGAGCCCGTGCCATCACCCCATGCAGCCGCCTGAGGTTCATCGCCGTGCTCCTATGTGGCATAAAGCCTGACTGGTCCGGGTGTATTAGATGCACCAAATGCGGCAGTAGCCTATTCGCCAGTAGTTTAGCTAAGATTTTGTTCTCAGCGTTGAGGAGGGAGATTGGGCGGTACGAGCCGCACTCCTCCGGCGGCTTGCCGGGTTTTGGAATTGCCACTATAGTCGCCGCACGTTGGTCAGGCGGCAATTTGACCCCGCTCCAGGCTATCCCGAAACATATTGCATAAGGGTGTGGAAAGCTTTTCGGACATTACCTTGTACCACTCTATCGGAATACCGTTAGGTCCTGCAGCCCGCCCCGAGTGTAATGCTGTAATGGCTATTTGAATCTCATCAGCGGTTATGTCCCCTTCTAGGTCGTCGATGCTGGCCTGTGACAAGGCGCGTGTGGGTACGTCTACGAGGGATGTTTCCGCCATCTCGCGGGTCACCTCAGTATCGGGGGTGTACACCGCCTGAAAATGGTCTGCTAGTAGCTCAACTATCTGTGAAGGGTGAGACTGCAACACGCCCGTATGGTCTCTCAGATGTAGAATGGCCCTTTGCCCCTCCCTCTTCCTATCTAACCAGGCTAGAAGTCTACCTGCCTTATCGCCCACATCATACAGTCTTTGTTGCGTGGACGTCATGACGTTCACCACCCTGCTGCGCACATGACTAAAGTGCCTCCGCTGGCATAGTTGGAGCGCATGTCGTGTGTTCGGCGTCGGATCGGTCTCATGATCTCTAGTGGGCATTTCCAATTTGTTTTCGAGGTCTACAAGTTCCTGTTTTTGTGTGTGTTTGTGTCGTGTAATCGCTGAGATAGCTAGCCCTCGAAGAACCGTTTTGTACGCCTCCCATAGAATTGAAGGAGACTCAACCGTCCCCTCGTTTTCGCTAAAATATGACCTAGTCCCTTCCTTCAGTGTTTGGGATATCTGTGGTATTTGAAGGTAACCCGGGTGTATCGGGAAGATACGTTTCCTCGTTCTTTCAGGGCTGGAGAGAGTCAGTGTCAGCGGAGAGTGGTCCGAAATACCCCTGGGCCTAATTTGGACGTCCTCGATAGTGAGGAGGCCGTGTCCTAGAGTCAAAAAGTAATCAATCCGTGACAGACTGTCATGGACCGCAGAGTGGTAGGTATACTGCCTATCCCCTGTGTAGATGTCTCCATAGGTCCACCAAACCCTGTGCCTCCAAGAATCCATGTAGGCGTGAGGGCCCAGGTGATTGAATACGTATCGGGAATCTATCTTGTGCGCTGTGTGCCACAGTGTTAAAGTCCCCCCCCAGAACAAGATCCCCTTCCGGCAACTCCAACAGAAACCTCCCCAAGTCAGGGAGAGCCACTGCATGCAGGGCCGGCGGAACATATACCGAGACCACGTTCAGCGGCCTCCCCTCCCACTGACCATGTGCAGCTGCAAAGCGTCCTTGCGTGTCTGTTGTTGTGGATTGAACAATGAACCCTGAGGAACGGTGCATGAGGATTCCTGTGCCACGGGATCCTTTCGTGAATTCAGAATGGGCGATCATACTGTATCCCTTCCTATCCAAGGCCCGTGTAGTTGTGCCCGTCAAGTGTGTCTCCTGCAATAGGACCAAAGCAGCATTAAACCTCCTTATACTTTGTAAAACCAGTCCCCGCTTGATTCTGTCCCCCAAGCCCCGTACATTCCAGGTCATAACGCCCAATGGCGCTACCCGCTTCATCTCCTGACCCTCCCTCTCCACCTCAGACCGCGTTGTGTGTGCCATAGGTGCTGTGCGTGGACGTAGCATTGTGTAGCCATGACTGCGCTCGGTCGTTGTACCTAAGCCCAGCCATGTGGTGCAAACTAGCCATACATATCCCAACCATACCAACATCACAATACTCAAAACGCACAACCCCCCTCTCCCAACTCCCCCCTCCCTGCCCCCCTGCTCAACGGACTCCAAACTGCCCGCCCCCCCAACTCAGCAGAGTGCCTGAACCCATCCCAAAACATAGTACTTGCGCGCTGGGGTGAAGGACCCTCCGGAGTCAGCGGCCTCCCTCCTCAGTCACGGAGGTCCTCCGCCCAGTGTCCATGGCGGCACGCCCGGGCAGCGTTATAAGTGATCCCTAGCGGCAGTTGGTAGAGATCATAGGTCTGCCACATCGTCCGCTTCCTGAATGCCGTGCAAAGGTGAGCGTTGACTTGTTTCCTCTCCAGACGTTTGGGAGCTTTGGTGTGCCTCCCCGTTTCTGTGGCCGGTCGGTCTATTGGAACGGCGTGGCCGCGCTGCTGTTCTCCACCCTTCCAACCAATCCTGTGCCGATTCTGGAGTTTCGAAAAACCACGTTTTACCATCCGCCACCACCCTGAGCTTGGCTGGAAAGAGCATTGAGTAAGGCAGTTCTCTGGCCCTGAGTTCTTTTTTCACCTCAAAAAAGGTCCTTCTCCTCCGTGCCACCTCCGCCGTATAGTCTGGAAAAAACGCCAGTGTGGAGTTCTGGATTCGAACAGGTGGTGATTTCCGCGCTGCCTGCAAGATCGCATCTCTGTCTCTAAAATTGAAGAGGCGCGCTATGACTGGCCGTGGGTTCGCTCCTTGTTTCGGGCGGCCTCCTGGTACCCGGTGTGCCCTCTCTACAGAGAAAAAGTCCGAGAGGCCTTTCGGTCGCAAGTGTTGTTTAATCAGCTCCTCGACGTAGAGGTCCATGGCTCCCGTGCCCTCCGACTCCGGAACCCCAATAATACGGATGTTATTCCTCCTGGAGCGTCCCTCTTGATCGTCCAGCTTATCACGTAAGTCCTTGTTCTCTTTCGCGATCCGCTCCATGTTGATCTGCAGCTCTGAGACATCGTCCACCAAAGAGTTAGTTACTACTTCCATCGACTGCACTTTCTCAGAAATTTTATGGAGATCCGCCCGCAGGAGTGTGATATCGGTCGATATTGTGCCAACCGTCATCTGCACCTGAGCCAGGGCCTTCATGACGTCGTCTATCGTCGCCTTCTTGCCCCCCGTCGTCTCCACTGTTTTGCCCTGAATCGATTTCGCATCAGGCGAAGAGGAGGGGGCTCTATCGTAGGCATACCTCTCCAACCGGGCCTGTGCGGCTCCACCTTTCGACCCCTTCCCGGCCATCCTGGTGGTGACCTCCGACCTGGCGTTCAGGGAACGATCTTGGTGGACAAAGTCACTGCAGACACGCAGGCCAAAGGGAGATCCCCCCCACGTAGACCACACTGGGATTGCGTGTGTTGCACTAACACAGTTATAGCTCCGACGAGCCAATGGTATTTGAGGCCCCTACAGGGAGGCGGCGAGAGCAGGGCGACAAGAATCAGTGAACCCCTCGGGGTACGTAGGTCAGCTCGCCCTCATCATACATAACCCGCAATGTTGGGGGTAGACTCCGCAGGTCTTTGTGTGCCTCAGCTAGTACCGTCGTGATGCCACCACAATCCACTTAAGCTGTCTCGCTCCGGCTGGGTGGGTCAGGCGAGCTCCACAAGTGTCCGCCTCTCGTCCGGCTGTGTCTCCGGCGGTGGCCCCGCCTGGGGATACCTTGACTGTACGGGTCCTCGGACCCGAGCGGATACTTCCGGCGCAGCCTCTCCCGGATCGCCGCACTTCCTGTCCGCCCACCGCCGCAGTCAACACCCCGGCTCACGATCACCTCAGCGGCCTTTCCAGGTCGTTGCACCAACTGCACTTCTCGCCCTCGGATCTGGAATCTGGAATTCGCCGATCCCTGGCTGTGCCGCCCGGTCCCGGGCTTCGGAACCTACCCGCCTGTGACAGGTATGTAACGGATTAATAGCCGGATTTTCGAAGAGGCCGCTTCAACTACGGAGCTTGCCCTCTAAGCTGCCGCCATCGTCGGCTGCTGGCCACGCCCCCCGGGGTTTATTTTTTGGCTCGTCGAGGTTTCATTTGGTCATTCCGCGGCCGACTGTCGCCAGAGGAAGTCCAGGTCCAGGTGAGTGCTTTGATCGTTCCCGCCCCCCCTCCCGCTGTCCGTGCCTTTCCCGCCCCCCCTCCCGCTGTCCGTGCCTTTCCCGCTCGTCTTTTACTTGTCTCGTGTTTGACCATTAGTGACTGGAAGAGGCCGAGCGGCAGGAGAACCGGGGAGTGTTAGGATGGAGGCCAGAGGCGCGGCGGGTCCGAGGCGGAGGAGGCCCAGGGAGTACTGAAAGTAGGTCAAAGCCGGTAAGTGCTGCTACTCTACAAACGGGAGCATAATTTCCCGACCTCCTCCCCCCCTCCCCCACCCCCCACCTCCCGTTTGGGTTCAAATGCCCTAGGATGTTTCATAGCCTAAGTCGCCACTGTCTACTGCTGCCCGCAGTGCACGGCTTTACCAAGCACTTCTTCTGTGTAGATTTTCAGTCCGAACATTCCTAATTCTCTCAAAGTTCATGTTTGTAAAGTTGGTTTCAAAGGAATCTACTATAGAAGTAAACCCTTTATTTAATTCAGGCCGAAATGGAACACATGTTTTGAAAGATGAAATAGTTGTCGGGAAAAGTCTCAACCACATAAGTGATGAGTGTAGTTATATGCGTATTCCAGGTGGGTGAGAGTAGTAACTAATCGAGTTGAGTATGTCCGTGTCACGTTCCCGAACACCTTAGAAGTGGCTGGCGTGTGTTGCAATGGATTAATATATGCACTTCTGAAACCTGTGTTTCCCCGGCGGGACAACTCAACCTTTCATCATTCGGAAATTGAAAAAGAGTACCAGTCGGTTGGGCAAGTTATTGTAATTGCACCGGTTATTTATTCATCTTCTAGATTACCCAAGGCGTGAACGTGCGCTTTACTAATATAGGCGTTATGTTTTTGTCTGCGATCTATTTGTAATCCCATTTTATTCAGCCCTTTATTTCCCTCGGATACAAAGATATGTTTGGGTATTCTGATGCAGGGCGATAATCGATTATGGAAAGAAATCTCGCAGCAGCACAAAGGGAGCACTTTTCGTTAGGCTCAAGCTATCTGCCATATTTAAAATGTAATAATGGCCCTTTTTGACAGGTAAGAAAATCCCCAAACCGTCTGTTTATGTTGCAGTCTGGTAGGAAAGGGATATGGGCATTTGGCAGAAGAAACATTGAAACCCTGGCTGTTTGCAGTGCGACCCCGAGCTGTCCGTGCTCCCTGGCTGTACATATGGTAGCAGCATGACAGGGAGTGTCCTTCAATGCACGAAAAGCAGAATTATTCGTCTTTCTGCTGTATCCTGGGCTGCGCCATGACAGCAGCTACCCAGACGCGGGGACTCCCACACTCTCCTCCCGGAACGGAGGCGGTAGTAGGGCTCGTAGTAACCCTGCTATCACAGGACTGAGACATTCGAAGTGCTCGAGCTTTAAAGCGCCACCCTGATTGCTTCAGTCCCGGGACTGTGGCACATGACCCAGTTCTCACAGTGTACTTCTATTCTGAGCTGTACTATGGATGCGCCATTATGTCGCCATAGAGAAATGCACAGGGAATGCAATGCTCTTCCATCCGTATTTGCGTTAGTATAGTGAGGCGCCCACAGGGTCTCCGGAAGCACAGCTGTCCTGATGTACACCGCCATGCGGTCTTCAAGTAAAGAAACCGCTGCCAGGATACTGAAATACGTCCCTGCTCGAACCGGCTGCAAGCTCTACTGTGGGGGCGCTGCAAGATCAAACTCAGGTCTCCTAAAGCCCCTCTGGCGTGGTGGGTGTAGAGAGCCAGGCGGGCTCTACCCAACAATGTATCCACACTCATGCATCCACCCCACCCCTCAGGGTGGGCACGCCCCGAGGGTATAATAAACCCCGGGGAAGATCGCTCGTGGTCTTCCCGGCAACCTGAGCACAGAGTGTATGTCCAGTTATTTAGACCAGTGCCCCACGTGACTAGGCCCAGACCTACATCACCACATTGGCGACGAGGCCGGACTGTCCTGCGCGTGCAGGAAAGGACGAGGAGTGACGGCGCACCACAGAGCGCTCGGTGCCCGCTCCCGCTCTGCTCCGGTCCGCGGCCTGCCCACGCGCCTTCCCGTCGGAAGCGCTTTCAGCCGGCAGGGCCGGGACCGCGGAGCGCCCTGGGTGAGTGCGCGACCATTGCCCCCCCTGCGAGCGCCTCTCGGCCTACCTGGCCGGTTGTCCGGGCGACGGCTGCCTAGTATCGAGGCATACGCCGGACCGTGATTCATGCTGTGGAGGCCGGCAAAGCTCCGTGACACGCCTCCGACCCGCCTCATCTGCACCACGCACCTGGCAGTGCGTCAGGCGACGCTCCTGAGCCTCTCCCTACGGCGGCTGCTCCAGGCCCAGCGCGAACGGCGCGAAGAGCGTGAACAGGCGCGAGGCGGCCCCCGGTGGCTGCTTGTGGTAGTGCACGCACCACTGTCTCCACGTGGCTTCGCCTGAACACCGGAGGGGAGCTGCAAGTCGGCTCGAGCAGACACTGCGTCACAACGCGAGTGGGCAAAGAGGGGGCGACAAGGGCCCGCGCTAGACGTCTGTCCAGAGGCACTCTGCAGAGCCCCGCTGTCAAGATTTACCATGTCCCTGGTGGGTGGAGCCCCAGCCATGCAAGACGGTGCGCCAGCACAGGCTGCACAGCCTCCGCCACCAGTTCAAGCAGGAAATATCCCAGCACAGGCCCAAGCCGCGGCCCCCAGCCCGCAGACAGGCCACCATGCCCATTCAGGCGCGGCGCCGCTACTGCCATTCAGTGAAGCATCGGACCCGGCCACTGCGGCGGTGAGATGGAAGGCGTGGGTTCGCAGGCTGAACCATTATTTCAAGGGCACCAGGGAGACGGATGGCGAGGTCAAGAGGTCCCTCCTGATCCTATATGGCGGCGCGGAGATAGACGAGCTCTTTGAGACGCTCCCCAACACAGGGGGTGACAATGACTACGAGGCCGCGGTGGCCGCGCTAAACAAGCACTTTGACCCCCAGCTAAACAATGATTTCGAAAAATTTAAATTTAAATGAGCGTGGCAAACGGGCTCAGAGTCGGTAGACATGTTCTACGCACGGCTACGCCGGCTGGCGAACACTTGCCCGTTCACAGACCCGCGTGAGGAAATTCGGGACCAAATCATTGTGGGGTGCCGTTCGAAGCTGCTTAGGAAACTAATTCTGCGCCAACCAGGGATTTCGCTCGATGAGATTCTGATACTTGCAAGGTCGCATGAGCTGTCAGATGTAAGGGCAGAGGAGATGGAGGCGGCGCTATACACCCCGGTAGCTACCCCTGCACAGTCCAAACCAGTGCAGATCAAGACGGAGAGAGTGGAAGCAATCCACCGGAAACCTGCAGCGAGTCGGCCGCATCAGATGACTGCGACAGGAAATTCGTGCGGGTACTGCGGAGAGGCCCACTCCGCCACCGCAGCGTGTGCAGCGAAAGGGCGCACGTGCTCCAAATGCGGCAGGCTGAACCACTTCGCGAAAGTGTGTCGAGGCGGAAAGTACAGACCGGTAATGACCAGGCCGAAAAACATTCAGAGGAGAGTACACCAACTGTCGCTAGAAGAGGATGCCGACCCACCACCAGACAGCCATGCTCAAGAACGACCTCAGCGGTACGAGGATGATGAAGACGACGAAGTCTACGTCGTCTCATACGTGGGCAGAGCATCCGCAGCGTCCACGCGGAGAAGACCCCCACCGATGTGTTCAGTCAAGGTGGATGGCACGACAGTACAAGCACTCATAGACACGGGGGCATCCGTGAATGTCATGGACTCCGAGCAGTACAACAAGATGATGCCGAGGCCTGAACTGGTACCGTCCCAAGCGAGAATATACACGTATGGAGGAACGGAGCCTATGCCGCTACGCGGAGTGATCACGACAACGATCAGGCAAGGGGAATACTCCACCGTAGCAAAATTCCACGTCACGGAAGGGAAGAAAGGCACGCTACTAAGCTGCCACACTGCAGAGGACCTCGGGTTGGTGTTCTTCGCTAACCAGGTGCACCAGTCACATGCGGAGTTCTTGATGGAGGAGTTTCCAGAACTGTTCCGAGGACTAGGGAAGCTAAAGAACAAGAAATTCAAGCTGCACATAGACAAGTCCGTGCGACCGACAGCCCTAAGACACAGGCGTGTCCCGTTCAACCTGCGGCCGCAGGTGGAGGAGGAGCTGAAGAAGCTCGAAGAGCTCGGAGTGATCGAGAAGGTGACCGGGCCCACACCGTGGGTCTCTCCACTCGTCGTGGCGCCCAAGCCCAAACAACCAGGAGCGATACGGCTGTGCGTGGATATGCGTCTGCCAAACGTAGCGGTGAGGAGGGAAAGGCATATCACCCCTACCATGGATGACATCATAGCGGACCTCAACGGCGCCAAATGGTTCTCCAAACTAGATTTAAACGCAGGTTACCACCAACTGGAGCTTGAGCCAGACAGCCGCTACATTACGACCTTCTCCACACACGTAGGGCTAAGGAGGTATAAACGACTAAGCTTCGGAGTGTCTTCGGCAGCTGAAGTATTTCAGAATGCAATCAGAGAGGTGTTATCCGGACTGAGTGGGGTCATAAACTTGAGTGATGACATCCTGGTATACTCTGGATCGCTTGAAGAGCATCACGTGCATTTGAGAGCAACACTCAAAAGGCTGGCAGAACAAGGCCTGACACTCCACAAGTCCAAATGTGAATTCTACCAGGAATCGGTGGACTTCTTCGGCTATACATTCACCCGAGAAGGCCTGAAGGTTGACCCCAAGAAGGCAGAGGCCATCCGGGCCGCCAGCACCCCGCAAAACCCCACAGAAGTCAGGAGTTTCCTCGGGATGGCAACGTATTGCGGGAGGTTCATCCCCAACCTTGCAGACCTGGCCGAGCCACTGAGACTGCTCACCCGCCATGACCATAAGTGGGACTGGACAGTGGCGGCGAACACCGCGTTCCAAGCAATAAAGAACAGCCTCCTGGACACCGCAGTGATGGCGTATTTCCAGCCAAAGAGGAAGACTGAACTAGTGGTCGACGCAAGCCCGGTGGGCCTGGGAGCGGTGCTCCTTCAAGAATACGGAGCTGATGTATGGAAGCCGGTGGCGTACGCCAGCAAGGCTCTCTCGGACACCGAGACCCGCTACGCACAGATCGAAAGAGAAGCCCTGGCCATCAAATGGGCGTGTCAACACTTTCACTTGTACCTGTGCGGCCAGGAGTTCCGAGTGATAACGGACCACAAGCCCCTCGTGCCCCTATTTGCAGGGTCAGCGAGACTGGCCCCTCCAAGGATCGAAAGGTGGGCCGTCCAGCTACAGGGCTATAACTTTAAAGTCATCTTCCGCCCTGGGGCCAACAACCCAGCGGACTACCTGTCAAGACACCCGGACTGCACCAAACCAGCCACTCGACTAGAGGAAAGTCACGAAGCGGACGCCTTTGTGCACTTGATTTCGGAAAACGCGTGTCCAGAGACAATGACACTGCAAGAGATTGGGGAAGCAACGGAAAGAGACGAAACACTATGCAGAGTCAAGTACGCGCTCCGGGAGAACCAATGGGCGCATTTCCTGGATGGAATACATGGGCTCAGGCCGGAGGTCAGCCATGCCCGTCAGCAAATGTGGCAGATCAAGAACGAACTGAGTGTCGGGGATGAAGGAGTGGTCTTGCGAGGGCATCTGATAGTGATACCGGAAGACCTCCATCCCAAGATTCTGTCCCTCGCTCACGTCGGGCATCAGGGAATGGCCAAAACGAAGGCCAGGCTGCGGTGCCGAGTCAGGTTCCCGGCGATGGACATCAAAGTAGAAGAGATGGTGAGGGCCTGCCACGCTTGTCTCATCACCGGAGGAGATCCCGCACCAGCCCCTGTTGTAACGGAGCCCTCCCCGACGCTGCCCTGGACTAACCTGAGCCTGGACTTCGGGAGTTTCCCGGATGGTCGACATACGCTGGTACTAGTGGACTCTTTCTCCAAGTTCCCGGTGGTGGAGGTGATCCCCTCCACCGCGTTTCCCCAAGTGAAACGGAATCTAGATAAGATCTTCGCAACCATGGGATTGCCGGAGGAAATTAAAACAGACAACGGTCCTCCCTTTCAAGGCCGAGAGTTCCAAGCTTATCTGGACGCCCTCCAAATCAAGCATCGGAAAATCACCCCCTTGTGGCCGCAGGCCAATGGAGAGGTGGAGTGACTTATGAGGACCATAAACAGAGCCCTGAGGATTGCCGTAAGTCAAGGAGAAGATCCGGAAGCAGCTCTAGACCGATTCCTAGGAGCCTACCGACAGACGCCTCACAGCACAACCAAATGTGCCCCGGCCCATCTACTGTTTAAAAAGGCCCCCAGAGACACTATCCCGTCCGCACGCACGTGGACCCCACCCGAGCGAGACGGAGACGCCATTCAGTCCAGAAGGGAAGTAACCAACCGGAAGGCTAGTGCGACCAGACATGCGAGGACATCAAATCTTCAGGAAGGGGACACAGTGGTGGTCCATGACCGACACCCCGGATGGAAGTATAGGACCCCTTATGAACCGGACCTGTGGACCATTGAAAGGATCAGAGGAACCATGGTGACTGTCAGGAAAGGTGACCAAAGAGTCACACGAAATGTGTCATGTTTTAAACCAGCGAGAGGAAGAACAGAGGACCAGGGCGAGGAAGAAGAGGTCGGGCCACGAAACGCCGGACTGTCTCCGACAGCTTCATCATCGGCGAGAGGATCAGACGCTCAAACGTCGGTTGAAGACCAAAGGAGAGGCCAAAGTCCGCTGCCGTTGCCGTGCGCATTGGCCGACAATTCCCCGACCTGCAGAGCGGAAGGAGAGGTGTCCCCGGCTGGGGACACTCAATCACCAAAGGGCCGAAGCCAAAGATACAACCTTCGGCCAAACCCTGGCCCGAGCCATAAGTTATGGGACTTTGTGTGTACCTCCCCCTGAAGGCCAAGAACTGGTAATGAAGCAGACTGAAATAAAGGAGGGATGTAGAGAGCCAGGCGGGCTCTACCCAACAATGTATCCACACTCATGCATCCACCCCACCCCTCAGGGCGGGCACGCCCCGAGGGTATAATAAACCCCGGGGAAGATCGCTCGTGGTCTTCCCGGCAACCTGAGCACAGAGTGTATGTCCAGTTATTTAGACCAGTGCCCCACGTGACTAGGCCCAGACCTACATCACCACAGTGGGAAGAGTCCTGTGAAATTGCATGCACCGTATAATCTGAACTGGCTATAACATTTGAGTGTTACAGAGGTCAGAGGTCCAGCCGTCGTAGTGTCATGGCGTCGATATTGCTACTACGAGTGTGCCCATTAGAGTCCGTGATGGCCCACCCTGGACTGGACTGCGACGGGGGTGGGGGGGGATGTTTGCATCATACTACACCTCTAGGCTGCTCGAGGTGTGCGTGCGGTTGGGGCTCTGGCGGGCTTTAGGGGTGTCTCACTGATGCGGTGCCACTCGGTTACAGGGTATGGCTGGGATTTGGACACTCAGGCAAGCTAGTCATCAATTTGATGCAGGGGCCTGTAGTGAACAGTGAATCGAGACGACAGACGGGACCACTCAACCTTTCATCCTTCCAAAGAAAATTCACTGAGCATGAGTTCAACACCTGTCAGCATCAGGGGCATAACGCAGGCCGCTGTGTGGGGGTCAGAGGGGGGCCCAACTCTTCTGTTGGCCCCCCAACCCTTCAGGGGGCCGCATCCAGCCCAAGGCCAATGAACATCTTACCAAGGCGTCTCGACCGGCATCGCGTACTGCCCCAGTGCGCCCTGCCGTTCCTCCACTCTTGTGCCAGGTCTTCCCAGCTCCTTCGCCCACACCCAGAAGTTCTGTCACAAATACGACTCCTCTCCTCCCTCATACACACAAACCCAGCAGTTTCACCACAGTTCTGCCTCCTCTCTCAAGGCCACCGAGTACAATCAACTATAGACAAACAGGCGTTTTTTTTTCCTTTTAATGTATGTCCAGATTTGTGTCGCAATGTATGGTGGTGCAGTGTATGACTGGGCGTTCGAGACCAAGTGAGTTGGGAAGGGAGCATGTATTGTATTGCACAGTCTTGAATACACTACCTCCTACAGGGACGCCTGCTGACTCTCCTCTTGATACTCTTCTGCAGGAGTAAATGCACAAGCCAGTTTTCATCGTAGTGCAAAATGATAACTGAAATAGTTGCAATACAAATCGCATTTGCGAGAGATTAAGCTATTGGCATTGTAAATGACAATGCCATTTATTTATCTGTTTTCAAAACCAACACATAAATAAAAAGTTTGTCATTCACAATGACAATAGGTCAAACTTTTCCAAAGGCGAAACCGTTGCATTGTTAATGCTTGTTGTTAATGTGATACTCAGTTAGAAATTGTGTCCTATTGGTCAGAATTTTGCGCAGTGAGTGTACATTTGTAATGAGAATATGGTGTATAAATAGAGATGTCTTGTTCTATGAAAATTGAACAGTTTCTTGAGTTGTACACCGTATTGTATTGCTGAGATTACTGTTACTAGCTGCAGCTAATAAATTTGATCTCTGACGCCACCTAGAAGTATTCCTGTCTCTGTTTGCCAAGACAAGAGAACCCGAAGACTTTGGGCGTGTCCCTGGCGCCGCTGGGTTCTAAAACCCGGTTCTTCACACTCAGTACAGAACTATCATATGCACTCATACACCTATATAAACACTCACACACCACCACTCATCCATAGACGTACATGTCATGCAAATAATTAATCGCACTGCCATTTACAGATTTACTCACCTATACAGTTATACACACACCAGCTCAAATACTCATACAAATACTAGCAGATTCTTACGCTCTTATACAATCACTGATAAAAGCACACACCCATCCATACAGCCACTCTCAGAATCACACACTCTCCCTTATAGCCATTTATATACTTCAACAAAATATATACTGCCTTTCACATATGTAGTTACTCACACATGTACCACTGAGATATACATTCACTCCCTAACATTGCCATACATACAGTCACCCACCCATACAGTCCACCACAGATGCACTCTTGAAACCATGCACCCAGTGAATCACCCACTCACACATCTATGCACAGAGTCACACACACCCCACCAACAAAAACACTCAGGCACCCATACAGATATTCAGACAACCAATCAATAACACATATAGACACTCATGTAGCTATTCACAAACCCATGACGCCGGTTATACACCAACAGACAGACGGATACAGACATTCACACAGTTTAGTCACTAACCCATGCGTTCAGTAAGATAAATGTAATCACTCACTTATAGAGTCAGTCACGCACCTGCTAAATCATCCATTCAGACACTTATACACCCAATCATTCTTCAACATGCCTTTCCCTATATATATTAAACATATTTAAACTTTACAGAAACACACAGTCCCTGGATGTGGTCATCAGTGATGTCATCAGTGATGTCATTTGATATGTCATCAGTGATGTCACTGACCATTGGGGGTGGACAGACATCTCCGTTCCGCCCAAGGAATGTGCAGAGATATGGCCCTTCCGCAAACAAGGCGGAAAAACAAGGTAAATCGCCGCCCATTCGGGGCGGAATGGACGTTGGCCACCCGCCCACCAGCCGCACGCCCGCAGTATTAAATGATATTTAAAAGCCTAAAATTAAATTTAAATAAAACTTACCTTATTGCGGGCTTCTTCTTTGGAACTGCATGCGCGGGAGCCTGCGCATGCTCCTTTCCTGGTGCACTCGAGGGCCCCGTTATCCCCCGGGGCTACAAAAAAAATGATTGGGGGGTCTGCAAGGTCTCCAAAGCCCCGGGGAGCACCACTCCCCGGGGCTTTATGTATTGTGGGAGGGCTGGCTCCTGTAGTGTCCCGGGTTATCCATCCCGCCCTCCCATAGCAAGGAAATCTGTTCTCTCTTTCAAAATCATAATCAGATTGCTTTTCCACATGGGGAGCTGCATGTTAGTAGTTCCCCATGTGGAAAAGCAGTGCCAGCTCCCAAACACGTAGAAGTTGTGCGCCTAAGGCGCTGGAGTTGTGCACCCTACAGATTATGAGTCGTTCATCCAGCGCGTGCACACCAGGGGGTCGTACTGTGCGCCGCGTGCGCGACTTCTAATTTTACCGTAAAAATAGCTTCTATCAGTAATTTCTAATATCCCCGGGGACCCCATCCCCTGGGGCTTACATAAAATGTTGGGAACCGTGGGGGGAGCCACAATGCCCCCACGGCCCCGCCGGCTCCCCGCGTTCTTCGGGACCTGGAATCGCTTTTCCACATGGGGAGCTGCTAATATGCCTGTGGAAAAGCAATCTGGTTTGGATTTTGAAAGTGAGAACAGATTTCACTGCTCTGTTTTTCAAAGTGCAAACCAAGTTTGCTATGGGAGGGCGGGAGCCGTGAGACTCCCGCCCTCTGATAGCAAACAGCAGTGTCCCGGGGTAGGCACCCCGGGACACTGCAGGAGCCGGCCCTGGGGCGTGGCGGTCCCCAAGGCCCTCGAGGGCTCCAGGCGGAGGGCCACGCAGCCTTCCTTCCCACAATACACAAAGCCCCGGGGGACGGTGATTCCCGGGGCTTGAGGGGGGTCGTTGAGGCCCTTCCACTTCAAATTTTGCAGGGGGGGGGCTTGGAACCCACGCCAACCATTTATTTTATAGCTCTGGGGGTGGCTCTCACTGTTGCATAGCAAACAGCAATGTTGAGAAAATCTTTCGGTAAGATAACATAGGATTTTGAAGCCCATTTTCGGCGTTTTTGTTGTAGGTTGCAGCGTTTAAAGCGGCGGCAATTTTAACTCCGTGTTTGTAAATATGCCACTAAGTTTTGTAATGTCGACAATCTCGTCTCCCATTTAAATAGGTACAACGTATTTATTGAAGTGCATTGTGAATCGTGAAGCAACACTGTCTAATTGTGATCGATAAAGAATTGAATGAGTTGTGTACTTGTTTTGCTCGTAATGTGCATAGGGGCAGATTTACAAGTTCATTGCGTTACTATTGCATCACTTTTAAGATGGGAAAAGTGACGCAAAAGTGGCGCAAGGGGTTGTAAATCTGGTACACAGTGTTCTGTCTTACTTTGCTTTCCATTCTGTCATGTAGAGGATTCTGGGTAAATATAACGGTTTCTGTTCAGCCAGTACCTTTCAACCCTACCCCCAAACGGCTTACTGCCTGTTACCATAGTAACAGTTCATGGAACACTTAAGTGACTTTGTTGCTAATCGAAACAGTTACTGTGCTGGAGTTTTAAAAGTTTTCCATAGGAATCGTTAGTCGTAGAAGAAGTCAGTGGAAAATATTATTAAAATAATAGCGGGGTTCGCTGGGGCCCCCACAGTCCCGGGGCTTCACTCATGTTGGGAGGGGGTTGCAGTAGGCTGTGTAAATTATATCGGGAAAATAACAATGCAGCTTATTGCGGCATTTTAATATAATGTGGAATAATGTTTATTTATTAGGCAGTGTTCACTTTTGTTACGGATAGAGTCACTTTGTTACAGGAAATGTATTAATATGTAGGATGGAGTGTTCTGTATGTGTACGTGGAACACATTTAACGTTTAATTGGCTAACGTGTTCCAACAACAACCTTAATGTTCATTGGGTGCGAACTATTGAAAGTAGAAGTGTTTTCTGCAATTGACTTCTGCTCCGGAGAGTAGCAATGACATCTAATTGGCTTACATGTTGTAAGGAGGACTTTCCTGAGCTTAATGTTGATTGGCTGTAAACTGTTGAAAGTAGAAGTGTTGTCAGCGATTCCTTCCCCCTTCGCAGAGTATTAGGGACATTTCATTGGGTAACGTGTTCCAAGCGGGACCTTACAAAGCTTAATGTTCGTTGGCTATGAAGCATTAAAAGTAGAAGTTTTGGCAGTCATTCCTTCCTCCTCTGCAGAATAACATGGATATTTTATTGGCTAAAGTGTTTCGAGTAGAAGTCTGCTCCTTATTGGGTGGGAACGGTTCAAATCAAATCAAATCAAATCAAACACATTTATAGAGCGCGCTACTCACGCACAAGGGTCTCAAGGCGCTGGGAGGGGGGGGTGCTGCTACTGCTCGAAGAGCCAGGTCTTGAGTTGCTTCCTGAAGGAGAGATGGTCCTGGGTCAGTCGGAGGTGGGTGAGGAGGGTGTTGGACAGGCCCCATGAAGGGCTCGCTCCCTCCCCGCAGGACAGGGCCCGGGCCACCGTCAGCACCATTGCCCGGCCCAGCCGCCATCTTGGACACGGCACCACGCGGCCGCGCGGCCTCAGCCCGACCCCAACCCTGGGCCTGGCCAGGCCCCGACATCCCGGCACCACCCTCCACCCAGGAGGTGAACGGACCACTTGGCAGGTCAATGGGAGTAAGAAGTGTCGATGGCTCTCCCCCGCCAGGTGCCGAGCACCCCCAGCCTCCTCGGGCGCTGGCTCCACCCCCCTGCTGGGTGTCTGGACTCCCTCATCCCAGACCTCCCGACCTCCAAGAGCGAGGGTCCGGACATCAAAGGGCGCCAGACCTATAACTGAGGCCGCCCCAGGACAGGAAGGCAGTTGTATCCTGGAGTCGAGAGACACCGCGACAAACTCATCCTTGACGGACTGCTGGCGCTGCCACAGCCCGGCCTTGTGAACTATTGTCCTGCCTGCTGGCGCTGCCGCGGCCCTCTACAACCTTCATCCTCGTGGGACCTGCTGGCGCTGCCGCGGCCCTCTGCAACCTTCATCCTCGTGGGACCTGCTGGCGCTGCCGCGGCCCGTTGTAACCTTCATCCTCGTGGGACCTGCTGGCGCTGCCGCGGCCCGTTGCAACCTGCATTCTCGTGGGACCTGCTGGCGCTGCCGCGGCCCGTTGTAACCTTCATCCTCGTTGGGACCTGCTGGCGCTGCCGCGGCCCGTTGCCACCTACGACCTCTTCGGGACCTGCCGGCGCTGCCGCGGTCTGACCCATCCGAACACCGAGCTCGAGGATTGTGAGCTATCACCGTTACACCTCCGTACCCGTGGGTACCAAGACTGTCCCGCTACCCCCTTCCCTTACTAGAGACTAGAATTGAGAGGATCATCGTGTCCTGATCGCCCTGTATCGTACCACTCTACTACAAGAATTGCCTATAAAAGGTGTTACCCTGATCTTTGTGTGGTGTCCATCTGTGGGGGGGAAGTTACCTGTCTGTGCGATCACGGTGCTCGGCCGACCCTCCAGGTCCCCGTCTAACATTGGTGGCTAGCGGCGCGATCCGAACCAACGCGTACCGTACAGACAGTAACTCACCCTACGACTAAAACCACAATGACGACCAAAGAGAGCGGATCGGCGGAGAAGTTCCAGATGGAAAGGCTGGAAGAATACAACCACCAAGAGCTCAAACAATTTTGCATGGACTTAGGCATTGCTACCACCGGGCTAAGCACAAAAGAAGACTTCAAAAACGCCCTAGAGGCCTGGACAGAGACAAATACCGCAACCCCCCGGGACCCCGCAGCCCCGGAAGTCAACACCACCCGGACGGAAGAACGGAGAACAGGCCCTTCCCGTGAAGAGATCCAAGAGCGGGAAAAAAATAGATTACACGAGTTAGACTTGGCACGACTCAGATTAGACGGAGAATTGAAACTGGTGGAACAAAAAATAAACTTGGAACACTTACGGCTCAGAGAAGAGCGAGAGGAAAAACAGAGACAGAGAGATCTCGAAGAAAAAAGACTGGCATACGAGCACGAGTGCAAACTAGCGGAGATAGAAATACGCAAACTGAACAAAAACCTAGGGGTGCCCGAGCAACCGCACTCCCCGGGTCCTACCGAGCAGAAGGTCCACATCCCCAAGGATGTGGTCCGAGAATATCACCGGAACGACGACATACAGCAGTGGTTCAAGGCCTATGAGATTGCCATGACCGCCCACCGGGTCGCTCGAAGTGACTGGGGAGCCGGTCTATGGGGGAGATTCGTCAACGAAGGTCGTGATGCCCTGCTGCAGCTTCCGGACCATCAAATGACGTCCTATGACCATATGAAGGCCGCCCTCCTCAGTCGATATGGGCTTACACCCGAGATGTACCGCCAGAGGTTCCGCAACTGCACCCGGATCCCAGGTACAACGTGGTTGGAATACGTGAACTATTTCAGCCGAGCCTTCGAGGGGTGGATCAAGGGTAACAACGTAACCACTTACGAACAACTCTTCAATCTCATTGTGTGGGAGCACCTCTCCAACAACTGCTTCGTCGAGCTCAGGCAGCACCTCCTCGACAGTAAATTGACTGAACCCCGGCAGCTCGCCACCGAGGCTGACCGGTGGGAGAGCACCCGAGTGGCCCGGAGTGGGCCGAATGAGCAGAACAGAACCAACCAAGGTCATCATCGTCCCCGAGGAGGAGGAGGAGGCCCGGGCCGGGGCAGAGACGCCGTCCCGGCCGCGCCCACTAACGCCACCCCGGCCCCAGCAGGCCGGGGAAACCCCCCGATGCGCCCGGGGTTCCGAGCCAACGTGACGTGTCATCGATGCCAGCGAGTCGGCCACTATGCCAGTGACCCGACCTGCCCGAAGAACCAGGTCCCCGGGCCCCGCCAGATGGCGGCCGCCGCCCTGGGAGAAGAACAAGTCTCCGAAGACACTGAGACCTATGAGTCGGAGCAGTTCGAGTGGGAACCCGCCGCCATGACCCTGGCCTGCCTGGGAGGAAGAGACATGGTCCCGCGGACTCCCCTGCCCGCCAACACTCGGAAGTACAGCCAATGGGTGAGCATCAATGGGCGCAAGGCCGAGGCCCTGCGTGACACCGGGGCCAGTGTGACGGCCGTCCGTTGTCACCTGGTGACCCCAGAACAAATCCTACCAAACGTACTTTGCCCCGTCCGATCGGCAGATAACTCGGAGAGCCTGTGTCGGATGGCCTGCGTCCCCTTCGAATGGGGAGGAGTGTCCGGCATGCTGAAAGTAACTGTCCGCGACGATGCCCCGTGGACTGCCTCCTGGGGAACGATCTCGAGAGCTCCCCGTGGGCCGCTGTGGAAAGAAGAGAGCATCTGGGGATGTTGGGTCTCCCGGACTGGGCGTGCGTAACCACCCGGTCCATGGCCACCCGCACCATCCCTAGACCAGAAGAACCAGAATGGGCAGCACCTCCGCCCTCGATCACTCCAGAAGAAGACTTCCTCCAGACCGACCACCCGGACCCCACCACAGAGGGGTCCACACAGCCCCCCGAGCTTCCCGACCTGGCTCAGTGGCGTCAAGAAGGGGGGCCCACCCAGGAACGATTCCGGCAGGAGCAAAAGACCTGCCCCTCCCTCGAGGGATTGCGACAGCAAGCGCTCGCCCAGAGCCAAGGAGACACCACCGGGGCCCACTGGGTTTATTGGGACAATGATCTCTTGTACAGCGAGCAGAAAATCGCAGAACTGGGGGCCGGGCGAGTGCTGGTGGTGCCCCTCCACTTCAGAGACTTCCTGTTGAACCTAGCCCATGATGTCCCCCTGGCCGGGCACCTGGGCCAAGACAAGACCTATCACCGCCTGGTGACTCACTTTTTTGGGCCCAAAATGAGAAATGACGTCTCCAACCATTGCCGGTCCTGCCCGACCTGCCAGGCCAGCGGGAAGAGCGGCCGCAAACTCAAGGCACCCCTACAACCATTCCCCGTGGTGACCACCCCGTTCGAAAGGGTGGGAATAGACATTGTGGGGCCCCTGGACCCCCGAACAGCACAGGGGCATCGCTTCATCCTGGTCCTGGTGGACCACGCTACCCGCTATCCTGAGGCGGTCCCCCTTCGTACTATAACAGCCCCAGTAGTGGGTCGAGCCTTGATGGGGATCTTCTCTCGAGTGGGCTTCCCCCGGGAAGTCGTCAGCGACAGGGGTACGAACTTTATTTCAAAGTATATGAAATCTCTCTGGCAGCAGTGCGGAGTCACTTACCGATTCACCACCCCCTATCACCCCCAGGGGAACGGACTGGTCGAGCGGTTCAACCGCACCCTCAAGGGGATGATCATGGGGCTGGAAGAACCCCTACGCCGCCAGTGGGACATGCTACTACCGTGCCTCCTCTTCGCCTACCGAGTAGTCCCCCAGAAGTCCCTCGGCTTCAGCCCCTTCGAACTCCTGTACGGACACCCCGTTCGCGGGCCTCTCAGCCTAGTGAAGGAGGAATGGGAAATGACCCCCCTAAAGACCCCTCCGGACGTCTACAAATACCTCCTGACCCTCCGCAATCAGACCCGGAAATTCAGGGAGATCGCTAAAGCCAATCTGGAGGCCAGTCAAGAGGACATGAAGAAGTGGTACGACCAACATGCCTCCTCCATCGAGTTTGAACCGGGTCAGCAGGTATGGGTGATGTCCCCCATCGAACCGTGTGCCTTGCAAGACAAATGGACGGGGCCCTTCAAGGTGATCGAGCGCAGGAGTCCCGTCACCTATCTCATCGACCTGGAGTCCCCCCGGAACCCCCTCCGGGTCCTCCACGCCAACAGGCTCAAACCCCACTTCATGCGCTCGGAGCTCAGCCTGCTGATGGCTACCGACAGTGGCACAGAAGGAGACTCCGAGCCCCTCCCTGACCTACTGAGGACTCGGGAAAGAGATGGCTCGGTGGACGGGGTCCGACTCTCCGAGGCCCTGACCCCAGAGCAGCGTCAAGATTGCCGGGCCCTCCTGCTGCCGTTCGCAAACCTGTTCTCCCTCGCACCCGGAGTCACCTCCTGGTGCCTGCACGACGTGGACACGGGGGACAGTCCTCCTGTCCGACACCGGGCGTACCGAGTACCGGATCGGGTACGTACATGCATCCAAGAAGAAGTCTCCAAGATGCTCGCCCTCGGGGTCATCGAGCCTTCGGACAGTCCCTGGGCCAGCCCGGTCGTCCTGGTCCCCAAGGCCGCGGCACCGGGCACCACGCCGGAGCTCCGATTCTGCATCGACTATCGGGGGCTGAACGCGGTCACCCGAACCGACGCTCACCCTATCCCCCGAGCAGATGAACTAGTCGACCGCATGGGGGCAGCCCGCTACCTAAGCATCTTTGACCTGACAGCGGGCTACTGGCAGATCGGCCTCACCCCCAGGGCCCAAGAACGTTCCGCTTTCTCCACCCCGGACGGGCACTACCATTTCAGAGTGATGCCCCTCGGCATGAAGAACGCTCCAGCCACCTTTCAAAGACTGGTGAACCAGGTATTGGCGGGCCTCGAAGAATTCAGCGCCGCCTACCTGGACGACATCGCGGTATACAGCCGCCACTGGGCAGACCACCTCCACCACCTCAGAGCGGTCCTGCAGGCCCTCCAACAGGCCGGCCTCACCATAAAGGCCAGCAAGTGCCAAATCGGCCAGGGGTCCGTGACCTACCTCGGACACCAAGTGGGGAGCGGTCTGGTGGCCCCCCTCCAACTCAAGGTAGCTGCCATCCAGTCCTGGCAACCCCCCGAAACACAAACAGAGGTCCGAGCCTTCCTGGGGCTCACCGGATACTACCGGCGGTTTGTGAGGGACTATGGCAGCATTGTGGGGCCCCTCACGGAACTCACGTCTAAGAACAACCCAAAACGAGTCAACTGGACTCCCGACTGTCACGCGGCCTTCGAGACGCTGAAGGCCGCCATGTGCACCGCTCCGGTGCTCCAGGCCCCCGACTACAGCCGCGAGTTCATCGTGCAGACCGATGCCTCCGACCATGGTATTGGGGCCGTCCTCTCCCAACTGAACCCTGAAGGAGTGGACCAACCAGTGGCCTTCATCAGCAGACGCCTACTGCCCCGAGAACAGCGCTGGAGCACCATTGAGCGAGAGGCCTTCGCAGTGGTATGGGCCCTCAAGAAGCTCCGGCCGTACCTCTTCGGAACCCATTTCCGGGTACAGACAGATCATCGGCCCCTGCAATGGCTCATGCAGATGCGGGGGGAGAACCCCAAACTATTGCGATGGTCCATCTCCCTGCAGGGGATGGACTTCACTGTGGAGCATCGCCCTGGCCAAGACCACGCCAACGCGGATGGCCTGTCCCGCTTTTTCCGCCTCGACGAGGAAAGTCCCCAAGAAGATGGGTGACTCTCCCCGCCTTCAGCTGGGGGGGACGCATGTTGGACAGGCCCCATGAAGGGCTCGCTCCCTCCCCGCAGGACAGGGCCCGGGCCACCGTCAGCACCATTGCCCGGCCCAGCCGCCATCTTGGACACGGCACCACGCGGCCGCGCGGCCCCAGCCCGACCCCAACCCTGGGCCTGGCCAGGCCCCGACATCCCGGCACCACCCTCCACCCAGGAGGTGAACGGACCACTTGGCAGGTCAATGGGAGTAAGAAGTGTCGATGGCTCTCCCCCGCCAGGTGCCGAGCACCCCCAGCCTCCTCGGGCGCTGGCTCCACCCCCCTGCTGGGTGTCTGGACTCCCTCATCCCAGACCTCCCGACCTCCAAGAGCGAGGGTCCGGACATCAAAGGGCGCCAGACCTATAACTGAGGCCGCCCCAGGACAGGAAGGCAGTTGTATCCTGGAGTCGAGAGACACCGCGACGAACTCATCCTTGACGGACTGCTGGCGCTGCCACAGCCCGGCCTTGTGAACTATTGTCCTGCCTGCTGGCGCTGCCGCGGCCCTCTACAACCTTCATCCTCGTGGGACCTGCTGGCGCTGCCGCGGCCCTCTGCAACCTTCATCCTCGTGGGACCTGCTGGCGCTGCCGCAGCCCGTTGTAACCTTCATCCTCGTGGGACCTGCTGGCGCTGCCGCGGCCCGTTGCAACCTGCATTCTCGTGGGACCTGCTGGCGCTGCCGCGGCCCGTTGTAACCTTCATCCTCGTTGGGACCTGCTGGCGCTGCCGCGGCCCGTTGCCACCTACGACCTCTTCGGGACCTGCCGGCGCTGCCGCGGTCTGACCCATCCGAACACCGAGCTCGAGGATTGTGAGCTATCACCGTTACACCTCCGTACCCGTGGGTACCAAGACTGTCCCGCTACCCCCTTCCCTTACTAGAGACTAGAATTGAGAGGATCATCGTGTCCTGATCGCCCTGTATCGTACCACTCTACTACAAGAATTGCCTATAAAAGGTGTTACCCTGATCTTTGTGTGGTGTCCATCTGTGGGGGGGAAGTTACCTGTCTGTGCGATCACGGTGCTCGGCCGACCTTCCAGGTCCCCGTCTAACAGAGGGAGTTCCACGTTTTGGCGGCCAGGTAGGAGAAGGATCTTCCTTCGGTGGTGGTTCTGCGAATCCGTGGGACGGTGGTGAGGGCGAGGCTGGTGGATTGGAGCTGTCGGGTGGGTGTGTAGAACGTGAGGCGGCTGTTGAGGTATATGGGGCCCATGTCGTGGAGAGCCTTGTGAGCGTGGGTGAGGAGCCTGGATGTGATCCTTTTGCTGACGGGGAGCCAGTGTAGGTCTCTCAGGTGGGCAGAGATGTGGCTGTGTCGGGGGATGTCCAGGATGAGTCGTGCTGAAGCGTTCTGTATGCGCTGGAGTCTTTTCTGTAGTTTGGCTGTAGTTCCAGCGTAGAGGGCGTTCCCGTAGTCCAGTCGGCTGGTGACAAGGGCCTGGGTGACCGTCTTTCTGGTTTCGGTGGGGATCCACCAAAAGATCTTTGGGAGCATGCGCAGGGTGTTGAAACATGATAACGAGACGGCGTTGACTTGCTTGGTCATCATGAGGGAGGAGTCCAGGATGAAACCCAGGTTGCGTGCGTGGTCCGTGGGCTTGGGGGCGGTGCCCAGAGCAGGGGGCCACCAGGTGTCGTCCCAGGTGGAGGGGGATGGTCCGAGGATGAGGACTTTCGTCTTGTCTGAGTTCAGTTTCAGGCGGCTGAGCTTCATCCATTCCGCGACGTCTTTCATTCCGTCTTGAAGGCTGGCTCTGGCGGTAGTGGGGTCGTTGGTGAGGGAGAGGATCAGCTGGGTGTCGTCAGTGTAGGAAATGATGTTTAGGTTGTGTTGGCGTGCGATGGCTGCGTGGGGGCTCATGTAGATGTTGAAGAGGGTGGGGCTGAGCGATGAGCCTTGAGGTACGCCGCAGATGATCTTGGTGGGCGCTGAGCGGAACGGAGGTAGGCGGACTCTCTGAGTTCTGTCGGAGAGGAAGGAGGTGATCCATTCCAGGGCCATTCCTTGGATCCCGGCGTGGTGGAGACGGCTTGTTAGGGTGCGGTGGAAGCCTGTGTCGAATACGGCCGATAGGTCGAGGAGGATGAGGGCAGTAGTTTCCCCGTTGTCGAGCAGGGACCTGATGTCGTTGGTGGCTGCGATGAGGGCGGTCTCGGTGCTGTGGTTTGCTCGGAATCCGGACTGTGATGGGTCGAGGGAGCCGTTTGCCTCGAGGAAGGCGGTTAGCTGCTTGTTGATGGTCTTCTCGTTGACTTTAGCGGGGGAAAGGGAGGAGCGAGATGGGGCAGAAGTTTTTAAGGTCCGTGGGGTCAGCGGTGGGTTTCTTTAGGAGGGCGCTGACCTCCGCATGCTTCCAGCTCTCCGGAAAGGTGGCAGATGCGAAGGAGTTGTTGATGATGTTCCGGAGTTGGGGTACGATGATGGAGTCGGCTTTGTTAAAGGTGTGGTGTGGACAGGGGTTGGCTGGGGAGCCGGAGTGGATGGTGTTCATCACGTGGGTTGTGTCTTCAGTGCTGACGGGTGTCCAGGCAGAGAGGGTGGTGGTGGGGGGCGTTGGTTCGGTGGTTGGGTGCGTGGTATGGGCGCCGAAGCTGTTGTGTATGTCGGTGATCTTGCGGTGGAAGAACGAGGCGAGTGCGTCGCAGAGGTCTTGCGAGGGCGTGATGTCGTTTGTGCTGGTGCTGGGGTTGGAGAGCTCTTTAACAATGCTGAAGAGTTCCTTGCTGTTGTGGATGTTGTTGTCTAGTCGTTCTCTGAATGCTGTCCTTTTGGTGGTGCGGATCAGCTGGTGGTGTTTGCGGATGGCATTCTTGAGGAATGTCATGTTTTCTCTAGACTGGTCATGGCGCCAGGCTTTCTCGAGGGTACGGCAGGATTTCTTGGAGTCTTTATTTATTTATTTATTTATTTATTTACGCAACTTTTATAGCGCGACAAATACCCGAAGGTGTCTCGGCGCTGTGGAGCAACAAGAGTTCATCATCCTACCGTCTTCTCACTGGTTAAACAACCATGTTTTCAGAAGTCTACGGAAGCTAATCAGATTCGGAGCGGCTTTTATGGCGGTTGGCAAAAGGTTCCAAAGTTTTGGAGTGGCCACAAGAAAGCGCCTATCACCCCAGGTGACTGATCTTGTACGCGGCACTGACAGAAGACTGGTATTGGCCGATCTAAGGTGCCTTCTGGGGGTGTAGAGCTGAAAAGCTTCGATCAAGAATCTGGGTCCTGTGCCATGTATGGCCTTATAGGCAATACAAAGGGCCTTAAATTTAACACGGCTCTCGACTCTCAGCCAGTGAAGCTGGCGAATAGCAGAGGTGGTAGATTTGCGGCGAGGGATATTAAGAAGCATCCTAGCAGCCGCGTTCTGAATGGATTGCAGCTTCATGATGACACGCTTCTGAGTATGGAGGAAGAGAGCGTTCGCGTAGTCTAGTTTTGAGAAGACTAAGGTAGAGACCAGAGTCTTCCCGGCTGACGGAGGGAGATAAGGTAGCAGCTTCTTGATCTTTTTCAAGATGAAAAATGAAGATGACACAACCTTATTAACATGGAGGTCAAAGACCAACTTGTTGTCGAAAATCACTCCCAGGTTTCTGGCTTTTTCCACTGGGACAGGTGGATGGCCGAGCTTGTCTGGCCACCAGCCGAGAGACCATTCAGGGGAGAGTTTTCCGAAGGTCATGATCTCGGTCTTGTCCGAGTTAAGCCTAAGGCAGTTCATGGCCATCCAGGTACTAACCTCGAGCATAGCTTTCTGGAAGTTGGCTGCTACAGTATGGCCATCCTTATGGATACCCAGCACCAGCTGGGTATCATCTGCATACGATGTTAACTGTATCCCATAGGCCTTTATTATCCTCGCTAAGTCCGCTACATAGATGTTAAAGAGCATGGGACTTAGCGAGGAGCCTTGTGGGAATCCACAAGGGAGTGCAGAGATGGGAGAGTAATAGTCTCCAAGCCTTACTGTCTGGGTACGGTTTGCCAGGAAGGATGAAATAAGATCCTTAGCCCGACCATTTATACCCAGGGTTGTGACACGGTCGACAAGAGTGACATGGTCGACCGTGTCAAAGGCTGCTGACAAATCCAAAAGGATAAGGACAGCCGCCCCTCCCTGATCCATGATCGTCCTGATCTCATCAGAGGCCTTTATCAAAGCGGTCTCTGTTCCATGCCCTCTCCTGAATCCAAACTGCGTTTCGTCGAGAAGTTGGTGAGTCTCGACGAACTCTGAGAGCTGCTGATTCATCAGGTATTCGCATATTTTGGCAGGAAAGGGCAGGCACGCAATAGGTCTATAACTTGCGACCGCAGTAGGATCTAAGGACGGTTTTTTTAGGAGGGGTTTAATAACAGCCTTCTTCCAGATACTAGGGAATTGGCCTGTTAGGAATATGTTATTGCAGAT
Source organism: Lissotriton helveticus (assembly GCF_964261635.1). NCBI lineage: Eukaryota > Metazoa > Chordata > Amphibia > Caudata > Salamandridae > Lissotriton > Lissotriton helveticus. The sequence goes on from NC_136065.1 coordinate 1,786,274,018, forward strand.
TTCCATCAATGGGAGTGAGATCACTTCTGTGAGTTTCTGCATCACGGACGGGGGACAGGGGTCCAACGGAGAGCCCGATTTAGTGGTGGAGATGATTTTGATCACATCCTGATGTGAGACAGGTGAGAAGCATGAGAAGGAATCGGGATTAGGGTGTGACAGTATTTCTTTCCTGCTGTCACCTCTATGTTGAGCTCTAATATCATTTCCAAATGAAGCGTAGATATCTGCAACCTTAGTAGTGAAAAAGATAGCCAATTCATTGCAGAAAGTCTGCGAGGGCTCCACTCCAGGTCCAGTAGAGGGGGTGGACAAGGTGGTGACAACGGCGAAAAGTTCTCTGGCAGAGTTAGCAGCAGTCTCAATTTGTGCTGAGTAAAAGACTGTTTTCCGAGCCAGGATCGCCTTTTTATAGATCATAAGAGCATCTTTATAAGTTTGTCTAGCTGTGTCACAGTAAGCTTTCCTCCAGCGCCTTTCTAAATTCCTACAATGTTGGCGATGTAGGCGAAGATCTTCATTATACCAGGGGGCTGAAGGAGATACTCTATTTGGTTGCATAAATTTCTCTGGGGCCACTAAATCAGCGGCGCTTCTGATCCTTTGAGGTCGTTGGTGAACCACAAGGTTTTCTTGCTGCCGGGTCTGCTGGGAAGATTCTTCAGTGGTGCAAGGGCATCGGTGCAGTTGGTGAGCCACTGTGTGAGGTTACGGGCTGCTTCGTTGGAGTCCATAGTGTTGGCGGGAGGATTTTGGCTCAAGAAAGTGGTGAGCTGATCGGTGGTGATCTTGCTCCAGCATCTCCGGGGAGCCTGTTGCGGGTGGTGGTGGGTCGTGGTTTTCTTGAAGTTGAAGTGGACGCAGCTGTGATTTGTCCAGTGTGGTCTGGTGGAGTGGCTGAAGGAGATGTGGTTGCTGGAGGAGAAGACGGGGTCAAGCGTGTGGCCGGCGTAGTGGGTGGGGGTGTTCACTAGTTGCTTGAGTCCGAGGTTGGCGCGGTTGTCTAGCAGGGTGGTGGTGTTGTTGTCATTGTTGTTTTCCAGGTGGAAGTTGAGGTCCCCTAGGAGGGTGTAGTCTGAGGAGGTGAGGGCAAGCGGGCTGATGAAGTCTGCGATGGCTTCACTGAATTGTGTGCGTGATTCCGGGGGTCTGTAGATGAGAGTACCTTTGAGGGTGGTTTTGGGGTCGGTGTGTATCTGGAAGTGAAGGTGCTCGGCGGCGGTGAGGATGTTGTCGGCGTTGGTCGTGATGCGGATGGTGTTTCTGTAGACAATGGCGATGCCTCCTCCAGTTTGGTTGACGCGGTCCCTCCGGGTGATCTTGTAGCCGTTCGGGATGGCTATGGCGATGTCGGGGGCTGAGGAGGAGTCCATCCAGGTTTCTGTGAGGAAGGCGACGTCCGGCGCTGTTGTGTCGAGGAGGTTCCAGAGTTCGACGGCATGCTTGTGGACTGAGCGGGTGTTGAGCAGGATACACTTGATGTGGTTGTTGCTGGTGCCTGGTCTGGCGGGTGTGGTGCAGGTCCGGAGGCAGGTGAATTTGCAGGCTAGGCAGGTGAAGGGTCCGTGGGTGCATTTCGGGGTGCTCTGTGGCAGGCGGGGGTCGGGCCGGTGTTGAGTGCGTGGAGGGCGGTGGTGTCGTAGCTCAGTCGGGTGGGCTGGCATCGTCGAGGGCCAGGGGTTCTGGCGCTGGGCGTGGTCCGGGCGCGGACGGGCACAGACGGGCTTGCCTTTGGCGCGCCTTCAGCGCACCAGCGGCACGGCACGCCCGCTGCGCGCGGCTGCTGCGTGGCCTCCATAAGAGGGGGAGAGGGAGGGAGGAGCAGCTGGGAGGCGGGAGCGGGCGGCCAATGGGAAGCGAGGGGGCGGGGCCGCGTGGGACGCGAGCGGCAGGAAAGTGGCACAGAAGGCAAGAGGAGGCGGGGAAGACACAGGCACAGCGGGCACAAAAAATGAAACACAAGGGGCAAGTGGAGCAGTAGGGGAAACGAAAACACAGTCAACAGAAGGCAAACAAGCATTTACAATGCAATGGTCTCAGCATCATTAAAGGTAGAGCTTTTGGCATTGCTCATGACATTTCATTAAATCATAATTAAATGGCATTGTCATTTACATTGCCAATAGCTTAACCGTTAAATAAATGGCATTGTCATTTACAATGGGCAACTGCAAGACTTTGTAATGTAAGCCATGCTTTCGCAGTACTGTTGAATTTCATTATCCTCGCCTAGTTCTATTTTTCAGCCCTGTATAGCGAGAGTTTTGTGGAGGTGCACCTTGCACGCTCACACACTGCTCACCCTACACACTCACACACTGCTCACCCTGCGTAATGCGAAAAGACCTAGCTCTGCCCTTCGGCCTGTGTTGTAATCGTACAGTAGGTTGTGAGTAGCTGCGCTTGATTGGTTGAGGCATACCCTCCTTGCTGCTCCCTTCACAGAGGGCCGGCTGCCTCAATGAAGCTCCCACGTGTTCAGCTGTTCTTTGTTTTAGCTCCTGTGTGTCAGTGCACCGTGTAAGCACACAAGCATACCCTGCTCTCTGTGGAACAGGCACTCGGCACTCACCACTCTGCACTCACCACTCTGCACACTCACTCTACACACTCACTCACCACTCTGCACTCTGCACACTCACTCTACACACTCACTCTGCACTCTGCACACTCACTCTACACACTCACTCTGCACTCTGCACTCACAACACTGCACTCACTACTCTGCACTCACTACTCTGCACTCACTACTTTGCACTCTGCACTCACTACTCTGCACTCTGCACTCACTACTCTGCACTCACTACTCTGCACTCTGCACTCACTACTTTGCACTCTGCACTCACTACTCTGCACTCTGCACTCACTACTCTGCACTCACTACTCTGCACACTCACTACTCTGCGCACTCACTACTCTGCACACTCACTACTCTGGAGTGCAGGCTTCCAGAGCAGACAGCAAAGAATGGTGCACGCGCGCCCAGCATCTGGATTCAATTACCGCACCCCCTCACAGCTGGTAATTGAAGATTTATAGCCTTCTGCTGCGCGTCTCCGCACAGAATATGCAGGAAGTGGAGAAACTCTACAGACTATGGCCTATTGTGTGCTGCCTTGTAAAAACACAGCCATGCGATTGCCAATTGACATGCAGCTGCCATAAATAATTAACAGAATTCACGTGCTTCTACTCTGCACTCACTACTCTGCACTCACTACTCTGCACTCTGCACTCACTACCCTGCACTCACTACTCTGCACTCACTACTCTGCACACTCACTACTCTGCACTCACTACTCTGCACTCACTACTCTGCACTCACTACTCTGCACTCTGCACTCACTACTCTGCACTCTGCACTCACTACTCTGCACTCACTACTCTGCACTCACTACTCTGCACTCACTACTCTGCACACTCACTCTGCACTCACTACTCTGCACTCACAACTCTGCACCCACAACTCAGCACTCACAACTCTGCACTCACTACTCTGCACTCACTACTCTGCACTCACTACTCTGCACTCACTACTCTCTGCACTCACAACTCTGCACTCACTACTCTGCACTCTGCACTCACTACCCTGCACTCACTACTCTGCACTCACTACTCTGCACACTCACTACTCTGCACTCACTACTCTGCACTCACTACTCTGCACTCACTACTCTGCACTCTGCACTCACTACTCTGCACTCTGCACTCACTACTCTGCACTCACTACTCTGCACTCACTACTCTGCACTCACTACTCTGCACACTCACTCTGCACTCACTACTCTGCACTCACAACTCTGCACTCACAACTCAGCACTCACAACTCTGCACTCACTACTCTGCACTCACTACTCTGCACTCACTACTCTGCACTCACTACTCTCTGCACTCACTACTCTGCACTCACTACTCTCTGCACTCACTACTCTGCACTCACTACTCTGCACTCACTACTCTGCACTCTGCACTCACTACTCTGCACTCTGCACTCACTACTCTGCACTCACTACTCTGCACTCACTACTCTGCACTCACTACTCTGCACTCACGCTCTGCACTCACTACTCTGCACTCACTACTCTGCACTCACTACTCTGCACTCACTACTCTGCACTCTGCACTCACTACTCTGCACTCTGCACTCACTACTCTGCACTCACTACTCTGCAATCACTACTCTGCACTCACTACTCTGCACTCTGCACTCACTACTCTGCACTCACTACTCTGCACACTCACTCTGCACTCACACTCTGCACTCACTACTCTGCACTCACTACTCTGCACTCACTACTCTGCACTAACTACTCTGCACTCACTACTCTGCACTCACTGCTCTGCACACACTCTGCACTCACACTCTGCACTCACACTCTGCACTCACACTCTGCACTCACACTCTGCACTCACTACTCTGCACTCACTACTCTGCACTCTGCACTCATTATTCTGCACTCACTACTCTGCACTCTGCACTCACAACTCTGCACTCACAACTCAGCACTCACAACTCTGCACTCACTATTCTGCACTCACTACTTGCACTCTGCACACACTACTCTGAACTCTGCACTCACTACTCTGTACTCTGCACTCACTACTCTGCACTCACTACTCTGCACTCTGCACTCACTACTTTGCACTCACCACTCTGGACTCACCACTCTGCAATCACCACTCTGCACTCACCACTCTGCACTCACTACTCTGCACTCTGCACTCACTACTCTACAGTCACTACTCTGCACTCTGCACTCACTACTCTGCACTCTGCACTCACTACTCTGCACTCACTACTCTGCACTCACTACTCTGCACTCACTACTCTGCACTCTGCACTCTGCACTCACTACTCTGCACACTCACTCTGCACTCACTACTCTGCACTCACTACTCTGCACTCACTACTCTGCACTCACTACTCTGCACTCTGCACTCACAACTCTGCACTCACTACTCTGCACTCACTACTCTGCACTCACTACTCTGCACTCACTACTCTGCACTCACTACTCTGCACTCACACTCTGCACTCACAACTCTGCACTCACTACTCTGCACTCACTACTCTGCACTCACTACTCTGCACTCTGCACTCACTACTCTGCACTCACTACTCTGCACTCTGCACTCACAACTCTGCACTCACTACTCTGCACTCACTACTCTGCACTCACTACTCTGCACTCACTACTCTGCACTCACTACTCTGCACTCACTACTCTGCACTCACTACTCTGCACTCTGCACTCACTACTCTGCACTCTGCACTCACTACTCTGCACTCACTACTCTGCACTCACTACTCTGCACTCACTACTCTGCACTCACTACTCTGCACTCTGCACTCACTACTCTGCACACTCACTCTGCACTCACTACTCTGCACTCTGCACTCACTACTCTGCACTCACCACTCTGGACTCACCACTCTGCAATCACCACTCTGCACTCACCACTCTGCACTCACTACTCTGCACTCTGCACTCACTACTCTACAGTCACTACTCTGCACTCTGCACTCACTACTCTGCACTTTGCACTCACTACTCTGCACTCACTACTCTGCACTCACTACTCTGCACTCACTACTCTGCACTCTGCACTCACTACTCTGCACACTCACTCTGCACTCACTACTCTGCACACACTACTCTGCACTCACTAGTCTGCACTCACTACTCTGCACTCTGCACGCACTACTCTGCACTCACTACTCTGCACTCACTACTCTGCACTCACTACTCTGTACTCACTACTCTGCACACTCACTCTGCACTCACTACTCTGCACTCACAACTCTGCACTCACAACTCAGCACTCACAACTCTGCACTCACTACTCTGCACTCACTACTCTGCACTCACTACTCTGCACTCACTACTCTCTGCACTCACTACTCTGCACTCACTACTCTCTGCACTCACTACTCTTCACTCACTACTCTGCACTCACTATTCTGCACTCTGCACTCACTACTCTGCACTCTGCACTCACTACTCTGCACTCACACTCTGCACTCACAACTCTGCACTCACTACTCTGCACTCACTACTCTACACTCACTACTCTGCACTCACTACTCTGCACTCTGCACTCACTACACTCACTACTCTGCACTCACTACTATGCACTCTGCACGCACTACTCTGAACTCTGCACACACTACTCTGTACTCTGCACTCACTACTCTGCACTCACTACTCTGCACTCTGCACTCACTACTCTGCACTCACCACTCTGGACTCACCACTCTGCAATCACCACTCTGCACTCACCACTCTGCACTCACTACTCTGCACTCTGCACTCACTACTCTGCACTCACTACTCTGCACTCACTACTCTGCACTCACTACTCTGCACTCTGCACTCACTACTCTGCACTTACTACTCTGCACTCACTACTCTGCACACTCACTCTGCACTCACACTCTGCACTCACTACTCTGCACTCACTACTCTGCACTAACTACTCTGCACTCACTACTCTGCACTCACTGCTCTGCACACACTCTGCACTCACACTCTGCACTCACACTCTGCACTCACACTCTGCACTCTGCACTCACACTCTGCACTCACTACTCTGCACTCACTACTCTGCACTCTGCACTCATTATTCTGCACTCACTACTCTGCACTCTGCACTCACAACTCTGCACTCACAACTCAGCACTCACAACTCTGCACTCACTATTCTGCACTCACTACTTGCACTCTGCACACACTACTCTGAACTCTGCACTCACTACTCTGTACTCTGCACTCACTACTCTGCACTCACTACTCTGCACTCTGCACTCACTACTTTGCACTCACCACTCTGGACTCACCACTCTGCAATCACCACTCTGCACTCACCACTCTGCACTCACTACTCTGCACTCTGCACTCACTACTCTACAGTCACTACTCTGCACTCTGCACTCACTACTCTGCACTCTGCACTCACTACTCTGCACTCACTACTCTGCACTCACTACTCTGCACTCACTACTCTGCACTCACTACTCTGCACTCTGCACTCTGCACTCACTACTCTGCACACTCACTCTGCACTCACTACTCTGCACTCACTACTCTGCACTCACTACTCTGCACTCACTACTCTGCACTCTGCACTCACAACTCTGCACTCACTACTCTGCACTCACTACTCTGCACTCACTACTCTGCACTCACTACTCTTCACTCACACTCTGCACTCACAAGTCTGCACTCACTACTCTGCACTCACTACTCTGCACTCACTACTCTGCACTCTGCACTCACTACTCTGCACTCTGCACTCACTACTCTGCACTCACTACTCTGCACTCACTACTCTGCACTCACTACTCTGCACTCACTACTCTGCACTCTGCACTCAATACTCTGCACTCTGCACTCACTACTCTGCACTCACTACTCTGCACTCACTACTCTGCACTCACTACTCTGCACTCTGCACTCACTACTCTGCACACTCACTCTGCACTCACTACTCTGCACACACTACTCTGCACTCACTAGTCTGCACTCACTACTCTGCACTCTGCACGCACTACTCTGCACACACTACTCTGCACTCACTACTCTGCACTCACTACTCTGCACTCACTACTCTGCACTCACGCTCTGCACTCACTACTCTGCACTCACTACTCTGCACTCACTACTCTGCACTCACTACTCTGCACTCTGCACTCACTACTCTGCACTCTGCACTCACTACTCTGCACTCACTACTCTGCACTCACTACTCTGCACTCACTACTCTGCACTCTGCACTCACTACTCTGCACTCACTACTCTGCACACTCACTCTGCACTCACACTCTACACTCACTACTCTGCACTCACTACTCTGCACTAACTACTCTGCACTCACTACTCTGCACTCACTGCTCTGCACACACACACTCTGCACTCACACTCTGCACTCCCACTCTGCACTCACTACTCTGCACTCACTACTCTGCACTCGCTACTCTCTGCACTCACTACTCTGCACTCACTACTCTGCACTCTGCACTCACTACTCTACACTCACTACTCTGCACTCACTACTCTGCACTCACTACTCTGCACTCACTACTCTGCAACCTGCACTCATTATTCTGCACTCACTACTCTGCACTCTGCACTCACTACTCTGCACTCACTACTCTGTACTCACTACTCTGCACTCACTACTCTGCACTCACTACTCTGCACTCACTACTCTGCACTCACTATTCTGCACTCACTACTCTGCACTCACTACTCTGCACTCACTACTCTGCACTCACTACTCTGCACTCACTACTCTGCACTCTGCACTCACTACACTCACTACTCTGCACTCACTACTATGCACTCTGCACGCACTACTCTGAACTCTGCACGCACTACTCTGTACTCTGCACTCACTACTCTGCACTCACTACTCTGCACTCTGCACTCACTACTCTGCACTCACCACTCTGGACTCACCACTCTGCAATCACCACTCTGCACTCATCACTCTGCACTCACTACTCTGCACTCTGCACTCACTACTCTGCACTCACTACTCTGCACTCACTACTCTGCACTCACTACTCTGCACTCACTACTCTGCACTCACTACTCTGCACTTTGCACTCACTACTCTGCACAATCACTCTGCACTCACTACTCTGCACTCACTACTCTGCACTCACTACTCTGCACTCACTACTCTGCACTCTGCATGCACTACTCTGCACTCACTACTCTGCACTCACTACTCTGCACTCACTACTCTGCACTCACTACTCTCCACACTCACTCTGCACTCACTACTCTGCACTCGCAACTCTGCACTCACAACTCAGCACTCACAACTCTGCACTCACTACTCTGCACTCACTACTCTGCACTCACTACTCTGCACTCACTACTCTCTGCACTCACTACTCTGCACTCACTACTCTCTGCACTCACTACTCTGCACTCACTACTCTGCACTCACTATTCTGCACTCTGCACTCACTACTCTGCACTCTGCACTCACTACTCTGCACTCACTACTCTGCACTCACTACTCTGCACTCACTACTCTGCACTCACACTCTGCACTCACAACTCTGCACTCACTACTCTGCACTCACTACTCTGCACTCACTACTCTGCACTCTGTACTCACTACTCTGCACTCACTACTCTGCACTCACTACTCTGCACTCACTACTCTGCACTCTGCACTCACTACTCTGCACTCACTACTCTGCACTCACTACTCTGCACACTCACTCTGCACTCACACTCTGCACTCACTACTCTGCACTCACTACTCTGCACTAACTACTCTGCACTCACTACTCTGCACTCACTGCTCTGCACACACTCTGCACTCACACTCTGCACTCACACTCTGCACTCACACTCTGCACTCACACTCTGCACTCTGCACTCACACTCTGCACTCACTACTCTGCACTCACTACTCTGCACTCTGCACTCATTATTCTGCACTCACTACCCTGCACTCTGCACTCACAACTCTGCACTCACAACTCAGCACTCACAACTCTGCACTCACTACTCTGCACTCACTACTTGCACTCTGCACACACTACTGTGAACTCTGCACTCACTACTCTGTACTCTGCACTCACTACTCTGCACTCACTACTCTGCACTCTGCACTCACTACTTTGCACTCACCACTCTGGACTCACCACTCTGCAATCACCACTCTGCACTCACCACTCTGCACTTACTACTCTGCACTCTGCACTCACTACTCTACAGTCACTACTCTGCACTCTGCACTCACTACTCTGCACTCACTACTCTGCACTCACTACTCTGCACTCACTACTCTGCACTCACTACTCTGCACTCTGCACTCTGCACTCACTACTCTGCACACTCACTCTGCACTCACTACTCTGCACTCACTACTCTGCACTCACTACTCTGCACTCTGCACACACTACTCTGCACTCACTACTCTGCACTCACTACTCTGCATTCACTACTCTGCACTCACTACTCTGCACTCACTACTCTGCACTCACTACTCTGCACTCACTACTCTGCACTCACTATTCTGCACTCACTACTCTGCACTCACTACTCTGCACTCACTACTCTACACTCACTACTCTGCACTCACTACTCTGCACTCTGCACTCACTACACTCACTACTCTGCACTCACTACTTGCACTCTGCACACACTACTCTGAACTCTGCACTCACTACTCTGTACTCTGCACTCACTACTCTGCACTCACTACTCTGCACTCTGCACTCACTACTTTGCACTCACCACTCTGGACTCACCACTCTGCAATCACCACTCTGCACTCACCACTCTGCACTCACTACTCTGCACTCTGCGCTCACTACTCTACAGTCACTACTCTGCACTCTGCACTCACTACTCTGCACTCTGCACTCACTACTCTGCACTCACTACTCTGCACTCACTACTCTGCACTCACTACTCTGCACTCACTACTCTGCACTCTGCACTCACTACTCTGCACACTCACTCTGCACTCACTACTCTGCACTCACTACTCTGCACTCACTACTCTGCACTCACTACTCTGCACTCACTACTCTGCACTCTGCACACACTACTCTGCACTCACAACTCTGCACTCACTACTCTGCACTCACTACTCTGCACTCACTACTCTGCACTCACTACTCTCTGCACTCACTACTCTGCACTCACTACTCTCTGCACTCACTACTCTGCACTCACTACTCTGCACTCACTATTCTGCACTCTGCACTCACTACTCTGCACTCACTACTCTGCACTCACTACTCTGCACTCACTACTCTGCACTCACACTCTGCACTCACAACTCTGCACTCACTACTCTGCACTCACTACTCTGCACTCACTACTCTGCACTCTGTACTCACTACTCTGCACTCACTACTCTGCACTCACTACTCTGCACTCACTACTCTGCACTCTGCACTCACTACTCTGCACTCACTACTCTGCACTCACTACTCTGCACACTCACTCTGCACTCACACTCTGCACTCACTACTCTGCACTCACTACTCTGCACTAACTACTCTGCACTCACTACTCTGCACTCACTGCTCTGCACACACTCTGCACTCACACTCTGCACTCACACTCTGCACTCACACTCTGCACTCACACTCTGCACTCTGCACTCACACTCTGCACTCACTACTCTGCACTCACTACTCTGCACTCTGCACTCATTATTCTGCACTCACTACCCTGCACTCTGCACTCACAACTCTGCACTCACAACTCAGCACTCACAACTCTGCACTCACTACTCTGCACTCACTACTTGCACTCTGCACACACTACTCTGAACTCTGCACTCACTACTCTGTACTCTGCACTCACTACTCTGCACTCACTACTCTGCACTCTGCACTCACTACTTTGCACTCACCACTCTGGACTCACCACTCTGCAATCACCACTCTGCACTCACCACTCTGCACTTACTACTCTGCACTCTGCACTCACTACTCTACAGTCACTACTCTGCACTCTGCACTCACTACTCTGCACTCACTACTCTGCACTCACTACTCTGCACTCACTACTCTGCACTCACTACTCTGCACTCTGCACTCTGCACTCACTACTCTGCACACTCACTCTGCACTCACTACTCTGCACTCACTACTCTGCACTCACTACTCTGCACTCTGCACACACTACTCTGCACTCACTACTCTGCACTCACTACTCTGCATTCACTACTCTGCACTCACTACTCTGCACTCACTACTCTGCACTCACTACTCTGCACTCACTACTCTGCACTCACTATTCTGCACTCACTACTCTGCACTCACTACTCTGCACTCACTACTCTACACTCACTACTCTGCACTCACTACTCTGCACTCTGCACTCACTACACTCACTACTCTGCACTCACTACTTGCACTCTGCACACACTACTCTGAACTCTGCACTCACTACTCTGTACTCTGCACTCACTACTCTGCACTCACTACTCTGCACTCTGCACTCACTACTTTGCACTCACCACTCTGGACTCACCACTCTGCAATCACCACTCTGCACTCACCACTCTGCACTCACTACTCTGCACTCTGCGCTCACTACTCTACAGTCACTACTCTGCACTCTGCACTCACTACTCTGCACTCTGCACTCACTACTCTGCACTCACTACTCTGCACTCACTACTCTGCACTCACTACTCTGCACTCACTACTCTGCACTCTGCACTCACTACTCTGCACACTCACTCTGCACTCACTACTCTGCACTCACTACTCTGCACTCACTACTCTGCACTCACTACTCTGCACTCACTACTCTGCACTCTGCACACACTACTCTGCACTCACTACTCTGCACTCACTACTCTGCACTCACTACTCTGCACTCACTACTCTGCACACTCACTCTGCACTCACTACTCTGCACTCACAACTCTGCACTCACAACTCAGCACTCACAACTATGCACTCACTACTCTGCACTCAGTACTCTGCACTCACTACTCTGCACTCACTACTCTCTGCAATCACTACTCTGCACTCACTACTCTCTGCACTCACTACTCTGCTCTCACTACTCTGCACTCACTATTCTGCACTCTGCACTCACTACTCTGCACTCTGCACTCACTACTCTGCACTCACTACTCTGCACTCACTACTCTGCACTCACTACTCTGCACTCACACTCTGCACTCACAACTCTGCACTCACTACTCTGCACTCACTACTCTGCACTCTGCACTCACTACTCTGCACTCTGCACTCACTACTCTGCACTCACTACTCTGCACTCACTACTCTGCACTCTGCACTCACTACTCTGCACTCACTACTCTGCACTCACTACTCTGCACTCACTGCTCTGCACTCACTACTCTGCACTCTGCACTCACTACTCTACAGTCACTACTCTGCACTCTGCACTCACTACTCTGCACTCTGCACTCACTACTCTGCACTCACTACTCTGCACTCACTACTCTGCACTCACTACTCTGCACTCACTACTCTGCACTCTGCACTCTGCACTCACTACTCTGCACACTCACTCTGCACTCACTACTCTGCACTCACTACTCTGCACTCACTACTCTGCACTCACTACTCTGCACTCTGCACACACTACTCTGCACTCACTACTCTGCACTCACTACTCTGCACTCACTACTCTGCACTCACTACTCTGCACACTCACTCTGCACTCACTACTCTGCACTCACAACTCTGCACTCACAACTCAGCACTCACAACTCTGCACTCACTACTCTGCACTCACTACTCTGCACTCACTACTCTGCACTCACTACTCTCTGCAATCACTACTCTGCACTCACTACTCTCTGCACTCACTACTCTGCGCTCACTACTCTGCACTCACTATTCTGCACTCTGCACTCACTACTCTGCACTCACTATTCTGCACTCTGCACTCACTACTCTGCACTCTGCACTCACTACTCTGCACTCACTACTCTGCACTCACTACTCTGCACTCACACTCTGCACTCACAACTCTGCACTCACTACTCTGCACTCACTACTCTGCACTCACTACTCTGCACTCTGCACTCACTACTCTGCACTCACTACTCTGCACTCACTACTCTGCACTCTGCACTCACTACTCTGCACTCACTACTCTGCACTCACCACTCTGGACTCACCACTCTGCACTCACCACTCTGCACTCACCACTCTGCACTCTCTGCACACTCACTCTACACACTCACGCACCACTCTGCACTCTGCACACTCACTCTACACACTCACTCTTCACTCTGCACACTCACTCTACACACTCACTCTGCACTCTGCACACTCACTCTACACACTCACTCTGCACTCTGCACTCTGCACTCACAACTCTACACTCACTACTCTGCACTCTGCACTCACTACTCTACACTCACTACTCTGCACTCTGCACTCACTACTCTGCACTCTGCACTCACTACTCTGTACTCACTACTCTGCACTCACTACTCTGCACTCACTACTCTGTACTCACTACTCTGCACTCACTACTCTGCACTCACTACTCTGCACTCTGCACTCACTACTCTACACTCACTACTCTGCACTCTGCACTCACTACTCTGCACTCACTACTCTGCACTCACTACTCTGCACTCACTACTCTGCACTCTGCACTCACTACTCTGCACACTCACTCTGCACTCACTACTCTGCACTCACTACTCTACAGTCACTACTCTGCACTCTGCACTCACTACTCTGCACTCTGCACTCACTACTCTGCACTCACTACTCTGCACTCACTACTCTGCACACTCACTCTGCACTCACACTCTGCACTCACACTCTGCACTCACTACTCTGCACTCACTACTCTGCACTAACTACTCTGCACACACTATTCTGCACTCACTGCTCTGCACACACTCTGCACTCACACTCTGCACTCACACTCTGCACTCACACTCTGCACTCACACTCTGCACTCTGCACTCACACTCTGCACTCACTACTCTGCACTCAATACTCTGCACTCTGCACTCATTATTCTGCACTCACTACTCTGCACTCTGCACTCACAACTCTGCACTCACAACTCAGCACTCACAACTCTGCACTCACTATTCTGCACTCACTACTTGCACTCTGCACACACTACTCTGAACTCTGCACTCACTACTCTGTACTCTGCACTCACTACTCTGCACTCACTACTCTGCACTCACTACTTTGCACTCACCACTCTGGACTCACCACTCTGCAATCACCACTCTGCACTCACCACTCTGCACTCACTACTCTGCACTCTGCACTCACTACTCTGCAGTCACTACTCTGCACTCTGCACTCACTACTCTGCACTCTGAACTCACTACTCTGCACTCACTACTCTGCACTCACTACTCTGCACTCACTACTCTGCACTCACTACTCTGCACTCTGCACTCTGCACTCACTACTCTGCACACTCACTCTGCACTCACTACTCTGCACTCACTACTCTGCACTCACTACTCTGCACTCTGCACTCACAACTCTGCACTCACTACTCTGCACTCACTACTCTGCACTCACTACTCTGCATTCACTACTCTGCACTCACTACTCTGCACTCTGCACTCACTACTCTGCACTCTGCACTCACTACTCTGCACTCACTACTCTGCACTCACTACTCTGCACTCACTACTCTGCACTCACGCTCTGCACTCACTACTCTGCACTCACTACTCTGCACTCACTACTCTGCACTCTGCACTCACTACTCTGCACTCTGCACTCACTACTCTGCACTCACTACTCTGCACTCACTACTCTGCACTCACTACTCTGCACTCTGCACTCACTACTCTGCACTCACTACTCTGCACAATCACTCTGCACTCACACTCTACACTCACTACTCTGCACTCACTACTCTGCACTAACTACTCTGCACTCACTACTCTGCACTCACTGCTCTGCACACACACACTCTGCACTCACACTCTGCACTCCCACTCTGCACTCACACTCTGCACTCACACTCTGCACTCTGCACTCACACTCTGCACTCACTACTCTGCACTCACTACTCTGCACTCTGCACTCACTACTCTGAACTCTGCACTCACTACTCTGCACTCTGCATGCACTACTCTGCACTCACTACTCTGCACTCTGCACTCACTACTCTGCACTCACTACTCTGCACTCACCACTCTGGACTCACCACTCTGCACTCACCACTCTGCACTCTGCACACTCACTCTGCACACTCACGCACCACTCTGCACTCTGCACACTCACTCTACACACTCACTCTGCACTCTGCACACTCACTCTACACACTCACTCTGCACTCTGCACTCACATCTCTACACTCACTACTCTGCACTCTGCACTCACTACTCTACACTCACTACTCTGCACTCTGCACTCACTACTCTGCACTCTGCACTCACTTCTCTGTACTCACTACTCTTCACTCACTACTCTGCACTCACTACTCTGCACTCACTACTCTGCACTCTGCACTCACTACTCTACACTCACTACTCTGCACTCACTACTCTGCACTCACTATTTTGCACTCACTACTCTGCACTCACTACTCTGCACTCTGCACTCTGCACTCACTACTCTGCACACTCACTCTGCACTCACTACTCTGCACTCACTACTCTGCACACTCACTCTGCACACTCTACTCTGCACTCCCTACTCTGCACTCACTACTCTGCACTCACTACTCTGCACTCGCTACTCTCTGCACTCACTACTCTGCACTCACTACTCTGCACTCTGCACTCACTACTTTACACTCACTACTCTGCACTCACTACTCTGCACTCACTACTCTGCACTCACTACTCTGCAACCTGCACTCATTATTCTGCACTCACTACTCTGCACTCTGCACTCACTACTCTGCACTCACTACTCTGCACTCACTACTCTGCACTCACTATTCTGCACTCACTACTCTGCACTCACTACTCTGCACTCACTACTCTACACTCACTACTCTGCACTCACTACTCTGCACTCTGCACTCACTACACTCACTACTCAGCACTCACTACTATGCACTCTGCACGCACTACTCTGAACTCTGCACTCACTACTCTGTACTCTGCACTCACTACTCTGCACTCACTACTCTGCACTCTGCACTCACTACTCTGCACTCACCACTCTGGACTCACCACTCTGCAATCACCACTCTGCACTCACCACTCTGCACTGACTACTCTGCACTCTGCACTCACTACTCTACAGTCACTACTCTGCACTCTGCACTCACTACTCTGCACTCTGCACTCACTACTCTGCACTCACTACTCTGCACTCACTACTCTGCACTCACTACTCTGCACACTCACTCTGCACTCACTACTCTGCACTCACTACTCTGCACTCACTACTCTGCACTCTGCATGCACTGCTCTGCACTCACTACTCTGCACTCACTACTCTGCACTCACTACTCTGCACTCACTACTCTGCACACTCACTCTGCACTCACTACTCTGCACTCGCAACTCTGCACTCACAACTCAGCACTCACAACTCTGCACTCACTACTCTGCACTCACTACTCTGCACTCACTACTCTGCACTCACTACTCTCTGCACTCACTACTCTGCACTCACTACTCTCTGCACTCACTACTCTGCACTCACTACTCTGCACTCACTATTCTGCACTCTGCACTCACTACTCTGCACTCTGCACTCACTACTCTGCACTCACTACTCTGCACTCACTACTCTGCACTCACCACTCTGGACTCACCACTCTGCACTCACCACTCTGCACTCTGCACACTCACTCTGCACACTCACGCACCACTCTGCACTCTGCACACTCACTCTACACACTCACTCTGCACTCTGCACACTCACTCTACACACTCACTCTGCACTCTGCACTCACATCTCTACACTCACTACTCTGCACTCTGCACTCACTACTCTACACTCACTACTCTGCACTCTGCACTCACTACTCTGCACTCTGCACTCACTTCTCTGTACTCACTACTCTTCACTCACTACTCTGCACTCACTACTCTGCACTCACTACTCTGCACTCTGCACTCACTACTCTACACTCACTACTCTGCACTCACTACTCTGCACTCACTATTTTGCACTCACTACTCTGCACTCACTACTCTGCACTCTGCACTCTGCACTCACTACTCTGCACACTCACTCTGCACTCACTACTCTGCACTCACTACTCTGCACACTCACTCTGCACACTCTACTCTGCACTCCCTACTCTGCACTCACTACTCTGCACTCACTACTCTGCACTCGCTACTCTCTGCACTCACTACTCTGCACTCACTACTCTGCACTCTGCACTCACTACTTTACACTCACTACTCTGCACTCACTACTCTGCACTCACTACTCTGCACTCACTACTCTGCAACCTGCACTCATTATTCTGCACTCACTACTCTGCACTCTGCACTCACTACTCTGCACTCACTACTCTGCACTCACTACTCTGCACTCACTATTCTGCACTCACTACTCTGCACTCACTACTCTGCACTCACTACTCTACACTCACTACTCTGCACTCACTACTCTGCACTCTGCACTCACTACACTCACTACTCAGCACTCACTACTATGCACTCTGCACGCACTACTCTGAACTCTGCACTCACTACTCTGTACTCTGCACTCACTACTCTGCACTCACTACTCTGCACTCTGCACTCACTACTCTGCACTCACCACTCTGGACTCACCACTCTGCAATCACCACTCTGCACTCACCACTCTGCACTGACTACTCTGCACTCTGCACTCACTACTCTACAGTCACTACTCTGCACTCTGCACTCACTACTCTGCACTCTGCACTCACTACTCTGCACTCACTACTCTGCACTCACTACTCTGCACTCACTACTCTGCACTCTGCACTCACTACTCTGCACACTCACTCTGCACTCACTACTCTGCACTCACTACTCTGCACTCACTACTCTGCACTCTGCATGCACTGCTCTGCACTCACTACTCTGCACTCACTACTCTGCACTCACTACTCTGCACTCACTACTCTGCACACTCACTCTGCACTCACTACTCTGCACTCGCAACTCTGCACTCACAACTCAGCACTCACAACTCTGCACTCACTACTCTGCACTCACTACTCTGCACTCACTACTCTGCACTCACTACTCTCTGCACTCACTACTCTGCACTCACTACTCTCTGCACTCACTACTCTGCACTCACTACTCTGCACTCACTATTCTGCACTCTGCACTCACTACTCTGCACTCTGCACTCACTACTCTGCACTCACTACTCTGCACTCACTACTCTGCACTCACTACTCTGCACTCACACTCTGCACTCACAACTCTGCACTCACTACTCTGCACTCACTACTCTGCACTCGCTACTCTGCACTCTGCACTCACTACTCTGCACTCTGCACTCACTACTCTGCACTCACTACTCTGCACTCACTACTCTGCACTCTGCACTCACTACTCTGCACTCACTACTCTGCACTCACTACTCTGCACACTCACTCTGCACTCACACTCTGCACTCACTACTCTGCACTCACTACTCTGCACTAACTACTCTGCACTCACTACTCTGCACTCACTGCTCTGCACACACTCTGCACTCACACTCTGCACTCACACTCTGCACTCACACTCTGCACTCACACTCTGCACTCTGCACTCACACTCTGCACTCACTACTCTGCACTCACTACTCTGCACTCTGCACTCATTATTCTGCACTCACTACTCTGCACTCTGCACTCACAACTTTGCACTCACAACTCAGCACTCACAACTCTGCACTCACTACTCTGCACTCACTACTTGCACTCTGCACACACTACTCTGAACTCTGCACTCACTACTCTGTACTCTGCACTCACTACTCTGCACTCACTACTCTGCACTCTGCACTCACTACTTTGCACTCACCACTCTGGACTCACCACTCTGCAATCACCACTCTGCACTCACCACTCTGCACTTACTACTCTGCACTCTGCACTCACTACTCTACAGTCACTACTCTGCACTCTGCACTCACTACTCTGCACTCACTACTCTGCACTCACTATTCTGCACTCACTACTCTGCACTCACTACTCTGCACTCTGCACTCACTACTCTGCACACTCACTCTGCACTCACTACTCTGCACTCACTACTCTGCACTCACTACTCTGCACTCTGCACACACTACTCTGCACTCACTACTCTGCACTCACTACTCTGCATTCACTACTCTGCACTCACTACTCTGCACTCACTACTCTGCACTCACTACTCTGCACTCACTATTCTGCACTCACTACTCTGCACTCACTACTCTGCACTCACTACTCTACACTCACTACTCTGCACTCACTACTCTGCACTCACTACTTGCACTCTGCACACACTACTCTGAACTCTGCACTCACTACTCTGTACTCTGCACTCACTACTCTGCACTCACTACTCTGCACTCTGCACTCACTACTTTGCACTCACCACTCTGGACTCACCACTCTGCAATCACCACTCTGCACTCACCACTCTGCACTCACTACTCTGCACTCTGCACTCACTACTCTACAGTCACTACTCTGCACTCTGCACTCACTACTCTGCACTCTGCACTCACTACTCTGCACTCACTACTCTGCACTCACTACTCTGCACTCACTACTCTGCACTCACTACTCTGCACACTCACTCTGCACTCACTACTCTGCACTCACTACTCTGCACTCACTACTCTGCACTCACTACTCTGCACTCACTACTCTGCACTCTGCACACACTACTCTGCACTCACTACTCTGCACTCACTACTCTGCACTCACTACTCTGCACTCACTACTCTGCACACTCACTCTGCACTCACTACTCTGCACTCACTACTCTGCACTCACAACTCTGCACTCACAACTCAGCACTCACAACTCTGCACTCACTACTCTGCACTCAGTACTCTGCACTCACTACTCTGCACTCACTACTCTCTGCAATCACTACTCTGCACTCACTACTCTCTGCACTCACTACTCTGCACTCACTACTCTGCACTCACTATTCTGCACTCTGCACTCACTACTCTGCACTCTGCACTCACTACTCTGCACTCACTACTCTGCACTCACTACTCTGCACTCACTACTCTGCACTCACATGCTGCACTCACAACTCTGCACTCACTACTCTGCACTCACTACTCTGCACTCACTACTCTGCACTCTGCACTCACTACTCTGCACTCTGCACTCACTACTCTGCACTCACTACTCTGCACTCACTACTCTGCACTCTGCACTCACTACTCTGCACTCACTACTCTGCACTCACTACTCTGCACTCACTGCTCTGCACTCACTACTCTGCACTCTGCACTCACTACTCTACAGTCACTACTCTGCACTCTGCACTCACTACTCTGCACTCTGCACTCACTACTCTGCACTCACTACTCTGCACTCACTACTCTGCACTCACTACTCTGCACTCACTACTCTGCACTCACTACTCTGCACTCACTACTCTGCACTCTGCACTCTGCACTCACTACTCTGCACACTCACTCTGCACTCACTACTCTGCACTCACTACTCTGCACTCACTACTCTGCACTCACTACTCTGCACTCACTACTCTGCACTCTGCACACACTACTCTGCACTCACTACTCTGCACTCACTACTCTGCACTCACTACTCTGCACTCACTACTCTGCACACTCACTCTGCACTCACTACTCTGCACTCACAACTCTGCACTCACAACTCAGCACTCACAACTCTGCACTCACTACTCTGCACTCACTACTCTGCACTCACTACTCTGCACTCACTACTCTGCACTCTGCACTCTGCACTCACTACTCTGCACACTCACTCTGCACTCACTACTCTGCACTCACAACTCTGCACTCACAACTCAGCACTCACAACTCTGCACTCACTACTCTGCACTCACTACTCTGCACTCACTACTCTGCGCTCACTACTCTGCACTCACTATTCTGCACTCTGCACTCACTACTCTGCACTCACTATTCTGCACTCTGCACTCACTACTCTGCACTCTGCACTCACTACTCTGCACTCACTACTCTGCACTCACTACTCTGCACTCACACTCTGCACTCACAACTCTGCACTCACTACTCTGCACTCACTACTCTGCACTCACTACTCTGCACTCTGCACTCACTACTCTGCACTCACTACTCTGCACTCACTACTCTGCACTCTGCACTCACTACTCTGCACTCACTACTCTGCACTCACCACTCTGCACTCACCACTCTGCACTCACCACTCTGCACTCACCACTCTGCACTCTCTGCACACTCACTCTACACACTCACGCACCACTCTGCACTCTGCACACTCACTCTACACACTCACTCTTCACTCTGCACACTCACTCTACACACTCACTCTGCACACTCACTCTACACACTCACTCTGCACTCTGCACTCACAACTCTACACTCACTACTCTGCACTCTGCACTCACTACTCTACACTCACTACTCTGCACTCTGCACTCACTACTCTGCACTCTGCACTCACTACTCTGTACTCACTATTCTGCACTCACTACTCTGCACTCACTACTCTGTACTCACTACTCTGCACTCACTACTCTGCACTCACTACTCTGCACTCACTACTCTGCACTCTGCACTCACTACTCTACACTCACTACTCTGCACTCTGCACTCACTACTCTGCACTCACTACTCTGCACTCACTACTCTGCACTCTGCACTCACTACTCTGCACACTCACTCTGCACTCACTACTCTGCACTCACTACTCTACAGTCACTACTCTGCACTCTGCACTCACTACTCTGCACTCTGCACTCACTACTCTGCACTCACTACTCTGCACTCACTACTCTGCACTCACTACTCTGCACTCACTACTCTCTGCACTCACTACTCTGCACTCACTACTCTCTGCACTCACTACTCTGCACTCACTACTCTGCACTCACTATTCTGCACTCTGCACTCACTACTCTGCACTCTGCACTCACTACTCTGCACTCACTACTCTGCACTCACTACTCTGCACTCACTACTCTGCACTCACACTCTGCACTCACAACTCTGCACTCACTACTCTGCACTCACTACTCTGCACTCGCTACTCTGCACTCTGCACTCACTACTCTGCACTCTGCACTCACTACTCTGCACTCACTACTCTGCACTCACTACTCTGCACTCTGCACTCACTACTCTGCACTCACTACTCTGCACTCACTACTCTGCACACTCACTCTGCACTCACACTCTGCACTCACTACTCTGCACTCACTACTCTGCACTAACTACTCTGCACTCACTACTCTGCACTCACTGCTCTGCACACACTCTGCACTCACACTCTGCACTCACACTCTGCACTCACACTCTGCACTCACACTCTGCACTCACACTCTGCACTCACTACTCTGCACTCACTACTCTGCACTCTGCACTCATTATTCTGCACTCACTACTCTGCAGTCTGCACTCACAACTTTGCACTCACAACTCAGCACTCACAACTCTGCACTCACTACTCTGCACTCACTACTTGCACTCTGCACACACTACTCTGAACTCTGCACTCACTACTCTGTACTCTGCACTCACTACTCTGCACTCACTACTCTGCACTCTGCACTCACTACTTTGCACTCACCACTCTGGACTCACCACTCTGCAATCACCACTCTGCACTCACCACTCTGCACTTACTACTCTGCACTCTGCACTCACTACTCTACAGTCACTACTCTGCACTCTGCACTCACTACTCTGCACTCACTACTCTGCACTCACTACTCTGCACTCACTACTCTGCACTCACTACTCTGCACTCTGCACTCTGCACTCACTACTCTGCACACTCACTCTGCACTCACTACTCTGCACTCACTACTCTGCACTCACTACTCTGCACTCTGCACACACTACTCTGCACTCACTACTCTGCACTCACTACTCTGCATTCACTACTCTGCACTCACTACTCTGCACTCACTACTCTGCACTCACTACTCTGCACTCACTATTCTGCACTCACTACTCTGCACTCACTACTCTGCACTCACTACTCTACACTCACTACTCTGCACTCACTACTCTGCACTCACTACTTGCACTCTGCACACACTACTCTGAACTCTGCACTCACTACTCTGTACTCTGCACTCACTACTCTGCACTCACTACTCTGCACTCTGCACTCACTACTTTGCACTCACCACTCTGGACTCACCACTCTGCAATCACCACTCTGCACTCACCACTCTGCACTCACTACTCTGCACTCTGCACTCACTACTCTACAGTCACTACTCTGCACTCTGCACTCACTACTCTGCACTCTGCACTCACTACTCTGCACTCACTACTCTGCACTCACTACTCTGCACTCACTACTCTGCACACTCACTCTGCACTCACTACTCTGCACTCACTACTCTGCACTCACTACTCTGCACTCACTACTCTGCACTCACTACTCTGCACTCTGCACACACTACTCTGCACTCACTACTCTGCACTCACTACTCTGCACTCACTACTCTGCACTCACTACTCTGCACACTCACTCTGCACTCACTACTCTGCACTCACTACTCTGCACTCACAACTCTGCACTCACAACTCAGCACTCACAACTCTGCACTCACTACTCTGCACTCAGTACTCTGCACTCACTACTCTGCACTCACTACTCTCTGCAATCACTACTCTGCACTCACTACTCTCTGCACTCACTACTCTGCACTCACTACTCTGCACTCACTATTCTGCACTCTGCACTCACTACTCTGCACTCTGCACTCACTACTCTGCACTCACTACTCTGCACTCACTACTCTGCACTCACTACTCTGCACTCACATGCTGCACTCACAACTCTGCACTCACTACTCTGCACTCACTACTCTGCACTCACTACTCTGCACTCTGCACTCACTACTCTGCACTCTGCACTCACTACTCTGCACTCACTACTCTGCACTCACTACTCTGCACTCTGCACTCACTACTCTGCACTCACTACTCTGCACTCACTACTCTGCACTCACTGCTCTGCACTCACTACTCTGCACTCTGCACTCACTACTCTACAGTCACTACTCTGCACTCTGCACTCACTACTCTGCACTCTGCACTCACTACTCTGCACTCACTACTCTGCACTCACTACTCTGCACTCACTACTCTGCACTCACTACTCTGCACTCTGCACTCTGCACTCACTACTCTGCACACTCACTCTGCACTCACTACTCTGCACTCACTACTCTGCACTCACTACTCTGCACTCACTACTCTGCACTCACTACTCTGCACTCTGCACACACTACTCTGCACTCACTACTCTGCACTCACTACTCTGCACTCACTACTCTGCACTCACTACTCTGCACACTCACTCTGCACTCACTACTCTGCACTCACAACTCTGCACTCACAACTCAGCACTCACAACTCTGCACTCACTACTCTGCACTCACTACTCTGCACTCACTACTCTGCACTCACTACTCTGCACTCTGCACTCTGCACTCACTACTCTGCACACTCACTCTGCACTCACTACTCTGCACTCACAACTCTGCACTCACAACTCAGCACTCACAACTCTGCACTCACTACTCTGCACTCACTACTCTGCACTCACTACTCTGCGCTCACTACTCTGCACTCACTATTCTGCACTCTGCACTCACTACTCTGCACTCACTATTCTGCACTCTGCACTCACTACTCTGCACTCTGCACTCACTACTCTGCACTCACTACTCTGCACTCACTACTCTGCACTCACACTCTGCACTCACAACTCTGCACTCACTACTCTGCACTCACTACTCTGCACTCACTACTCTGCACTCTGCACTCACTACTCTGCACTCACTACTCTGCACTCACTACTCTGCACTCTGCACTCACTACTCTGCACTCACTACTCTGCACTCACCACTCTGCACTCACCACTCTGCACTCACCACTCTGCACTCACCACTCTGCACTCTCTGCACACTCACTCTACACACTCACGCACCACTCTGCACTCTGCACACTCACTCTACACACTCACTCTTCACTCTGCACACTCACTCTACACACTCACTCTGCACTCTGCACACTCACTCTACACACTCACTCTGCACTCTGCACTCACAACTCTACACTCACTACTCTGCACTCTGCACTCACTACTCTACACTCACTACTCTGCACTCTGCACTCACTACTCTGCACTCTGCACTCACTACTCTGTACTCACTACTCTGCACTCACTACTCTGCACTCACTACTCTGTACTCACTACTCTGCACTCACTACTCTGCACTCACTACTCTGCACTCACTACTCTGCACTCTGCACTCACTACTCTACACTCACTACTCTGCACTCTGCACTCACTACTCTGCACTCACTACTCTGCACTCACTACTCTGCACTCTGCACTCACTACTCTGCACACTCACTCTGCACTCACTACTCTGCACTCACTACTCTACAGTCACTACTCTGCACTCTGCACTCACTACTCTGCACTCTGCACTCACTACTCTGCACTCACTACTCTGCACTCACTACTCTGCACACTCACTCTGCACTCACACTCTGCACTCACACTCTGCACTCACTACTCTGCACTCACTACTCTGCACTAACTACTCTGCACACACTACTCTGCACTCACTGCTCTGCACACACTCTGCACTCACACTCTGCACTCACACTCTGCACTCACACTCTGCACTCACACTCTGCACTCTGCACTCACACTCTGCACTCACTACTCTGCACTCAATACTCTGCACTCTGCACTCATTATTCTGCACTCACTACTCTGCACTCTGCACTCACAACTCTGCACTCACAACTCAGCACTCACAACTCTGCACTCACTATTCTGCACTCACTACTTGCACTCTGCACACACTACTCTGAACTCTGCACTCACTACTCTGTACTCTGCACTCACTACTCTGCACTCACTACTCTGCACTCACTACTTTGCACTCACCACTCTGGACTCACCACTCTGCAATCACCACTCTGCACTCACCACTCTGCACTCACTACTCTGCACTCTGCACTCACTACTCTACAGTCACTACTCTGCACTCTGCACTCACTACTCTGCACTCTGCACTCACTACTCTGCACTCACTACTCTGCACTCACTACTCTGCACTCACTACTCTGCACTCACTACTCTGCACTCTGCACTCTGCACTCACTACTCTGCACACTCACTCTGCACTCACTACTCTGCACTCACTACTCTGCACTCTGCACTCACAACTCTGCACTCACTACTCTGCACTCACTACTCTGCACTCATTACTCTGCATTCACTACTCTGCACTCACTACTCTGCACTCTGCACTCACTACTCTGCACTCTGCACTCACTACTCTGCACTCACTACTCTGCACTCACTACTCTGCACTCACTACTCTGCACTCACGCTCTGCACTCACTACTCTGCACTCACTACTCTGCACTCACTACTCTGCACTCACTACTCTGCACTCTGCACTCACTACTCTGCACTCTGCACTCACTACTCTGCACTCACTACTCTGCACTCACTACTCTGCACTCTGCACTCACTACTCTGCACTCACTACTCTGCACACTCACTCTGCACTCACACTCTACACTCACTACTCTGCACTCACTACTCTGCACTCACTGCTCTGCACACACACACTCTGCACTCACACTCTGCACTCCCACTCTGCACTCACACTCTGCACTCACACTCTGCACTCTGCACTCACACTCTGCACTCACTACTCTGCACTCACTACTCTGCACTCTGCACTCACTACTCTGAACTCTGCACTCACTACTCTGCACTCTGCATGCACTACTCTGCACTCACTACTCTGCACTCTGCACTCACTACTCTGCACTCACTACTCTGCACTCACCACTCTGGACTCACCACTCTGCACTCACCACTCTGCACTCTGCACACTCACTCTGCACACTCACGCACCACTCTGCACTCTGCACACTCACTCTACACACTCACTCTGCACTCTGCACACTCACTCTACACACTCACTCTGCACTCTGCACTCACAACTCTACACTCACTACTCTGCACTCTGCACTCACTACTCTACACTCACTACTCTGCACTCTGCACTCACTACTCTGCACTCTGCACTCACTTCTCTGTACTCACTACTCTTCACTCACTACTCTGCACTCACTACTCTGCACTCACTACTCTGCACTCTGCACTCACTACTCTACACTCACTACTCTGCACTCACTACTCTGCACTCACTATTTTGCACTCACTACTCTGCACTCACTACTCTGCACTCTGCACTCTGCACTCACTACTCTGCACACTCACTCTGCACTCACTACTCTGCACTCACTACTCTGCACACTCACTCTGCACACTCTATTCTGCACTCCCTACTCTGCACTCACTACTCTGCACTCACTACTCTGCACTCGCTACTCTCTGCACTCACTACTCTGCACTCACTACTCTGCACTCTGCACTCACTACTTTACACTCACTACTCTGCACTCACTACTCTGCACTCACTACTCTGCAACCTGCACTCATTATTCTGCACTCACTACTCTGCACTCTGCACTCACTACTCTGCACTCACTACTCTGTACTCACTACTCTGCACTCACTACTCTGCACTCACTACTCTGCACTCACTACTCTGCACTCACTATCCTGCACTCACTACTCTGCACTCACTACTCTGCACTCACTACTCTACACTCACTACTCTGCACTCACTACTCTGCACTCTGCACTCACTACACTCACTACTCAGCACTCACTACTATGCACTCTGCACGCACTACTCTGAACTCTGCACTCACTACTCTGTACTCTGCACTCACTACTCTGCACTCACTACTCTGCACTCTGCACTCACTACTCTGCACTCACCACTCTGGACTCACCACTCTGCAATCACCACTCTGCACTCACCACTCTGCACTCACTACTCTGCACTCTGCACTCACTACTCTACAGTCACTACTCTGCACTCTGCACTCACTACTCTGCACTCTGCACTCACTACTCTGCACTCACTACTCTGCACTCACTACTCTGCACTCACTACTCTGCACTCTGCACTCACTACTCTGCACACTCACTCTGCACTCACTACTCTGCACTCACTACTCTGCACTCACTACTCTGCACTCTGCATGCACTACTCTGCACTCACTACTCTGCACTCACTACTCTGCACTCACTACTCTGCACTCACTACTCTGCACACTCACTCTGCACTCACTACTCTGCACTCGCAACTCTGCACTCACAACTCAGCACTCACAACTCTGCACTCACTACTCTGCACTCACTACTCTGCACTCACTACTCTGCACTCACTACTCTCTGCACTCACTACTCTGCACTCACTACTCTCTGCACTCACTACTCTGCACTCACTACTCTGCACTCACTATTCTGCACTCTGCACTCACTACTCTGCACTCTGCACTCACTACTCTGCACTCACTACTCTGCACTCACTACTCTGCACTCACACTCTGCACTCACAACTCTGCACTCACTACTCTGCACTCACTACTCTGCACTCACTACTCTGCACTCTGCACTCACTACTCTGCACTCTGCACTCACTACTCTGCACTCACTACTCTGCACTCACTACTCTGCACTCTGCACTCACTACTCTGCACTCACTACTCTGCACTCACTACTCTGCACACTCACTCTGCACTCACACTCTGCACTCACTACTCTGCACTCACTACTCTGCACTAACTACTCTGCACTCACTACTCTGCACTCACTGCTCTGCACACACTCTGCACTCACACTCTGCACTCACACTCTGCACTCACACTCTGCACTCACACTCTGCACTCTGCACTCACACTCTGCACTCACTACTCTGCACTCACTACTCTGCACTCTGCACTCATTATTCTGCACTCACTACTCTGCACTCTGCACTCACAACTTTGCACTCACAACTCAGCACTCACAACTCTGCACTCACTACTCTGCACTCACGACTTGCACTCTGCACACACTACTCTGAACTCTGCACTCACTACTCTGTACTCTGCACTCACTACTCTGCACTCACTACTCTGCACTCTGCACTCACTACTTTGCACTCACCACTCTGGACTCACCACTCTGCAATCACCACTCTGCACTCACCACTCTGCACTTACTACTCTGCACTCTGCACTCACTACTCTACAGTCACTACTCTGCACTCTGCACTCACTACTCTGCACTCACTACTCTGCACTCACTACTCTGCACTCTGCACTCTGCACTCACTACTCTGCACACTCACTCTGCACTCACTACTCTGCACTCACTACTCTGCACTCACTACTCTGCACTCTGCACACACTACTCTGCACTCACTACTCTGCACTCACTACTCTGCATTCACTACTCTGCACTCACTACTCTGCACTCACTACTCTGCACTCACTACTCTGCACTCACTACTCTGCACTCACTATTCTGCACTCACTACTCTGCACTCACTACTCTGCACTCACTACTCTACACTCACTACTCTGCACTCACTACTCTGCACTCTGCACTCACTACACTCACTACTCTGCACTCACTACTTGCACTCTGCACACACTACTCTGAACTCTGCACTCACTACTCTGTACTCTGCACTCACTACTCTGCACTCTGCACTCACTACTTTGCACTCACCACTCTGGACTCACCACTCTGCAATCACCACTCTGCACTCACCACTCTGCACTCACTACTCTGCACTCTGCACTCACTACTCTACAGTCACTACTCTGCACTCTGCACTCACTACTCTGCACTCTGCACTCACTACTCTGCACTCACTACTCTGCACTCACTACTCTGCACTCACTACTCTGCACTCACTACTCTGCACTCTGCACTCACTACTCTGCACACTCACTCTGCACTCACTACTCTGCACTCACTACTCTGCACTCACTACTCTGCACTCACTACTCTGCACTCTGCACACACTACTCTGCACTCACTACTCTGCACTCACTACTCTGCACTCACTACTCTGCACTCACTACTCTGCACACTCACTCTGCACTCACTACTCTGCACTCACTACTCTGCACTCACAACTCTGCACTCACAACTCAGCACTCACAACTCTGCACTCACTACTCTGCACTCAGTACTCTGCACTCACTACTCTGCACTCACTACTCTCTGCAATCACTACTCTGCACTCACTACTCTCTGCACTCACTACTCTGCACTCACTACTCTGCACTCACTATTCTGCACTCTGCACTCACTACTCTGCACTCTGCACTCACTACTCTGCACTCACTACTCTGCACTCACTACTCTGCACTCACTACTCTGCACTCACACGCTGCACTCACAACTCTGCACTCACTACTCTGCACTCACTACTCTGCACTCACTACTCTGCACTCTGCACTCACTACTCTGCACTCTGCACTCACTACTCTGCACTCACTACTCTGCACTCACTACTCTGCACTCTGCACTCACTACTCTGCACTCACTACTCTGCACTCACTACTCTGCACTCACTGCTCTGCACTCACTACTCTGCACTCTGCACTCACTACTCTACAGTCACTACTCTGCACTCTGCACTCACTACTCTGCACTCTGCACTCACTACTCTGCACTCACTACTCTGCACTCACTACTCTGCACTCACTACTCTGCACTCACTACTCTGCACTCTGCACTCTGCACTCACTACTCTGCACACTCACTCTGCACTCACTACTCTGCACTCACTACTCTGCACTCACTACTCTGCACTCACTACTCTGCACTCACTACTCTGCACTCTGCACACACTACTCTGCACTCACTACTCTGCACTCACTACTCTGCACACTCACTCTGCACTCACTACTCTGCACTCACAACTCTGCACTCACAACTCAGCACTCACAACTCTGCACTCACTACTCTGCACTCACTACTCTGCACTCACTACTCTGCACTCACTACTCTGCACTCTGCACTCTGCACTCACTACTCTGCACACTCACTCTGCACTCACTACTCTGCACTCACTACTCTGCACTCACTACTCTGCACTCACTACTCTGCACTCACTACTCTGCACTCTGCACACACTACTCTGCACTCACTACTCTGCACTCACTACTCTGCACTCACTACTCTGCACTCACTACTCTGCACACTCACTCTGCACTCACTACTCTGCACTCACAACTCTGCACTCACAACTCAGCACTCACAACTCTGCACTCACTACTCTGCACTCACTACTCTGCACTCACTACTCTGCACTCACTACTCTCTGCAATCACTACTCTGCACTCACTACTCTCTGCACTCACTACTCTGCACTCACTACTCTGCACTCACTATTCTGCACTCTGCACTCACTACTCTGCACTCACTACTCTGCACTCACTATTCTGCACTCTGCACTCACTACTCTGCACTCTGCACTCACTACTCTGCACTCACTACTCTGCACTCACTACTCTGCACTCACACTCTGCACTCACAACTCTGCACTCACTACTCTGCACTCACTACTCTGCACTCACTACTCTGCACTCTGCACTCACTACTCTGCACTCACTACTCTGCACTCACTACTCTGCACTCTGCACTCACTACTCTGCACTCACTACTCTGCACTCACTACTCTACACTCACTGCTCTGCACACACACTCTGCACTCACACTTTGCACTCCCACTCTGCACTCACACTCTGCACTCACACTCTGCACTCACACTCTGCACTCACTACTCTGCACTCACTACTCTGCACTCTGCACTCACTACTCTGAACTCACTACTCAGCACTCTGCACACACTACTCTGCACTCACTACTCTGCACTCTGCACTCACTACTCTGCACTCACTACTCTGCACTCACCACTCTGGACTCACCACTCAGCACTCACCACTCTGCACTCACCACTCTGCACTCTCTGCACACTCACTCTACACACTCACGCACCACTCTGCACTCTGCACACTCACTCTACACACTCACTCTTCACTCTGCACACTCACTCTACACACTCACTCTGCACTCTGCACACTCACTCTACACACTCACTCTGCACTCTGCACTCACAACTCTACACTCACTACTCTGCACTCTGCACTCACTACTCTACACTCACTACTCTGCACTCTGCACTCACTACTCTGCACTCTGCACTCACTACTCTGTACTCACTACTCTGCACTCACTACTCTGCACTCACTACTCTGCACTCACTACTCTGCACTCTGCACTCACTACTCTACACTCACTACTCTGCACTCTGCACTCACTACTCTGCACTCACTACTCTGCACTCACTACTCTGCACTCTGCACTCACTACTCTGCACACTCACTCTGCACTCACTACTCTGCACTCACTACTCTACAGTCACTACTCTGCACTCTGCACTCA
Organism: Lissotriton helveticus; assembly: GCF_964261635.1. Taxonomy (NCBI): domain Eukaryota; kingdom Metazoa; phylum Chordata; class Amphibia; order Caudata; family Salamandridae; genus Lissotriton; species Lissotriton helveticus. The sequence goes on from NC_136065.1 coordinate 1,786,306,984, forward strand.
CTACTCTGCACTCTGCACTCACTACTCTGCACTCACTACTCTGCACTCGCTACTCTCTGCACTCACTACTCTGCACTCGCTACTCTCTGCACTCACTACTCTGCACTCACTACTCTGCACTCACTACTCTACACTCACTACTCTGCACTCACTACTCTGCACTCACTACTCTGCACTCTGCACTCACTACTCTGCACTCACTACTCTGCACTCTGCACTCACTACTCTGCACTCACTACTCTGTACTCACTACTCTGCACTCACTACTCTGCACTCACTACTCTGCACTCTGCACTCACTACTCTGCACTCACTACTCTGCACTCACTACTCTACACTCACTACTCTGCACTCACTACTCTGCACTCTGCACTCACTACACTCACTACTCTGCACTCTGCACTCACTACTCTGAACTCTGCACTCACTACTCTGTACTCTGCACTCACTACTCTGCACTCTGCACTCACTACTCTGCACTCACCACTCTGGACTCACCACTCTGCACTCACCACTCTGCACTCACCACTCTGCACTCACTACTCTGCACTCTGCACTCACTACTCTACAGTCACTACTCTGCACTCTGCACTCACTACTCTGCACTCTGCACTCACTACTCTGCACTCACTACTCTGCACTCACTACTCTGCACTCACTACTCTGCACTCTGCACTCTGCACTCACTACTCTGCACACTCACTCTGCACTCACGCTCTGCACTCACACTCTGCACTCACGACTCTGCACTCACGACTCTGCACTCACGACTCTGCACTCACTACTCTGCACTCACTACTCTGCACACTCACTCTGCACTCACGCTCTGCACTCACACTCTGCACTCACGACTCTGCACTCATGACTCTGCACTCACTACTCTGCACTCACACTCTGCACTCACACTCTGAGCAGATGCATGACTGGGTATACACACTTGTTTTTTTAAGTCCTACACTGGATAGTAGGTGCCGTTGGTTCTAGTATTTGGCATCACTGGCAGTGGCCTGAAGTAGGGCAAGCAGCAGTGGCCTCCTCAGAAATATCTTGGGCCCTGGCACTTATTATGGCACAAATTAAGCACTGCTAACAAGTGATTTTGCTTTCTAGCAACCACGTCACTGCCTCATTATTTACTGATCTGTTTTCACTTATGTTCATGGACACATCATTGTTTTGTGCTCCCGCGCCAGTGGCGCTTTCCGTTAATGTACTTGCACGCAAACCGCAACCTGTTGCATAACTTGCAGATTTCAACAAAAAACATATTGTGCCTGACACGGTAGACTCCCGAGCAGCCTTTGAGGCACGCACCTCTGCCGAGCCGAGGCCCAGGAGGAGAGGCTGGAGTGCACGCGCGCCCAGCATCATGCAGTCCTGACACTAAATACACACGCTCCAGGAATGCCAAATACAGTTCCAAGGCTTCCAGAGCAGACAGCAAAGAATGGTGCACGCGCGCCCAGCATCTGGATTCAATTACCGCGCCCCCTGACAGCTGGTAATTGATGATTTATAGCCTTCTGCTGCGCGTCTCCGCACAGAATATGCAGGAAGTGGAGAAACTCTACAGACTATGGCCTATTGCGTGCTGCCTTGTAAAAACACAGCCATGCGATGGCCACTTGACATGCAGCTGCCATAAATAACTAACACAATTCACGCGCTTCTCTAGAATGTGTAGGTTAGATTGTCGAACTCCTCTCTATAGGACTCTGAAGCCACACCCACTTCGTGAGATGTAGGCCGAGCCCTAAAAACGAAGCACAGTCAACAGAAGGCAAAAAAATTAAGCACAGTCAACAGTAGGCAAAAAAGAGAACACAGTCAACAGGTGTTAGACGGGGACCTGGAGGGTCGGCCGAGCACAGTGATCGCACAGACAGGTAACTTCCCCCCCACAGATGGACACCACACAAAGCTTATGGTAACACCTTTTATAGGCACTTCGGGTAGTAGAGTGGTACGATACAGGGCGATCAGGACACGATGATCCTCTCAATTCTAGTCTCTAGTAAGGGAAGGGGGTAGCGGGACAGTCTTGGTACCCACGGGTACGGGTGTGTAACGGTGATAGCTCACAATCCTCGAGCTCGGTGTTCGGAGGGGTCAGACCGCGGCAGCGCCGGCAGGTCCCGAAGAGGTCGTAGGTGGCACGGGCCGCGGCAGCGCCAGCAGGTCCCAACGAGGATGAAGGTTACAACGGGCCGCGGCAGCGCCAGCAGGTCCCACGAGAATGCAGGTTGCAACGGGCCGCGGCAGCGCCAGCAGGTCCCACGAGGATGAAGGTTACAACGGGCCGCGGCAGCGCCAGCAGGTCCCACGAGAATGCAGGTTGCAGAGGGCCGCGGCAGCGCCAGCAGGTCCCACGAGGATGAAGGTTGCAGAGGGCCGCGGCAGCGCCAGCAGGTCCCACGAGGATGAAGGTTGCAGAGGGCCGCGGCAGCGCCAGCAGGCAGGACAATAGTTCACAAGGCAGGGCTGTGGCAGCGCCAACAGTCCGTCAAGGATGAGTTCGTCGCGGTGTCTCTCGACTCCAGGATACAACTGCCTTCCTGTCCTGGGGCTGCCTCAGTTATAGGTCTGGCGCCCTTTGATGTCCGGACCCTCGCTCTGGGAGGTCGGGAATCTGGGATGAGGGAGTCCAGACACCCAGCAGGGGGGTGGAGCCAGCGCCCGAGGAGGCTGGGGGTGCTCGGCACCTGGCGGGGGAGAGCCATCGACACTTCGTACTCCCATTGACCTGCCAAGTGGGCCGTTCACCTCCTGGGTGGAGGGTGGTGCCGGGATGTCGGGGCCTGGCCAGGCCCAGGGTTGGGGTCGGGCTGAGGCCGCGCGGCCGCGTGGTGCCGTGTCCAAGATGGCGGCTGGGCCGGGCAATGGTGCTGACGGTGGCCCGGGCCCTGTCCTGCGGGGAGGGAGCGAGCCCTTCATGTGGCCTGTCCAACATGCGTCCCCCCCAGCTGAAGGCGGGGAGAGTCACCCATCTTCTTGGGGACTTTCCTCGTCGAGGCGGAAAAAGCGGGACAGGCCATCCGCGTTGGCGTGGTCTTGGCCGGGTCGATGTTCCACAGTGAAGTCCATCCCCTGCAGGGAGATGGACCAACGTAGTAGTTTCGGGTTTTCCCCCCGCATCTGCATGAGCCATTGCAGGGGTCGATGATCGGTCTGGACCCGGAAGTGGGTGCCGAAGAGATAAGGCCGGAGCTTTTTGAGGGCCCACACCACGGCGAAGGCCTCCCTCTCGATGGTGCTCCAGCGTCGTTCTCGGGCCAGGAGCCGTCTGCTGATGAAAGCCACTGGCTGGTCAAGTCCTTCGGGGTTCAGCTGGGAAAGGACTGCCCCAACGCCATGGTCGGAGGCATCTGTTTGGACGATAAATTCCCGACTGTAGTCGGGGGCCTGGAGCACCGGGGCGGAGCACATGGCGGCCTTCAGCTTCTCGAAGGCCGCTTGACAGTCTGGGGTCCAGTTGACCGTCTTTGGTTGGTTTTTGGAGGTGAGTTCCGTGAGGGGCCCTACGATGCTGCCATAGTCCCTCACGAACCGTCGGTAGTAGCCCGTGAGTCCCAAGAAGGCGCGGACCTCGGTCTGGGTGATGGGGGACTGCCACGACTGGATGGCCGCGATCTTGAGTTGCAGAGGGGCCACCAGACCGCTTCCCACCTGGTGCCCGAGATAGGTCACGGACCCCTGTCCAATTTGGCATTTGCTGGCCTTGATCGTGAGGCCAGCTCGTTGGAGGGCCTGTAGCACCTCTCGGAGGTGGTGGAGGTGGTCGGACCAGTGGTGGCTGTACACAGCGATATCGTCCAGGTAGGCGGCGCTGAATCCTTCGAGTCCTGCCAGGACCTGGTTAACTAGCCGCTGAAAGGTTGCTGGGGCATTCTTCATGCCGAATGGCATGACCTTGAAGTGATAGTGGCCATCCGGGGTAGAGAATGCAGATCGTTCTTGGGCCCGGGGTGTGAGACCGATCTGCCAGTAGCCCGCTGTCAGGTCGAAGAGGCTGAGGTAGCGGGCAGCTCCCATGCGGTCGATTAGTTCATCGGCTCGGGGGATGGGGTGTGCGTCTGTCCTGGTGACCGCATTCAAGCCCCGGTAGTCGACGCAGAACCGGAGCTCTGGCGTGGCGCCGGGGGCGGCCGCTTTGGGGACCAGTACTACCGGGCTGGCCCAGGGGCTGTCTGAGGGCTCGATGATCCCGAGTGTGAGCATCTTGGCCACCTCCTCTTGGATGCAGGCCCGTACCCGATCTGGTACGCGGTAGGCCCGATGGCGGATAGGGGGACTGTCTCCAGTGTCCACGTCGTGTAAGCACCAGGGGGTGACCCCTGGGGTGAGGGAGAACAGGGTGGAGAACTGGAGCAGGAGGATTCGGCAGTCTTGGCGCTGTTCCAGGGTGAGGGCCTCCGAGAGTCGGACCCCGTCCACGGAGCCGTCCTTCTCCCGTGACCGTAGGAGGTCCGGAAGGGGTTCGGAGTCCTCCTCGGTTCCATTGTCGGTTGCCATCAGGAGACTGAGTTCGGAGCGTACAAAGTGGGGTTTCAGTCTATTAGCGTGGAGGACCCGGAGAGGGTTTCGGGAAGATTCCATATCGATGAGATAGGTGACAGGGCTCTTGCGCTCGATTACTTTGAAGGGCCCCGTCCATTTGTCTTGCAGGGCGCATGGTTCGGTGGGAGACATTACCCACACTTGTTGACCGGGTTCAAATTCGATGGAGGATGCATTTCTATCGTACCACCTTTTCATGTCCTCCTGACTGGCCTCCAGGTTTGCTTTTGCCATCTCTCTGAACCGTCTGGTCTGGTTGCGGAGGGTTAGGAGGTACTTGAAAACATCTGGAGGGTTCTTTAGAGGGGGCATTTCCCAGCCTTCTTTGACTAGGCTGAGCGGGCCTCGCACCGGGTGTCCATACAAGAGTTCGAAAGGGCTGAAGCCGAGGGACTTCTGGGGGACTTCTCGGTAGGCAAAGAGAAGGCACGGTAGTAGCACATCCCACTGGCGACGGAGGGGCTCTTCCAACCCCCCAATCATCCCTTTGAGCGTGCGGTTGAACCGCTCAACCAGTCCGTTCCCTTGAGGGTGATAGGGGGTCGTGAATCGGTAGGTGACCCCACACTGTTGCCAGAGGGACTTCATGTATTTTGAGATAAAGTTCGTACCCCTGTCGCTGACGACTTCTCGGGGGAAGCCCACTCGAGAGAAGATCCCCATCAAGGCTCGACCCACTACTGGGGCTGTTATCGTACGAAGGGGGACCGCCTCAGGATAGCGGGTAGCGTGATCCACCAGGACCAGGATGAAGCGATGTCCCTGTGCTGTTCGGGGGTCCAGGGGCCCCACAATGTCTATTCCCACCCTTTCGAACGGGGTGGTCACCACGGGGAATGGTTGTAGGGGTGCCTTGAGTTTGCGGCCGCTCTTCCCACTGGCCTGGCAGGTCGGGCAGGACCGGCAATGGTTGGATACGTCGTTCCTCATTTTGGGCCAAAAAAAGTGAGTCACCAGGCGGTGGTAGGTCTTGTCTTGACCCCGGTGCCCGGCCAGGGGGACATCGTGGGCTAGGTTCAACAGGAAGTCTCTGAAGTGGAGGGGCACCACCAGCACTCGCCCGGCCCCCAGTTCTGCGATTTTCTGTTCGCTGTACAAGAGATCATTGTCCCAATAAACCCAGTGGGCCCCGGTGGTGTCTCCTTGGCTCTGGGCGAGCGCTTGCTGTCGCAATCCCTCGAGGGAGGGGCAGGTCTTTTGCTCCTGCCGGAATTGTTCCTGGGTGGGCCCCCCTTCTTGACGCCACTGAGCCAGGTCGGGAAGCTCGGGGGGCTGTGTGGACCCCTCTGGGGTGGGGTCCGGGTGGTCGGTCTGGAGGAAGTCTTCTTCTGGGGTGATCGAGGGCGGAGGTGCTGCCCATTCTGGTTCTTCTGGTCTAGGGATGGTGCGGGTGGCCATGGACCGGGTGGTTACGCATGCCCAGTCCGGGAGACCCAACATCCCCAGGTGCTCTCTTCTTTCCACAGCGGCCCACGGGGAGCTCTCGAGATCGTTCCCCAGGAGGCAGTCTACGGGGGCATCGTCACGGACAGTTACTTTCAGCATGCCGGACACTCCTCCCCATTCGAAGGGGACGCAGGCCATCCGACACAGGCTCTCCGAGTTGTCTGCCGATCGGACGGGGCAAAGTACGTTTGGTAGGATTTGTTCTGGGGTCACCAGGTGACAGCGGACGGCCGTCACACTGGCCCCGGTGTCACGCAGGGCCTCGGCTTTGCGCCCATTGATGCTCACCCATTGGCTGTACTTCCGAGTGTTGGCGGGCAGGGGAGTCCGCGGGACCATGTCTCTTCCTCCCAGGCATGCCAGGGTCATGGCGGCGGGTTCCCACTCGAACTGCTCCGACTCATAGGTCTCCGTGTCTTCGGAGATTTGTTCTTCTCCCAGGGCGGCGGCCGCCATCTGGCGGGGCCCGGGGACCTGGTTCTTCGGGCAGGTCGGGTCACTGGCATAGTGGCCGACTCGCTGGCATCGATGACACGTCACGTTAGCTCGGAACCCCGGGCGCATCGGGGGGTTTCCCCGGCCTGCTGGGGCCGGGGTGGCGTGAGTGGGTGCGGCCGGGGCGGCGTCTCTGCCCCGGCCCGGGCCTCCTCCTCCTCCTCGGGGACGATGGTGACCTTGGTTGGTTCTGTTCTGCTCATTCGGCCCACTCCGGGCCACTCGGGTGCTCTCCCACCGGTCAGCCTCGGTGGCGAGCTGCCGGGGTTCAGTCAATTTACTGTCGAGGAGGTGCTGCCTGAGCTCGACAAAGCAGTTGTTGGCGAGGTGCTCCCATACAATGAGATTGAAGAGTTGTTCGTAAGTGGTTACGTTGTTACCCTTGATCCACCCCTCGAAGGCTCGGCTGAAATAGTTCACGTACTCCAACCATGTCGTACCTGGGATCCGGGTGCAGTTGCGGAACCTCTGGCGGTACATTTCGGGTGTAAGTCCATATCGACTGAGGAGGGCGGCCTTCATATGGTCGTAGGACGTCATTTGATGGTCCGGAAGCTGCAGCAGGGCATCACGACCCTCGTTGACGAATCTCCCCCATAGACCGGCTCCCCAGTCACTTCGAGCGACCCGGTGGGCGGTCATGGCAATCTCATAGGCTTTGAACCACTGCTGTATGTCGTCGTTCCGGTGATATTCCCGGACCACATCCTTGGGGATGTGGACCTTCTGCTCGGTAGGACCCGGGGAGTGCGGTTGCTCGGGCACCCCTAGGTTTTTGTTCAGTTTGCGTATTTCTATCTCCGCTAGTTTGCACTCGTGCTCGTATGCCAGTCTTTTTTCTTCGAGGTCTCTCTGTCTCTGTTTTTCCTCTCGCTCTTCTCTGAGCCGTAAGTGTTCTAAGTTTATTTTTTGTTCCGCCAGTTTCAATTCTCCGTCTAATCTGAGTCGTGCCAAGTCTAACTCGTGTAATCTATTTTTTTCCCGCTCCTGGATCTCTTCATGGGAGGGGCCTGGTCTCCGGTCCTCCGTCCGGGTGGTGTTGACTTCCGGGGCTGCGGGGTCCCGGGGGGTTGCGGTATTTGTCTCTGTCCAGGCCTCTAGGGCGTTCTTGAAGTCTTCTTTTGTGCTTAGCCCGGTGGTAGCAATGCCTAAGTCCATGCAAAATTGTTTGAGCTCTCGGTGGTTGTATTCTTCCATCTTTTCCATCTGGAACTTCTCCGCCGATCCGCTCTCTTTGGTCGTCATTGTGGTTTTAGTCGTAGGGTGAGTTACTGTCTGTACGGTACGCGTTGGTTCGGATCGCGCCGCTAGCCACCAATGTTAGACGGGGACCTGGAGGGTCGGCCGAGCACAGTGATCGCACAGACAGGTAACTTCCCCCCCACAGATGGACACCACACAAAGCTTATGGTAACACCTTTTATAGGCACTTCGGGTAGTAGAGTGGTACGATACAGGGCGATCAGGACACGATGATCCTCTCAATTCTAGTCTCTAGTAAGGGAAGGGGGTAGCGGGACAGTCTTGGTACCCACGGGTACGGGTGTGTAACGGTGATAGCTCACAATCCTCGAGCTCGGTGTTCGGAGGGGTCAGACCGCGGCAGCGCCGGCAGGTCCCGAAGAGGTCGTAGGTGGCACGGGCCGCGGCAGCGCCAGCAGGTCCCAACGAGGATGAAGGTTACAACGGGCCGCGGCAGCGCCAGCAGGTCCCACGAGAATGCAGGTTGCAACGGGCCGCGGCAGCGCCAGCAGGTCCCACGAGGATGAAGGTTACAACGGGCCGCGGCAGCGCCAGCAGGTCCCACGAGAATGCAGGTTGCAGAGGGCCGCGGCAGCGCCAGCAGGTCCCACGAGGATGAAGGTTGCAGAGGGCCGCGGCAGCGCCAGCAGGTCCCACGAGGATGAAGGTTGCAGAGGGCCGCGGCAGCGCCAGCAGGCAGGACAATAGTTCACAAGGCAGGGCTGTGGCAGCGCCAACAGTCCGTCAAGGATGAGTTCGTCGCGGTGTCTCTCGACTCCAGGATACAACTGCCTTCCTGTCCTGGGGCTGCCTCAGTTATAGGTCTGGCGCCCTTTGATGTCCGGACCCTCGCTCTGGAAGGTCGGGAGGTCTGGGATGAGGGAGTCCAGACACCCAGCAGGGGGGTGGAGCCAGCGCCCGAGGAGGCTGGGGGTGCTCGGCACCTGGCGGGGGAGAGCCATCGACACTTCGTACTCCCATTGACCTGCCAAGTGGGCCGTTCACCTCCTGGGTGGAGGGTGGTGCCGGGATGTCGGGGCCTGGCCAGGCCCAGGGTTGGGGTCGGGCTGAGGCCGCGCGGCCGCGTGGTGCCGTGTCCAAGATGGCGGCTGGGCCGGGCAATGGTGCTGACGGTGGCCCGGGCCCTGTCCTGCGGGGAGGGAGCGAGCCCTTCATGTGGCCTGTCCAACAACAGGGAAGAAAAAAACACGCAGTCAGACAGACCACTGGTTCACTGTTGTTAGTGATTTTGTGATGCACTTGGAAAGGAGTATGGGAAAAGAAAGTAGTAGAGGGGAGATTAGGGACACTATTAACTCTTTACATTGGTCACAAGGTGGTGGACAGGGATTATGAAGGTAAAAATTGTTGTTATATGTTTTAAGGGCCATTTATATAATTGATGTGTGGTGTACAAATCACGGCGGAAAAATGGCAGTGTCTTGCAGTGTTTTTTTTATCAAGTTTGCGGGTGGGATACTTCCCAGGAGTACTATTTACTTATAATGTGGTGTAATTGCGCAGAAAAAAATTTAGGCTAGGTTTGAAACAGTTTTTATTTAGCAAATACAAATAAACTTTTTTCAGAAACTGACGCTGTATATATGAAAGGGATTACAATTAAAAATGCAATTTCAGAAAATATCAGTTAAACGTGGCCATACCCTCCTTTTTTCTGCTATAGTTTGTAAAAGTGTTGCCCCATATTCTTGATAATGTAAGAGGGCATCAGTTACTTTTAGATAAAGTAGAATAGAAGTGCTACAACAAACACTCCCGCACTACATTATCTGAGATGAGGAGAACAATTAAAAAACAGTTAAATACATGTGACTTCATATTACATAGAAATGTATGCATTATTAGTTTTCAAATTTGTATTCTATAGAATTCAGGAACGTTCTGTCGTAGTGCTTAGAGGTCGCACACTGTTCCACAAACAAATCACATACTCACTTAAAAATATATAGGATGGTACTATTATAATATACAGAACTGGTTCTATATATTCTTTAGGGAGAAGGTATATAGGAACCGCAAATGAGAAGAATAGATATTAGAAAATAACATTCAGAAATGTAGGGTTTATCAAATATTTCAAGTAACAAAGTAGGTATATTTTTTATTCAGCAATTTCGTAAAATATGCTCCCTGAAAAAAATACCTGATCAAGTACGTTGTAATGTTTTCTAAGCTGTATTATAGATGGCGCCGAAAAATCTCCTATTCCTCTTCTGTAACAATAGGACAATCTATTACAATATAACGATTGATACCATTGTTACAGTAAAAAGAAAAGGAAAATAAAGTTATCTATTTAACAGAACATCCATAACGAAATTCTTTCGAGCGATAATTATTTTCTGAGCTTCTTATCTCCAGGAGGTCAAAAAGTTTGATTGTCATGGCGGCGGGTCATAAACTGCTCTGAGATCATGACTGTGAAAATTATAATATATATATATATTCACAGTACATGATCAAAAGGGGGGAACAGACTAAAAACCACAAACTGGTGATGTTGCTTTTATATTGTTACTCTTTGTGATGACGGGTCATGAAGTCCACTGAGATTAGCATAACTGTTAATATTATAATTTCGGCTCCAAGGAGCCGAAACGTCATGTGGCATACTCTGCTTGAATAAATAATTTGCACCGGACTGGTCCGTGTCCTGAGAATTTTTGGCGTCCTACCTGACGTTGATGTGGGAATTCGGATTATAATATACATATTAACAGTATATGTAGTCCCTAGGGGAAAACACACTAACAACTGGAAGGTGGTGACGTTGATTGTAATTGTTTAGGGTTTGCACTGACGGGTCACCAACGCCTCTGAAGCGAAGTACAGTGTCAATATTATAATACAGAAAGTCACAATATATATGCTGAAAGGAGGCAGAAAAGGAGTAATTTTTGTTGTAATCTATCTGTTTCTGAAAACAAGCTGCTGACGTTACAGAGAAAAAGGGAAAAACATGCAATAACACTATTTTCTAAATATAAATGTTTAAATATTGACAAATAGCTACACATTATTACTATCTACTATGCCATAATGAAACAACGTACAACTCCGGAATATGTTTGTTGACGCAAAGCAAGAATCCGATGCTAGAAAAGGGAACCTGCATCACAGATTGGCGACGCAGAAATAAATTGCGAAAACGAAACTAATAACACAATAGGTGTGGTTTATATAGTTTTTGGTTGTTTAGAAGTCTATGGAAGGAAGATTCGTCTCCGCCTATGTAGTTGTCACTTTTTACAGTTTACACGTGCTCACGTTTTAACTGTTTTAATTGTGCACGTGTTGGGAAAAGTTACAAACTGTGAAGCTGTAAAGGTTTCGATTGCCATAGTAACACATATAAGGTCCTTATTATCTACATACGTTGGAGAGTTTAAAAAGTGTTACCTGGTAAACTGTGTCCTTTGCATTCTCATGATTAAAAACATCTGAATAGAAGATATAAAAAAAATTGTTTACAATCGAAGAAAAAAAAAGGTATTAATATTTGTTATCACTATGCTTTTTAATAAAAAAAATGCCAGCATTTGTAAAGCGTAAAGCTACCCCCGGAAAGGTGTGGTGGCGTTTGGGGCATTGGGAAGATTAAGCAAGGTGTTACCTACAGTGACATAGTGATGGGCTAAGATGCTGATGGAGTTTGGAATCGAACTGTGAACGCTATTCTTGAAAGTGAGGTATTTTCGGTGCTGCGTCATATTTTTACCACACTTATATGTTAATTACTGCTAATTAAGTTGAACATATTCTTAAATTGTAAGTAGGGCTCCTTGATTTATGTTTTTATTGATTTGTACAGATAAATACAGACAGAAAAGTATTTTCCTCTCTGTATTTATTTTAAAGTGTGGATAAATACGGAAATTGGGTTATTTTTTGAGCGCGTGTAAATGCTGTCAATGATGAGTAGTAGAACAATAGGTCTGTCGTTCTAAAAGTAAAAGGGTAAAACAAATAAAAGACTTTTAGTAAAGAGCCTTAAAGAGCAATATATATCTCGTATAAGAAAACTTGCACATTTTAATATGAAGGTTGTGCATAGTTTATCATCTAAGAGTGTTTACATGAGTGAAAATGGTCCGTCTTTCAGCCATGAGTGCATATTTATCAGTAACATAAATGTGGAAATATACTAATTTCAGATTCATTTTTTTTACAAAACTCGAAATATATATTGGTAAATACACATACAATTATTAAGTTATACTAAGAAATTATCTTTTAAAAAAGCTATGAAATTTACTGAAAAAAACATAAGTTTCAGGCAGGATATAGTTAGGATTTATCATTTAAAAAACCTTAGAAATTCACTGAAAAAACCATAGGTTTCAGGTGTGTTATAGTCAGCTGGACATTTAACTCATACAAAACCATTGAAATTCCTCCGTTATAATTAGTTGTACTAAGTATAACTCGCGTGCCCGCAATCCACTGCTGATGATGTCACATATTACATCATTCAGGACATGGTCAGTGATATCACTGATGACATCTCAAATGACATCACTGATGACATCACCGATGACATCATCCACGTGACAATCACATACACCTCATCATACACTAGTATAACCTTTTGTTAGACGGACCGGGAGGGTCGGCCGAGGATAAGGGGAGAGGTCTCCGGGGAGAGCCGTCTCCAGCGAATCGTACAGACAAGTAACTTCCCCCCCACAGACGGACACCACACAAGGATAAAGTTCAACGATACTTTATAGGGAATTCTTCAAGTACGGTAGAATGGTACAAGGAGGTCTGGACTCAGGGGTCCCCTCTATTCTGGTCTCTGGTTGGGAAGAGGGTAGCGGGACAGTCTTGTTACTAAAAAGATGGCAATAGCTCTCAATCCTCGAGCTCGGGGGTGTAGATGAACGGGCCGCGGCGGAGCCAGCAGGTCCCGAGATGGATGAAGGAAGACGACGGTCCGCGGCAGAGCCAGCAGGTCCCGATGAAGGTGGTGGTTACAACGGTCCGCGGCCACGCCAGCAGGTCCCGACGACGATGAAGGATAGGGTGGTTCCCAAAGCCGCGGCAGCGCCAGCAGGCAAGACGAAGGTGCACAAGACAGAGCTACGGCAGCGCCAGTAGTCCGTCAAGGATGAGTTCTTCTTTGCGTCTCTCGACTCCAAGATACAACTCCCGTCCTGCTCTGGAGCTGCCCCAGTTATAGGGCTGGTGTGCTTTGATGTCCGGACCCTCGCACTTGGAGGTCGGGAGGTCCGGGATGAGGGGGTTCAGACACCCAGCAGGGGGGTGGAGCCAGCGCCCGGGGAGGCGATGGGCGAGCGGTACTTGGCGGGGGAGAGCTATCGACACCTCTTGCTCCCATTGACTGACCAAGTAGCCCGCTCACCTCCTGGGTGGATGTTGGTGCCGGAATGTCTGAGGCCTGGCCAGGCCCAGGGTTGAGGTCGATCGGGGGCCCGGCGGCCTCGTGGTGGAGTGTCCAAGATGGCGCCCAGGATGGGCGCGCAGGCCGGTAGTGGGTCGGCCTACGCGGTCAACAGGTTCGAGTGTAGGGGTCCCTGCGGGGACGGTGGACGGGCAATGGTGGTGTGTGGTACTTGCGTGGCTGGTTCGGGCCTGGTTGGGCCGGGGGAGAGCGGCCCTTCAGGTGGCCTGTCCAACATGCGTCCCCCCCAGCTGAAGGCGGGGAGAGTTACCCATTCTCTTGGGGACTCTTCTCGTCGAGGCGGAAGAACCGGGACAGGCCATCTGCGTTGGCGTGATCTGGCCCAGGCCGATGTTCAACTGTGAAGTCCATCCCTTGTAGGGAGATGGACCAGCGTAGTAACTTCGGGTTTTCCCCCCGCATCTGCATCAGCCACTGCAGGGGTCGGTGGTCGGTCTGTACCCGAAAGGGTGTGCCAAAAAGGTAGGGCCGGAGCTTCTTGAGGGCCCATACCACCGCGAAGGCCTCCCTCTCTATGGTGCTCCAGCGTTGTTCCCGTGGTAGGAGTCGCCGGCTGATGAAGGCCACCGGCTGATCACGGCCTTCGGTGTTCACTTGAGACAGGACTGCCCCAATGCCATGGTCGGAGGCATCCGTCTGGACGATGAACTCCCGGCTGTAGTCGGGGGCCTGGAGCACAGGGGCGGAGCACATGGCGGCTTTCAATTGTTCAAATGCAGCTTGACACTCTGGGGTCCAGTTGACTTTCTGGGGCTGATTTTTTGATGTGAGCTCTGTGAGGGGCCTCACGATAGTACCATAGTCTTTCACGAACCTTCGGTAATAGCCCGTGAGGCCCAGGAAGGCTCGTACCTCGGTCTGGGTAATGGGGGGCTGCCAGGACTGGATGGCGGCAATTTTTAGCTGCAGAGGGGCCACCAGGCCGCTTCCCACCTGGTGCCCGAGGTAGGTTACAGACCCTTGCCCAATTTGACATTTGCTGGCCTTGATCGTGAGGCCAGCTTGCTGAAGGGCGTGCAGCACTGCTCGGAGGTGGTGGAGGTGCTCGGACCACTGGTTGCTGTATACAGCGATGTCGTCTAGGTAGGCGGCGCTGAATCCTTCGAGCCCCGCCAGGACCTGATTGACGAGCCGTTGGAAGGTTGCTGGGGCATTCTTCATGCCGAAGGGCATGACTGTGAAATGGTAATGGCCATCGGGAGTGGAAAAGGCAGAACGTTCTTGTGCCCGGGGTGTGAGGCCGATTTGCCAGTAGCCCGCCGTCAGGTCGAAGATACTGAGGTAGCGGGCAGCTCCCATGCGGTCGATTAGTTCATCTGCCCGGGGGATGGGATGTGCGTCTGTCCTGGTGACCGCATTCAAGCCCCGGTAGTCGACGCAGAACCGGAGTTCTGGTGTGGTGCCGGGGGCGGCTGCTTTGGGGACCAGTACTACCGGGCTGGCCCAGGGGCTGTCTGAGGGCTCGATGACCCCGAGCGTGAGCATTTTGGCTACTTCCTCCTGGATGCAGGCCCGTACCCGATCTGGCACGCGGTAGGCCCGGTGGCGGATAGGGGGGCTGTCCCCCGTGTCCACATCGTGCGTACACCAGGAAGTGACACCTGGGGTGAGGGAGAACAGGCTGGCGAATTGTGACAGGAGAACTTGGCACTCCTGGTGTTGCTCTCGGGTGAGGGCCTCTGAGAGTCGGACCCCCTCTACGGAACCGTCTTTCTCCCGCGTTCGTAGGAGGTCCGGGAGGGGCTCGGAGTCCTCTTCAGCCCCATTGTCTGTGGCCATCAGGAGGCTGAGTTCTGTCCGTACAAAGTGCGGTTTCAGTCTGTTAGCGTGGAGGACCCGGAGGGGGTTCCGGGAAGATTCCAAGTCGATGAGATAGGTAGCCGGACCCTTGCGCTCGACCACTTTGAAGGGCCCTGTCCACTTGTCTTGTAGGGCGCAAGGTTCGGTGGGGGACATCACCCATACCTGTTGCCCAGGTTCAAATTCGATGGAGGAGGCATTCCGGTCATACCACCTTTTCATGTCCTCTTGACTGGCCTCTAGGTTGGCTTTTGCTAGTTCTCGGAATCGCCGGGTCTGGTTGCGGAGTGTTAGGAGGTAGCGGAAAACATCTGGTGGGTTCTTTAGCGGGGGCATCTCCCAGCCTTCCTTAACTAGGCTGAGCGGCCCGCGCACGGGGTGTCCATATAGCAGTTCAAATGGGCTGAAGCCCAGGGACTTCTGGGGAACCTCTCGATATGCGAAGAGGAGGCACGGCAGCAGCACATCCCACTGGCGACGGAGGGGCTCTTCCAACCCCCCGATCATCCCTTTGAGCGTGCGGTTGAACCGCTCAACGAGGCCGTTTCCTTGAGGGTGATAGGGGGTCGTGAACCGGTAGGTAACCCCGCACTGTTGCCAGAGAGATTTCATATATTTCGAAATAAAGTTCGTGCCTCTGTCACTGACGACCTCCCGGGGGAAGCCTACCCGGGAGAAGATCCCCATCAGAGCCCGGCCGACTACCGGGGCTGTCACAGTCCGCAGGGGAACAGCCTCCGGGTAGCGGGTGGCGTGGTCCACTAGCACCAGGATGAATCGATGGCCTTGTTTTGTGCGCGGGTCCAGGGGCCCTACGATATCGATTCCGACCCTCTCGAACGGGATGGTGACCACGGGAAAAGGTTGCAGGGGGGCTTTCAGTTTGCGGCCGCTCTTCCCACTGGCTTGGCACGTGGGGCAAGATCGGCAATGCTGGTGTACATTGTCCCTCATTTTGGGCCAGAAGAAGTGGGTCACCAGGCGGCTATAGGTTTTGTCTTGACCCAAGTGTCCTGCCAGGGGGACATCGTGGGCCAGGTTTAGCAGAAAGTCTCTAAAACGGAGGGGTACCACTAGGACTCGGCTGGCCCCCAGCTCCGCGATTCTTTGCTCACTGTACAGCAGATCATTGTCCCAGTAGACCCAGTGAGTTCCGGAGGTATCCCCTGCGCTTTGGGCCAGTGCTTGCTGGCGGAGTCCCTCGAGGGAGGGACAGGTCTTTTGTTCTTGGCGAAATTGTTCTTGCGTGGGCCCCCCCTCTTGAGGCCACTGGTCGAGGTTAGCGAGGTCTGGAGGTTGAGCTGGTTCGGGGGGGACGTCACGGTCGGTGGTTTCGGCGGGGGCGACCGGAGGCGGTGGCGCCGGCCATTCGAGTTCCTCTGGGCGGGTGTTGGCACGGGCGGTCATGGACCGGGTGGTGACGCACGCCCAGTCCGGGACGCCCAGCATCCCCAGGTGTTCTTTTCGTTCGACTGCTGCCCAAGGAGAGCTTTCCAGGTCATTACCCAGGAGGCAGTCTACGGGGGCATCATCTCGGACCGTCACCTTCAACATGCCGGAGACCCCTCCCCATTCGAAGGGGACGCAGGCCATCCGACACAGACTTTCTGAGTTATCGGCTGAACGTACAGGGCAGAGAATGTTTGGTAAGTATTGTTCGGGGGTCACCAGGTGACAGCGGACGGCTGTTACACTGGCCCCAGTGTCACGAAGGGCTTCAGCCCGGCGTCCATTGATGCCCACCCATTGGCTGTACTTCTGGGTATTAGCGGGTAGGGGGACCCGCGGGACCATGTCTCTCCCCCCTAGGCAGGCGAGAGCCATGGCGGCTGGCTCCCATTCTTGGTGTTCCTGTTCATATTCTTCTTGTTCCTCTGAGATCTGTTCCTCCCCCAGAGCAGCAGCGGCTACTTGGCGGGGTCTTGGGCTCTGGTACTGGGGGCAGTTTGGGTCGTTTGCATAGTGTCCGACTCGTTGGCATCGATGGCAGGTAACATTGGCTCGATGTCCCGGTCGCGCTGGGGTGCTGCCCCGGTTGGCCGGGGGGGTGGGGCTGGTAGTGGGGGTGACCGGAGCGTTGCTTCTTCCGCGTCCTTGGCCTCCACCTCCTCGGGGACGGTGCTGACCATTGTTGTTCCGGTTCTGTTCGGAGGACCCATTTCGACTCACTCTGGTGATCTCCCACCGGTCTGCTTCGGCTGCGAGCTGCCGGGGATCCGTTAACTTGCTGTCGAGGAGGTGCTGGCGAAGTTCAATGAAGCAATTGTTCGACAGATGCTCCCATACCATAAGATTGAACAGTTGTTCGTAGGTTGTGACCTTGCTTCCTTTGATCCAGCCCTCGAAGGCTCGGCTAAAGTAATTGACATAGTCCACCCAAGTTGTACCTGGGATGCGGGTGCAGTCTCGGAACCTCTGACGGTACATCTCGGGTGTGAGGCCATAGCGGGTGAGGAGTGCAGCTTTCATATGGTCATAGGAGGTCATCTGGTGGTCCGGGAGTTGCAGCAGGGCGTCGCGGCCCTCATTGAGGAATCTCCCCCACAGACCGGCCCCCCAATCGCTTCTATCGATCCGGTGTGCAGTCATAGCGATTTCATAGGCCTTAAACCATTGCTGGATGTCGTCCTCTCGGAAGTATTCTCGAACGACATCCTTGGGGATGTGTACCTTCTTCTCTGTTGCCCCTGGAGTGTGGGGTTGCTCGGGCACCCCTGCTTCTTTATTCTGTTTGCGTAGGTCGATTTCAGCTAATTTCCGCTCATGTTCATATGCCAGTTTCTTTTCCTCGAGCTCCCTTTGTCTCTGTTTCTCCTCTCTTTCTTCCCGGAGACGCAGGTGCTCTAAGTTGATTTTCTGTTCGGCCAACTTTAGTTCAACGTCCATTTTGAGCCGGGCCATTTCCAGCTCGTGTAGTCGGGTTCTTTCTCGTTCCTGGATCTCGTCTGGCGAGAGACCCGTTCTTCGTTCTTCAGGGGCCATGGGGGTTTGTGCTGCGATGTCTTGATCGGGGGTTCCGGCAGCCCCGGTTTCTGCCCAAGATTCCAGGGCCTGCTTAAAGTCATCTTTGGTATTTAGTCCGGTGGTAGCGATACCTAATTCGATACAGAACTGTTTAAGTTCACGATGGCTGTACTCGTCCAATTTCTCCATCTGGAATTTCTCCGTTGATCCGCTGTCTTTAGTTGACATCGTGATTCGCCGTGGGGTGAGCTACTCTCTGTACGGTTTATGCGGTGATTCGTATCCCGTCGCTGGCCACCAATGTTAGACGGACCGGGAGGGTCGGCCGAGGATAAGGGGAGAGGTCTCCGGGGAGAGCCGTCTCCAGCGAATCGTACAGACAAGTAACTTCCCCCCCACAGACGGACACCACACAAGGATAAAGTTCAACGATACTTTATAGGGAATTCTTCAAGTACGGTAGAATGGTACAAGGAGGTCTGGACTCAGGGGTCCCCTCTATTCTGGTCTCTGGTTGGGAAGAGGGTAGCGGGACAGTCTTGTTACTAAAAAGATGGCAATAGCTCTCAATCCTCGAGCTCGGGGGTGTAGATGAACGGGCCGCGGCGGAGCCAGCAGGTCCCGAGATGGATGAAGGAAGACGACGGTCCGCGGCAGAGCCAGCAGGTCCCGATGAAGGTGGTGGTTACAACGGTCCGCGGCCACGCCAGCAGGTCCCGACGACGATGAAGGATAGGGTGGTTCCCAAAGCCGCGGCAGCGCCAGCAGGCAAGACGAAGGTGCACAAGACAGAGCTACGGCAGCGCCAGTAGTCCGTCAAGGATGAGTTCTTCTTTGCGTCTCTCGACTCCAAGATACAACTCCCGTCCTGCTCTGGAGCTGCCCCAGTTATAGGGCTGGTGTGCTTTGATGTCCGGACCCTCGCACTTGGAGGTCGGGAGGTCCGGGATGAGGGGGTTCAGACACCCAGCAGGGGGGTGGAGCCAGCGCCCGGGGAGGCGATGGGCGAGCGGTACTTGGCGGGGGAGAGCTATCGACACCTCTTGCTCCCATTGACTGACCAAGTAGCCCGCTCACCTCCTGGGTGGATGTTGGTGCCGGAATGTCTGAGGCCTGGCCAGGCCCAGGGTTGAGGTCGATCGGGGGCCCGGCGGCCTCGTGGTGGAGTGTCCAAGATGGCGCCCAGGATGGGCGCGCAGGCCGGTAGTGGGTCGGCCTACGCGGTCAACAGGTTCGAGTGTAGGGGTCCCTGCGGGGACGGTGGACGGGCAATGGTGGTGTGTGGTACTTGCGTGGCTGGTTCGGGCCTGGTTGGGCCGGGGGAGAGCGGCCCTTCAGGTGGCCTGTCCAACACCTTTCATCACTCACTGTAAAATACATACCATATTTTAATCTATTGATACACCAATACAATTTTCTAAAAACTCACTCAGTGATTCCTAGATCTACACACACATCTAAACACTTGCCTATAGATTCACTCATACATGCTAACAAAGATCAATTGAACACTATTAAATATAATTATACACCTACATCGACATTACACACCAGCACACACCCTATTCACTTATGTAGTCATCCTCTCCACTTATGCAAACAATTGATCATACTTACATTTACTAAGCTACACACTTATACATACACCACTTTATTTATTAATTTAGATAATAACTCATACTTAGTGTGTTATAAAATCACTATTACAAGTATACAGTTTTGGATACAGTCACTCATTCAATTACTGAGTCTTATGTATACTTATTTATATACAACTGTCACATACATTGCCTTTTATATTTCTACTTTGTTGCACATATATCATTGAGAAATATATTTACTCATCAACACACCCATAGAGATTCACTCACCCAAAACAACTGTTTTCACATACAGTCTTAACCTTATATATGTACTTAATCAACTATTTACACATCTTTAGACAGTTACACACCTTCCGTCAAACTATACACACATTCACTCTCTCATACAAATGCTCTCTTAACTAATTAAAAACTAATATAGAGTTTCACATACCTAGTAACCTACTTATGCAGTAGTTTACACAGCAAGACATAGAGTGAAACAAATATTCACATAGTTAAATCAGTATCCCATATATTTAGTGAGACACTTTAAATTACTCACTTACACAGTCAATCACAGTAGTAGTAAATCCTCCATCCAGACACTTATACATCCACTCAGTCTTCAATGCAGATGCCTATATATATATAATAATTATATAAATAACAAACCAAACCACATTCACTGGATGATGTCATCAGTGATGTCATCAGTGATGTCATTTAAGATGTCATCAGTGATGTAACTGACCATGTCATGAATGATGTAATATGTGACATCATCAGCAGTGGATTGCGGGCGCGTGAGTTATACTTTGTACACCTAACTATAACAGAGGAATTTCAATGGTTTTGTATGAGTGAAATGTCCAGCTAACTATAATACCCCTGAAACCTATGGTTTTTTCAGTGAAAAAAAATATATATATATCGAAGAAGAAGAAGAAATTATTTGAACTTCGAGTATCCGAACGGATTTAAAGGGATAGAGCAGCGATGACCGCTGATATGGTACGCGGCCGAGAGGCGGCAGCATTAGAAATGTTTAATGACTGCCCCGGGAATCTACAAAGTGCAACCAGTAGTGATCTGACTGTGGCACAAAACAGTAATATTAAAGAAAAGTTTAAACTGTTGGAGAAAAAAATGCGCAATGAACAAAGTAAATGGTGGGAATCTCGCTCCCTACAAAGATACACAGATGTCGAACGAATTCCCAGAGGCCTTAGGATTCTCAAGGCACCCAGCTATGAGAATCCCAACCCTGCAATGATGAAAGAATGGGCCGAAACGATTTGGTGCTTATCTTAATCAAGTATGCGGATATCGATAGAACTGTATTACTTGAAGAAATTGCCAAAATCAATGAAGAGATTGAGACACTTGGGGAAGTAGATGAAAAAAATAAACTGAGGCAAGAAATGATGATGCGTTTAAAAAAAGAGGAGGAAAAAATAAAAGAAAGAAAAACGTTTAAATTCCACAAGGACAGATGTGACTATGAACAAGGCAAGATTTTCACATTTGCACGCAAATATGATGCACTGAAAACATCAAAAATGAACAAAGCCAGTGATCAGACAGCCGGTAGTTCAAGAACAACTTTATTGAATTCAGAATCCTCACAATCAAGCTTAAGTTCTGCGGTGGATAGTGGATCGGAAAGGGGAACGAACCAACAGGGGCGTTCATATACAGCTCAAAAAACATCGTTGGTGGATGAGGTTGGTTTTTTAGCCTCAGATCGAAGGCAAACCCTCAGACCACGGTTAAAAACAAACAACCAAGGGGCAACCGCACCCGGAGCAGAAAAGAGCGACGACAAGCAACAAAGAAATGAGGGAAACCAACGAAAACGGGGCAATGCGGGTTGGACGAAAAGAAGATAATCAACCTAACCAGGGCCACCGACAACAACACGATAATAAACCTGACGAATGTAGAATTGAGCGAAGAAGAAAAACAAATACTCAATTTGGGACTATCTTTCTGTCCGGCCAAAAACTTCAACTATCCAAAATTACGTCTTGATATTTACAAAGCTGTGAGGAAACTCAAACTAAAGAAATACTTTATTCTCAACAGCAAAAAACGAGTGATGGACACCGGTGAAATCAGTACTGATCGTCCTTTCCCCAACATGACTCAAACTGATGCACTTCTTATGGATAAAATCCAAGATTTATGGAGTGTTGGCACCCAGAGTGGAAATCCACAGGACACTAGCCAAGAAATAAACAACCATACTAACGCTGAATCTAATCCCAAATTGGTGACAACTGTAACCCCCACGGCCTTTAAACCAAAATCGAGTTTTAATCCCATACTCTTGAGAGATTCAATTGACATTTTTCACGAGAATGTGGTACATGAAACCAAATTGTTGAATAAAAAGACTCAAAATACAAAGGCAAACTATACAAGAAAGGACAAAAGATATCGAGACCTTGTTACCAAGCTACAGAACAACAAAAACGTGGTAATACGAAACTCAGACAAAGGGGGTAATATTGTGTTACAAACCAAGGAGAATTATTTAAAAGAGGCCTACTCCCAGCTGAATGAAATGCAACACTGCAACATTGAAAACTATGTATGACAAACATTACAGGAATCTAATGAAATGGAAAATCAAGGGTTAGTTAACTCAAGATGAACATGATTTTTTAAAAACGTTGCATCCAGTGGTACCCACTATTTACTTTGTACCCAAGATACATAAGGACCCAGTGAATCCTCTGGGAAGACCTATAATATCGGCAATTGGTGGCATGTTAGAACACATGTGGCAGTACGTGGATTATTATTTACAGGATCTGGTTAAAATGTTGCCCTCTTATGTAAGAGATACCAGTGACTTCCTACTAAAACTATCAGGATTCAAATGGGAACCAGGGTATTTACTAATTGCTATTGATGTCTCTTCATTATATACCTGTATGAGACATGACGATGGGGTAAAAGCATTATCCTACTATTTGACTAACAGAACTACAAACACAAAGAGCCAAAATGAAATGCTAATTGAAATGGTTCATTTCTGCTTGTCGAACAATATGTTCATGTTCAACCATGTTTTATACCAACAAATGCAAGGAGTTGCCATGGGGGCCAGTTTTTCCCCCAGCTATGCCTGTCTTTTGATGGGTTGGTGGGAAGAACTAGTCCTCATGGAGAAACATAGAAACAACATGATTAGCAATGTTCGACTATGGTTAAGATATATTGATGATTTGATGGTGGTATGGAATGGCAGTCATGAGCAAGCGACTGAGTTTATCAATGACATCAATCACAACAACCTGAACTTACAATTTACAGCAACAATCAGTTTAAAAGAAATACGTTTCCTAGATACGTTGGTTTACGTTGAGCAAGAGAAAATCAAACTTTTTAGAAAAATCACGGCTGGTAATTCGACATTGCACGCTAACATCTCTCATCCACATCACCTCATAAATAGCATCCTCTATGGGGAGATGCTGCGTCTACGACGCATACACAGTGAGGACAGTGATCTATATAAAGCACAGCTGGCCTGCAAAGAGAGGTTCCTGGATAGGGGCAACTCTGAGAAAATTATAAATAGTGCCATAGAAAAGTCAATGAAAAACTCTTGTAGCCAATTACTAAATAAAGAACTGAACACTGAAGTCAACATTGATACAATAGCTACATGAGAGTTCAGGATCATAACCGAATACAATAATCAGCACAGACAGATTAAAAATATCATTGAGAAAAACTGGCACCTTGCCATCAGCGACAGTATAATAGGACCATTACTTCCTCCTAAACCATCCATCACGTATAGTAGGGGACCCTCTATGCGTGTTGAGCTAGTGAAGACAAGTCCGGAAACAATTGAGGGCACATCTTGGCTACAAACACATAGAGGATTGTATAAATGTAAAGGCTGCAAAGCGTGCCAACAAGGGGTTAATACTTTGACTTACATGACTCCATTTAGCTCCAAACAACATACGATCACCAAACTGCTTACCTGCAAAACGGAATATGCAAATTATATTTTATGTTGCCCATGCAATCTCCGTTATATAGGGAGCACAGAATTATCTGTACACAAAAGAATACTGCAACATATACAAGCAATAACAAACCAGGACAATACTTATCCTGTGGCTCGTCACTTTCGTGAGAAACATAATGCCGATAAAAAACATCTTAGGTATTTTGTAATAGATTCTGTGCCTGCAAGCAGGAGAGGTGGTGATCGGGAATCCAAGTTGAGAAAATTGGAAACTAAATATATACTGGCGCTGGATTCGAAACAACCCCATGGTCTTAATATCACGGAGGATCTTCATACCTGTCTAAACTAAGGAGGTGAACATTGATATTGCACCAATGAAGCCTATATAATTATGACTTGACGGGTGATTTTAATGAATACATATTTATTGATATATTTATTGAATTATTTATGTCAGAGTATTTATTTATTTATTCTATTTATTTGTTAAGTCATAATTATCACATGTAACATATAAACTGAGACTTAAGCCAAATATGCATGGAATCCAATAAGTGATGCCTATTCTCTTAAACATTTGATTAACCTTCGGCATCGAGATAGAGGAACAATAAATAAATAGGAACTATTGTTTGGTACATAGTAACATACATGTATTTATACCGCAATTATGTCCAACAACATAAATGAGTATCGGATCTAGGGCTCAAGATTTTTCCCCCGTTACATATTATATGTGTTTTATTAAGAGCATCTCCCACTATATGGCAAGATTTTAAGGATTTTTTAATGGGTATTAAAACTATAACTGACATAATTTTAAATGAAAACTTTCTAAGGAGATTAAACAACAGATTGCGAACTTTGCACTAAAGCTCTATATTTTGCACATACACTTTGCACGTTTGATTTGCACTTGCACTTTATTGGGGACATAGAACTAATATACGCCAAATCGTATAACATGCAACAATCAACAGAATGTACCTCAACATCCATTTTGTAATACCTCTGGTAGCAAGCAATCAGCATGGGTTGATATCATAACTTTGTTTTACTATTGATTTTATATAAAGCAAAGCCTGCGTAGTATGCCGCACGATAAACTAACGCATTGATATGTTATCGATAGGACAAAGGCACAACATGTGGAAGCTAGATGGCACATATTTATTCATATTTATGAGATGGTTTGAAACCGTGTATTCCACATGAGGATTTACAAATTCTTTGCTTATCCAAGAGGTTTTATAATCGTATCTGTATTTAAACAGTTAAATTTACAAATCTTGTTTTTATTAAAATACGAAAGAGGTCACATTCATATGTATTGTCACAACTACATAAGGCGGCGAGAATGTGTTTTCTATGTCCATGATATTATTTGCACGTATGGAACCAATGAATTAGCACCTTTCACTTTAAATGACGGCAACTGCGCATATTCCATGTCATGTGATCAAGGCCTGTAACGGGCTGAAACGCATAATGGCGAAACTCTGCACCCTATTGGAATAAAAACAACAGAAAGCACAGTACTGTGGTCTGTTCCGTTTTTTCCTTCCCGAGGACGAATGACTCCATGCACGGGAAACCATGCATGGGAAACCAGGAAGTGAGTTTTGTGGGTAAAAAGAACAAGGACAATTGAAGTGGACAGGTCTAAAATTATAGAAAGAGTTACATTCCACCAGAGCAAATACAAATGTAAATATGATGTATTGAACCATGTGAAAAATATAAATTCAGCGTCAGGGATTGGGTCAGTGTGGACTTATAAACAACAAGTAGCCTGACCCACAGTACACCCAATACTGAAAATGCGACACTTAAAGGGTTTCCAATATTTTCCAATTCCCAAAAGTGTGTTCCTTATCACTACTCAGAGTGTCGTGGTCTATCAATTTAAAAGTGTCATAAAAACCATTGTAACGCAAATCCCATCCAGGAATAGCCGGAAAAAGTGTGAGAAAGGAGAAAGAGCACCTCACGATAGAAACATTACGAGTACCAGCCAGCAATCCCCTTGGTGTTTCTACCGTGAGGTGCTCTCTCTCCTTTCTCACACTTTTTCCAGCTATTCCTGGGTGGGATTTGCGTTATGATGGTTTTTATGACACTTTTAAATTGATACACCACGACACTAGATCCCTCTCTGCCGAGTCCAATGCCTCAGATCATTCCATAGGGACCTCCATCTCTAGCAAGAGGGAGGACTCTTTAGAGAGGAAATATCAATTGATCAAACTTGAGAGAGTTAGACTCAAGCTCAGGCAAGAACAGCTGGAAGTTGAGAGAGCTAAGGAGAATTTAAGACTAGAGTCCCATGGTGGCAGCAATAGTG
This sequence comes from Lissotriton helveticus, assembly GCF_964261635.1. Lineage (NCBI taxonomy): Eukaryota > Metazoa > Chordata > Amphibia > Caudata > Salamandridae > Lissotriton > Lissotriton helveticus. The sequence goes on from NC_136065.1 coordinate 1,786,332,857, forward strand.
TCCCTAGAGTCATGGAAAATTCCTTTGATACAAGCATCCTGAGCAGGATAGTCCCTCCTTACCAGGAGGGGGATGACATCCATGAATGAATCACTGCTTTAGAGAAGGCCCGTAAAGTTCAGAAGGTCCTTCAAGGGCAGTGGGCAGCTATCCTTTGGCTTTCTTAACAAAGGTAGAGACAAGCTCCTCACTGTTAGAGAAGAGGATGCTGACTGTTGGACCCGGCCTCATGGCGTGGTCCTACCCCTCCCGCATGGCGGGCCCAGGATGATATCCGCCCTCCACCAGACCTCGGGCGGCCCCTTCGGCCCGATCCTGCACGCCCCTACCATCCCGGTCCACCAGCGCAGGCCTGACCCCAGCGTAGGCCCATCACGGCCTCAGCACGAGGCCGTGCCCGACTCCATCTTGGACCCGCCACGTCACACCCACGTGGCCTCGGCCCCAGCCCCGGCCCCAGCGAAGCCCCGACATCGAGGCACCAAGATCCACCCAAGTGGTCGAGTAGCCACTCGACAGATCCCGGAGGAAGGGGAGTTTCGATGGGCCTCCAGCCGTCCCCGGACGCCTGGTATCGATCGCCCTCCGGCCTCCCTGGGCGCTGGCTCCACCCCCCTGCTGGGTGTCTGGACACCATCATCCCGGCCCCTCTGACCCCCAGGCGCGAGGGACCGGACTTCAAAGACCTCCAGACCTATATCTGGGGCAACCCTGGATTAAGACTTCAGTTGTATCCTGGACTGGAAGCCCTGCTGACGCTGTCACGGCCGACACCAGACGAACTCATCCGTAACCCGACGACCTTCTGAGAGCCTGCTGGCGCTGCCGCGGCCTACCTTGCTGAACCTTCCGAGAGCCTGCTGGCGCTGCCGCGGCCTACCTTGCTGAACCTTCCGAGAGCCTGCTGGCGCTGCCGCGGCCTATCTTGCTGAACCATCTGAGAGCCTGCTGGCGCTGCCGCGGCCTACCTTGCTGAACCTTCCGAGAGCCTACTGGCGCTGCCGCGGCCTATCTTGCTGACCCATCTGAGAGCCTGCTGGCGCTGCCGCGGCCTACCTTGCTGAACCTTCCGAGAGCCTGCTGGTGCTGCCGCGGCCTATCCTGTCGAACCATCTGAGAGCCTGCTGGCGCTGCCGCGGCTCGAGCATCTCGGAACCCCCCAGCTCGAGGATTGAGAGCTGTGCGTAGGGTATCCCTTCCTCCGCCCAGAGTAAGACTGTCCCGCTACCTTACCCCCCTTTAAGAGACTTTCCAGATCCCTCGATCTGCCTGTACATACTGCCAAGAACCAGCAACCGTTTATTCCCTATAAAAGCTTGAGAACGTAACTTCTTGTGTGGTGTCCCTCTGTAGTGTTGTGATTACTCTGCTGTACGATCCTAGGAGAGGACCCTCATTCAGGAGGCCTCTCAGCAACCGCTCGGCTACTCCTCGACGGAGAGGTGGACCTAGGGGTGGTCAGTCAGACATCTTCTGCCTCGCCCGGGGACGCCTTTCTAACATTGGTGGCAAGCGCTGGGATCCGAGCCCACGCAGATCGTACAGAGAGTAATTCGCTCACTACCAAGAAAAAACCACTGCAACCATGAGCACAGAATTCCAGAAAGAGAAAATGGAAGACTACAGTCACAAGGAGCTAAAGCAATTCTGCAAGGACTTAGGCATCGCTACCACTGGCTTAAGTACTAAAGAAGACTTTAAATCGGCCCTGCAGGCCTGGTTGGACGCCGGCGAGGCGCCACCCCCGAGGGAAGATAACCCGGGCCCGAACGGAGGCACGGAGGCTGCGACGAACCCAGCGGGAGGGAGACCCGCGAACCCAGACACGGGCCTCTCCCACGAAGATGCCAGAGAACGAGAGAAGAACCGGCTCCACAAATTGGAGCTCGTTCGACTCAGGCAAGAAGGAGAGATCCAACTGGCAGAAAGGAAGTTAGCCCTCGAGCAGCTATGGCTAGAAGGAGACCTAGAAGAAAGGCGAAGACAAAGAGACCTCGAGGAGAAGAAACTCCTGCTCGAGCACGAGCGCGTCCTCAAAGAAATGGAATTTAAAGCCAAGGCAAACGAGACTGATCGCTCCGGGGGGAAGACCTCACCTCCCCCGGGGGACACAAAGGTGCACATACCTAAGGATGTCGTCAAAGAGTACTATAAGAACGACGACATCCAACAGTGGTTCAAAGCCTATGAGGTCGCCATGACCGCCCATCGAGTACCCCTCAAGGACTGGGGCGCCGGCCTGTGGGGGAAGTTTATCAACGAAGGAAGAGACGCCCTGCTAGAGCTCCCCGACGCCGAGATGACCTCGTACGAGCACATGAAGACCGCCCTCCTCACTCGCTACGGACTCACCCCCGAGATGTACCGGCAGCGATTCCGAGACTGCAAAAAAATCCCCGGTACCACGTGGGTGGAGTACGTGAACTATTACAGCAGAGCCTTCGAGGGGTGGACTCGGGGCTGTCAGGTCACCACCTACCAGCAGTTGGTCGACCTCATTCTGTGGGAACATCTATCCAATAACTGCTTCATCGAACTCCGGCAACACCTCCTCGACAGCAAACTGACTGAGCCACGAAAACTCGCTGTCGAGGCGGATAGATGGGCGAGCACCCGAGTCGGCCGGGGTCCGACGGAAGACTCCGGCCGGGGATCTCCGGGAAACCACCGACCCCGAGGCGGCAGAGTAGGCCAGAGCCGGGGACGAGACGCCCCCCAGGGGTCTTCCCCTGCCTCCACGTCGCCACCCTGGGGCCAGAGAGGGGGCCCCCCAGCCAGACCAGGGCCCCGCCCGAATGTTACGTGCCACAGATGCCAGCGACAGGGTCATTACGCGAATGACCCCCTCTGCCCGATGAATCAGCGACCCGGCACCACCGGGCCCCCAGCCCGCCAGATAATGGCCGCGGCCCTGGGTGAAGAAGGTAGTGAGGAAGAGGACAACGGCCCCGAGCAGGCCGAGTGGGAGCCCGCCGCCATGACCTTAGCCTGCCTGGGGACTCACGACCTAATCCCCCGAGGCCCGATCCCCGGCAACACCCAGAAGTACCGCCAGTGGGTCACCATCAATGGTCGCCGAACCGAAGCCCTCCGTGACACTGGAGCCAGCGTAACAGCAGTCCGCTGCCATTTGGTGACCGCCGAACAGATCCTTCCTAACGTCCTGTGCCCAGTCCGGTCCGCAGATAACTCAGAGACTTTGTGCCAGATGGCCCGCATCCCCTTCAAGTGGGGGGGAGTGTCGGGCATGCTAAAAGTGACTGTCCGCGACGACGCCCCCGTGGACTGCCTCCTTGGGAACGACCTGGAAAGTTCCCCCTGGGCAGGCGTCGAAAGAAGAGAGCACCTAGGGATGCTAGGCCTTCCCGAGTGGGTCTGCGCGACCACCCGCTCCATGTCCGCCCGAGCCTCCACCCCAGCGGGGGAAGCTTCGACTGAAGAGCCGGAGTGGCCCGCACCGCCGCCACCCGTCATCCCCGAGGACCCTGGCCTGGAACACGGCTCCCAAGAGCCCGACCAAGAAAACCTCCCCGAGCTCCAACACCTCCCCGAACTCGCGCAATGGCGCCAAGAAGGGGGTCCCACTCGCGAACAGTTCCGGCAGGAGCAGAAAACCTGCCCCTCCCTTGAGGGGGTCCGACAGCAAGCCGCTACTCAAGCCGCAGGAGACCCCGCGGGGTCCCACTGGGTCTATTGGGACAACGACCTTCTCTACAGTGAACAGAAGATTGCCGAACTAGGGGCCAGCCGGGTGCTGGTCGTGCCCCTCCGATTCAGAGACTTCCTCCTAAACTTAGCACATGATGTGCCCCTCGCCGGGCACCTGGGGCAGGACAAAACTTACAGCCGCCTGGTGACCCATTTCTACTGGCCGAAAATGCGGAACGATGTGCATAACCACTGCAGGACCTGCCCGACCTGTCAAGCCAGCGGAAAGAGCGGGGGGAAGGTGAAGGCCCCGCTCCAACCTTTTCCCGTGGTCATCACCCCCTTCGAGCGAGTGGGGATCGACATCGTAGGGCCCCTGGATCCTCGCACCTCGCAGGGGCACCGCTTCATCCTCGTCCTGGTGGATCATGCTACCCGCTATCCCGAGGCCATCCCCCTCCGAACCATCACGGCCCCCGTGGTGGGCCGAGCCCTCATGAGCATCTTCTCCCGAGTCGGCTTCCCTCGGGAAGTCGTGAGTGATCGGGGCTCCAACTTTATCTCGAAGCATATGCGGTCCTTCTGGCAGCAGTGCGGGGTCGCCTATAAGTTCACCACTCCGTATCATCCCCAAGGAAATGGGCTAGTCGAACGATTCAACAGGACACTGAAGGGGATGATCAAGGGCCTAGAGGAGCCCCTCCGGCGCAAATGGGATGTCCTACTGCCTTGCCTCCTGTTTGCCTACCGAGAGGTACCCCAGAAGTCCCTGGGGTTCAGCCCTTTCGAACTCTTGTACGGGCAACCGGTCCGAGGCCCCCTCAGCCTGGTCAAGGAAGGCTGTGAGACGGCAGTCCGAGATGCCCCACCTGATGTCTACCGGTACCTCCTGACCCTACGCAATCAGACTCGGAAGTTTCGGGAACTTGCCGAGGCCAACCTGGAGGCTAGTCAGGAGGAGATGAAACGCTGGTATGACCAGAACGCCTCGTCCATCGAATTCGAGCCGGGCCAGCAGGTCTGGGTCATGTCCCCGGTCGAACCTTGTGCCCTCCAGGACAAGTGGACGGGGCCCTTCAAGGTGGTGGAGCGCAAGAGCCCCGTCACCTACTTAGTGGACATGGAATCCCCCCAGGAACCCCCTCCGGGTTCTCCACGCTAACCGACTCAAGCCGCACTTTGCACGCACTGAACTGAGTCTGCTGCTGGCGACCGATGACGGAGCGGAAGACGACTCCGACCCCCTACCAGACCTCCTCAGCACCTCCGAGAAAGACGGCTCCTTCGAAGGGGTCCGGCTCTCCTCTACCCTGACCCCAGAGCAGCAACAAGACTGCCGGAAGCTGCTGGGGCAGTTTGCGGATCTGTTTTCCCTCACTCCGGGGGTCACCCGGTGGTGTGTCCATGATGTGGACACCGGAGACAGCCCTCCCGTGAAACACCGAGCTTTCCGAGTACCCGACCGGGTTCGGGCCTGCATCCGAACAGAAGTGGCCAAGATGTTAGCTCTGGGGGTAGTCGAACCCTCCAACAGTCCCTGGGCCAGTCCCGTTGTCCTGGTCCCTAAAGCCGCCGCCCCCGGGACAGCTCCGGAGCTCCGGTTTTGTGTTGACTACCGGGGGCTGAATGCAGTCACCAGAACCGACGCCCATCCTATCCCCAGGGCAGATGAACTAATCGATCGCTTAGGAGCTGCCAAATTCCTCAGCACCTTCGATCTCACGGCGGGGTATTGGCAGATCGGCCTCACCCTGGGGGCACAAGAACGATCAGCCTTCTCGACCCCCGATGGCCACTATCACTTCAAGGTGATGCCCTTCGGCATGAAGAACGCACCAGCAACCTTCCAGAGACTCGTGAACCAGGTGCTGGCCGGACTAGAGGAGTACAGCGCTGCCTATCTCGATGACATTGCTGTGTACAGCCTTCACTGGGGTGAGCACCTGACCCACCTCTGGACGGTCCTGACGGCCCTTCGGCGGGCCGGACTCACCATCAAAGCCAGTAAGTGCCAGATAGGCCAAGGGACTGTGACCTATCTGGGACACCAAGTGGGGAGCGGCCACGTGGCTCCCCTCCAACCAAAGATCGACGCCATCCGGGACTGGGAGCCCCCAGTCACCCAGACCGCCGTCCGAGCCTTCCTGGGGCTCACTGGATATTATTGGCGGTTTATAAAAGACTACGGGAGCATTGTGGTGCCCCTGACTGAACTGACCTCCAAGAAGCTACCAAAGAGGGTGCACTGGACCCCTGCGTGCCAAACAGCCTTTGAGACTCTAAAGACTGCCATGTGCACCGCCCCTGTGCTCCAGGCCCCCGACTACAGCAGAGAGTTTGTGGTCCAGACCGACGCCTCGGAGCACGGCATCGGGGCGGTCCTGTCCCAAGTCAACCCCGAAGGAAACGACCAACCTGTGGCCTTCATCAGCCGACGCCTGCTGGCGAGAGAGCAATGCTGGAGCACCATCGAGAGGGAAGCCTTCGCCGTGGTGTGGGCCCTCAAGAAGCTCCGGCCCTACCTCTTCGGCACCCATTTCCGAGTCCAGACCGACCACCAGCCCCTGCGTTGGTTGATGCAGATGCGGGGAGAAAACCCGAAGCTGCTGCGCTGGTCCATCTCGCTGCAGGGAATGGATTTCACCGTGGAGCATCGGCCCGGCAACGACCACGCCAATGCTGACGGCCTGTCCAGATTCTTCCGCCTTGGCGAGGAGAATCCCCAAGAAGATGGGTGACTCTCCCCTGCCTTCAGCTGGGGGGGACGCGTGTTGGACCCGGCCTCATGGCGTGGTCCTACCCCTCTCATGGCGGGCCCAGGACGATATCCGCCCTCCACCAGACCTCGGGCGGCCCCTTCGGCCCGATCCTGCACGCCCCAACCACACAGGGCCGGCTACCATCCCGGTCCACCAGCGCAGGCCTGACCCCAGCGTAGGCCCATCACGGCCTCAGCACGAGGCCGTGCCCGACTCCATCTTGGACCCGCCACGTCACACCCACGTGGCCTCGGCCCCAGCCCCAGCCCCAGCGAAGCCCCGACATCGAGGCACCAAGATCCACCCAAGTGGTCGAGTAGCCACTCGACAGATCCCGGAGGAAGGGGAGTTTCGATGGGCCTCCAGCCGTCCCCGGACGCCTGGTATCGATCGCCCTCCGGCCTCCCTGGGCGCTGGCTCCACCCCCCTGCTGGGTGTCTGGACACCATCATCCCAGCCCCTCTGACCCCCAGGCGCGAGGGTCCGGACTTCAAAGACCTCCAGACCTATATCTGGGGCAACCCTGGATTAAGACTTCAGTTGTATCCTGGACTGGAAGCCCTGCTGACGCTGTCACGGCCGACACCAGACGAACTCATCCGTAACCCGACGACCTTCTGAGAGCCTGCTGGCGCTGCCGCGGCATACCTTGCTGAACCTTCCGAGAGCCTGCTGGCACTGCCGCGGCCTATCTTGCTGAACCATCTGAGAGCCTGCTGGCGCTGCCGCGGCCTACCTTGCTGAACCTTCCGAGAGCCTGCTGGCGCTGCCGCGGCCTATCTTGCTGACCCATCTGAGAGCCTGCTGGCGCTGCCGCGGCCTACCTTGCTGAACCTTCCGAGAGCCTGCTGGCGCTGCCGCGGCCTATCCTGTCGAACCATCTGAGAGCCTGCTGGCGCTGCCGCGGCTCGAGCATCTCGGAACCCCCCAGCTCGAGGATTGAGAGCTGTGCGTAGGGTATCCCTTCCTCCGCCCAGAGTAAGACTGTCCCGCTACCTTACCCCCCTTTAAGAGACTTTCCAGATCCCTCGATCTGCCTGTATATACTGCCAAGAACCAGCAACCGTTTATTCCCTATAAAAGCTTGAGAACGTAACTTCTTGTGTGGTGTCCCTCTGTAGTGTTGTGATTACTCTGCTGTACGATCCTAGGAGAGGACCCTCATTCAGGAGGCCTCTCAGCAACCGCTCGGCTACTCCTCGACGGAGAGGTGGACCTAGGGGTGGTCAGTCAGACATCTTCTGCCTCGCCCGGGGACGCCTTTCTAACACTGACAATTATTCAGTCCTGAAGATTGCACTCGCAGATGGGTTTGCCTCAACATTGAGCAATACAGGATTGCATTCAGAGACATCCAGAAGGCACACATCCACGTCTGGGTAGATTTAGTTGACAGTGCTATTAAGGCTCTGGAAGGCTGGCTTTGTGGAAGCAAGGTACAGTACTATGAGGGATTGTACAATTTGTTGATGAGGGAGCACATCATTAATAAATGTCAGAGCCAACTCCTGCACCAGTACCTGGTGGACTCTGATCTGCCCTCTCCCCAAGAATTGGGAAAGAAGGCAGACAAATGGGTCTGCACTGCCGTTAAACAGAAAAACCATGGAGGTGATGGTGACCAGAAGAAGGATTCTTCCAAGGCCCATGAGAAAGGTGTGGATAAGTTAAAGAAAAGTGCTCTAAAAGTCCCTAAAAGTCTTCCTCTGGGAGTGAGTCCCAAACTCCTTCCTCTGGAAAGAAACCTTATTGCTATATCTGCAAAGAGAAAGGCCACAAGAAATGGAACTCCAATTGCCCCAAGGCCAGCAATAAGAATAGCACTACTACTTCTGCTACACCCCCTAGTGCCACAAGCAGTAGCCCTCCAGATGGTAGTAGTGCACCCAAAAGATTAGGTTGGTTCTCATGGGGTAGTGAGGTGGATACTGGCCTAGCCAGATCCCCCACATAGTCCAACTTAGTCTGTGATGGCGGCATGGGGTTTGCCACTTTTACTGTAAGTCCCAATACCTTGGGCAAGTCCAGAAAGAGCCTCTGATTAATGACCAGAAAGCTGTAGCTTGTAGGGACACAGGGGCTAGTATCACCATGGTGACAGAAAAATTGGATTCCCCACTTCAGCATTTACCTGGGTACATGTACCAGATGACAAACACTGATAGTGTTAGGACAGATCATCCTATGGCCATAGTCAATCTCAGCTGGGGAGGGGTCACTGGCACTAAAAGGGTTGCAGTATGCCCAAACCTACCTGTATATTGCCTTTTGGGTATTGATCTAGAAACTTCAGTCTGGGGGTGAATTAGAATTGAAAGCCCATCTAGAAATGTTAGGCCTCATGGAACGGGTTAGTGTGACCCTTAGAGCCCAAGTCCAACCACAGGGAATTCCAAGAACTGTGGAGCCTGAAAGAATAGCCCACCCTGCTCCAAGAGAGAGTACAGGGGAGGAAGAGAAGTCTCCCTCCCCCCAGATTTAGGTGACTGTCAGCCTCCTCAGGGAACTCATCCTCAGCCTTGTGAAGAAACTGCTCAGAGGAGATCAGGCCTGTTCTGCCAAAGCCACCAAGGGCAGGGGAGCCTTCCAAGGAGGAACCCAATCTGGAGCAGGTACTCTACTACTCTCTAACAGGCCGTAGTCAGTCTAGGGATGCAGAGGCAGGGATATCAGTTAACCCACAGGGCCCTCTGCCAAGAGGAATCCCCTCCTCCCCAGATTAGGGACCCCAGCCTAATAGTACTAGCCAGGTGGATAACCCTTAGCAATCTGAGTAATCCGCCTTACACTTGGCAAGTGACCTCACCCAAATAGACTCTGTTGGGCTAGTATAGTGTAGCTAGTAAGACCTGGGACAAGGCTGTCCAAAACCTTCACTGGCCCTACATTGTTTCAGCCAGACAGGATCAACCAAAAGCTGGAAGTAAACAAAGGTTGACCCATAGGGATAAGTACAGGTCAGTCATAGAGAGGAAGGTGTCTGTTGTGGCCAGTGCTCTGAGGAAGGTGAGACCAACCGTGTTAGGGCCTAACTTCGCTATTCAGACACAGCACAAGCACCTCTCTTGGCTCAAACAGCTAACAGGTAGACACCCCAAACTTTTGAGAAGATCCAAAGCCCTACAGGGGAGCAACTTCTCAGTGGACCATAACATAGGTAATTTCCAGTGCAGGGCCTTACTTATATGGCCACTTAGGAAATAAAGACTTAGCTGGGCAAGGTTAGCCTTATAGCCTTTCATTTGGGAGGAGGGGGATTATGTAGGCAGGTAGAATGCTTCTGCATGGTTACCCCCACTTTTTGCCTGGTGTTGCTGTGTTTTTTGACTCGTCCGACTGGGATCCTCCTGATCAGGACCCCAGTCTCTGTGCTTCCCTCCTAAATTGGACATGGTGAGTACTTGGGTATACCCCAGATTGGCTACTGATATACCAGTGTAAGTCCCTAGTATATGGTACTAAGGTACAGGGTTCCCCATGGGCTGAAGCATGTATTATGCCACCCATGGGAGACCACTCAAATTGTGACTACAGGCTCGCCATTGCAGCATGTGTAAGCTGGTACTAGCACCACTTATGACAGATCTAACTTTCTTATATCTGAGGTCACTGCACTTAAAACCTGTAAGTCACTCTTAAGGCAGGCCTTTCAATCCTGAAGACAGGGTGCTTGCTTATAAGTGAGAGGGTGCCCCTGCATGAGCAGGACACCCCTACAATCCACAGAATCCATTCTCCCAGGTTGTAAGTGCATCAGCCATTACGATATATAGAGTGGTCATGCGTAATTGTGCGATGGTTAACTCTAAACTGGTTGTAAAGCTGTTGTGTTTGGTATCAAACATGTTGCAATCATACCCCAACACTGTATGATTCCATGCACTGTAAAGCTCATCCGGGAGGCCCTAGGTGCTCCCAGTACTAGTTCTAGATCTGGACAGCAAACTATGGTTGCTGCCGACCAGAGACAAAATTCTATCATCCTGCTGCTGAGCCAAGCTCGAGCAGGGGAAACCCTCCCAGACAGGACTTAGTGTATTGAGGTAGGGTGGGGTGCTAGCCAGCACCACTAGACTGCTTTGAAGGGCACATTTGGTGCCTTCTTTGCAAACTCCAGTTGGAACCAGTTCAGGGACTCGTTGGTGCCTGCTCTGGCACAAAACTGGACAAAGCACATGGGAGTACCCTCCCCACTTTCCAGCCCCTCCTGTGGGAGGGTCCCCTGAATCATGCCAACCCTTTCCTTAGGGTACTTAAGGACTTACCTGTGGGTAGTTCCTTAAATTCGTTGTGGGACAAGATTCAGATACGAAACCACCTCACTTCAACCGTCTGGGCACTTTGGACATTGCTGGACTTTGCTTTGGGAACCAAGACTGAAACTGGGAAGACTCCTACTGCTCCTGGTCTTGTCGTCCTGCCAGTCTTCTGTGACTTCTGTGCCTTTGCTCTATACAGGTTCTTCTACCGGCCTGTGGACATCCAAGACACCCGAAACAATCTGCCTTGAAGTGAAGGAGTCACTTCCCTGCATCTGCAGGCACTGCAACAAAGCTGACCGGTCTGCTGTTCCTGAGCTCCTATGAACTCCGAAAGGTTCAGCAACAAAGGTGGTGGTTCTGCAATCCCTCAAGGCCTGCAATGTCTTCATAGCAAGTTGGAAGTCAGTATCTCTCGTTGGAACCGCTGGAGCAGTGCCCCTGTGCACCATGTTGACTTGCTGTTGCCAAGGCTTGTTGACTGTCTTCACCAGAGATCTTCTGGCTCCAAGAAGCTCCAGCCTCAAGCATCTTCTGCAGCCAAAATCTTCACCTGCACCACATCGTCTGCACTGTGGGCCTTCATCCTTTGGTGAGCTGCTCGAGGTCCTCTTGCGTTTTCTGTGCCTTTAGCCCGTGGGTCCTCTTGAGGGTCTTCTTTGGCTCCAGTGGGATCTCCTCCTTGCTTGGGGCCTGCTCTGATTTACCTGTTTGTGGTGAGTCACTTGGACATTGATGATCCCGACAATGCACCTTTTTCGACTACTACTTTGGTTGCCTTTGCCAAGACTTGTTGATGCTCTTGCCGGACACTGACCCCCTGGCTCTTGCCATCCAATGTGGTACAGCTCATGAACAGCTCCTGGTCTTCCAAAGCATCGCCTGATCTGCACAGCTGCAACTTCAAGTGCACCGTCAACTCACCTGTAGCTTCAACATCAGTGGGCATTCGTCTTCCGTGCCTCCTGGCCACTCCTGAGTGGCATAGACTTTGTCCCCTCTGCTTGCAGGTACCTCTCATCTTTAATCCACCTTTGGGTTACACCGGACTCTTTCACCTTCTTCACCAGCGGCATCTTCACTGCAGTCCTCAATTGTGGTCTACGGAAGTTTCTGACGTTACTTCGCACTTATGCACCGGCTTCCCTGGTGTAGGTATCCTAATTCCTGGGGTATCCAGGGATGAGGTTCCATACTCCCCAGGGTGTCTTCAGGGTCTGCTGGGAACGGTCCTCTTCCTTAAAAACTGCAACCGCGTCTTATCCATTGACTTGTATCAAGTCGGCAGTCGTGTTCCCACTCTGCACACAGCGTCCGTGGGGTGCCTGGGTTCTTACCTTGGGTGGTTCCTTGGTCTCTGACTATTCTACGTCTTCTGGGTCCAGTCTCTACTTAGGTCGTGGTTCTCATTCCACTATTTTAGTATATGGTTTGGTCTCCCCCTGGGGACCACTGTGTATTTGTGCTACTTATGTGTTTGTCGGACAACAAAGCCCTTGGATCCGGAATCCGAGACACTTCCACCTAGTGGTCTCTTTTCTCCCTTACAGCTACCTGGTTCTGAGGACGCGGAGGAGCATGTCCAAGCATGCAGCTGGCCCTTTAAGGATTCCGTGAACGATGATGCACACACCTCCCGGAGGCCGGACGATCCGCACTCAGAAAGCGATATCAGCTGGAAAGGAGTGGAAGTGTGTGTCCAATTCCGGAAGGGAGAGCGAGCAAGCAGCGGGACCCCTAAAGACGCCGGAGGACGACCGCTGTTGGAAAGGAGAAGCAGAGAGCAAGAGGATTGTCTACCGAAAGAACCCCGGGACTTCATGGAGGACGCACCGCCCCGCACCGCCACGGCCCAGGAGGGTTGTGGCTTCAACAGGTGAGTGATTGCATAAGGGGATCCTGGTGTCGGGTGCGAACGTCTGTACCAATTCCTACGGAGGTTAATCGCACCACACCGAGTCGGTCATATCTTATCACCAGTCGGACATGCACTCTGTTTCCTCCCCTTACCTCCCTGGTGATGGATATCCCTTTCCACACCTTGTGCCTTAGGTGGTGTTGTACCCCTCACTCCTTCTCCGCATTACTGGTCCCTACTCTCGCACTAACGCTAGTGCTTTATTTCTTTTCTTTTTGGGTTGCTCTGGACATCTCAAGTATTGGATCCTAGGACGAGGTGACGAGTACGTCTGAAGCAAGACGGACCCTAACAAGGAATTCACACAGGACTCTGGCTGCAACCCCATTTGTTTATTTTATTGAAAATAAAACCTGATTCAAGCATCAAAATCGACCTTCTCTTTTGGGCTTTCTTTGGCAAAACCTTTACAGTGTTTTATTATCAAACTATTGTGGTTATAGCTCCGGGTAGGAGATATTGCAATGTGTTAGTGAGTGATTATAATAAATGCATATTTTTATAACCACACTGAGTGGTTCTTTTTCACTTAACCTACACCATAAGATTAAGTAGTGGTAAAACAAGCTGCTTTATACTCCCGGACTAAGCCGAAAGCTGCTCTCCATAGCTGCCACTCAGAGTGCTTTCTAAGGTAGTCTAAGAGCAATAAAATAAACATAAGCATTATCTGCATTAGTGCAGGGTGCTACACTTACATATGTGAGCACCATATAATAATCCAGACTCCTACAGCCCTGCCTCTCTTCTCCTTTATATTTCATTTAGGCTAAGCCTGATTGTGTAAGGCAGCTTCCATGTCTTCTTTGAAGGACAAAGGACGACGTAAGTGAACAAACTCCTCCTTGATCTCATCTTTGAGACATCTTCTGGATCAGATTTGCAAAGCATGTTGAACCCTCTGGGCTCTGCAGCTAGACGTCTACATTTGCTACATATTACATTACATCTGGTAACCCTTATTGGATTTCACAATGTGTCTCCTGTGTGGAATATTGTACCTTGGGTTTCCAAACCTTCAACAAAATTCACAGAGAAACTGGATGTAATTATTTAGTATAACATAAGAGGAGGCTACGAAGGGCAAACAGTCAGACAGCGAATCAACTAGCCTATCTTACTCCTGGCCAACAAGAGTGGCATAGAACGGAAGATAAAATGGACTATCGGGGCATTTAGAAATTAACTTATCTTCTCTGTATTACCATAAATCGCAGGGCTCCTGCAGGCACATAGGGCAAGTCTAGTGAACCAAAGATTCCTGTACAGCGGCACTCATTTCTTAAACATATTAATTTGGCATTCTGTTGCTGTATAGTGGCTTAGAGGTCATGAGCTGAGTCCATGGTCACTGGACAGACAAGAGAAAGTTGGCATTACAATCTGTCAAAAGGTGGTTGTGACGTCAGTCTCCTGATCTGGGAAAGCTTGGCCCTGAGGAAGAGGCCATTCCCTTCTGCAGACACGGTATCAACAGATGGTAAATAAACCTGCCACTGGCAAGTGCTTCAAAAAAAGAAATCACTGCTGGTGGAGAAAAAAGCTGTGGCAAAAACCTTCAAGATGAAAAAGCAGGGACAAGATGATGATGATCACTGGGCAAATATGTGGAGAATTCTTATGAAGCAAAGCAGCAAAATTAGCAGCCGTAAATATATAGCAAAACAGTAACTCCAAACTAGAGTTGCTATAGCATTTGTGTTGCACCCTCTCGAAGACCAACACTGTATGTATGTATGTATGTATGTATGTATGTATGTGTGTGTGTATATATATATATATATATATAAATATAAATAAATAAATATATATATATGAAATGCTGATTTCTTACGGGCAATTATTTTTGGGAATTACGCAGGTAACAATATAACTGTTAGAAATGTACATGCAGTTGGGAACTATAATTCCTTTTAAATGTAAATATATGAATTGTTGTTGTTTCAATGACATTTTACTATATTTTTTCATAATGAAAGTATTTAAACATTGAAGCAATATGAAATATTTATATTTCTCTGATGTTCCCCTACATATCAATATAATATATTGGTGAAATTAACATGCTGTATTCCCAGTACATAAAGGACATTATGTCCTATATTACTAAAACAAATGTCCGTTTGAACTCTATAATTTGAAATGGTATCAGTCTGCCATTGGTCACCTGCACTTTAAAATGCCGTTTTCTATCTCCTTGACATGACATGTGATCAAGCCTCGGCTGAGGTGAAACGCGTCATGGCGACTTGTGGGCTTTTATTTATGCACAAATAAATGCACTGAAAAAGATCAGCACGGAGTTGGTGGTTCCATTCTAATTTTCGTCTATCCTTTGGCTTGCCTAGGCTTTTCGGAACTTTTTGAAATACAAATTGTACCTGGTAGCCTCCTGGGTACGAGTGGAAACCCCTCCTCATCTGTGGCGAGAAACGGCAGGAAGCAAGTGGTTCCGTGACCCGGAGCCGGATATCATACTCCGATAGGAGGAAGCCGTGAGAAGCCCCTGCGAGTAAGCACACGCCCGATCGGGACTGAAGGAGCCGAGTATCTGAACGAGATTGGGATACAGCGGCAACCGTGTCAAGGTAGGGTGGCGTACGCATAGCGCTGTGAGGAGAGTGCTTGGATTAGCGTCAGGATTGCCTGTAAACGCTAAGACCAGAATCGTTCAGTACAGCATTAATCTAGCCATACACAGCAATGTCTGCCGCCTTGTTAAGGATTAGAGCACAGGCTGCCCAGTCTGTTTTTGTCACCCCGGCTGGGGGGGCCACGGCACCAATTCCACATGGGCAAGATGAGGGCAATACGAGTCCAACAGCCAGGGACTTGTTTCGTAAGCTGGAAAAATTGACGAAAAAAGAAACGGCGAAATGGTCGGAACACGAATCGCTAACACGCTATCTTGCAGTAGGGCGTGTCCCGAGAGGTCTTCGAAGTTCCCTTGCGCCTAGCTATGAGGACCCGGATCCTTGTATGCTTGAAGATTGGGCCACCGCCAACCTGGAATACTCTGCGAGATTGTCAAATATGCGGAGAAGGACAGAAATAAATTACAAGCTGAAATCGAGAAGGTTGAATCTGAAATACAAGATCTGGGGGCAGATGACAATGTGAAAAAGATGCGTGAAGAGATGGAAGCCCGCCTCAACAAAGAAGAGGAAATAATAAAAAAGCGGAAAGCTTTTAAATTCGAAAGGGACAGACTCGACTACTTAAATGGGCACATCTTCACCTTCGCCCGGAGATTTGACAATGTCAACACTCGGGTAAGGACTAGGAAACAGGGACACGGTGCGCAGGGGGGCCAGAGTTCGGCATCTTCTGTAGAATTGAGTTCCACCGAGGGCAGCGACCTGGAAGGTGACTTGAGAAACACGCCGGCATTGGGGTTTACTGCACTTACCCCCGCACAAGAAGTGAACCGCCTGTGCGAGGCGCGTCGAGATACCCTGAGGCCAAGAGTCAAGTTTACAGTGGCAAACAAAGGACCAACCGCAAACGGCTCGAGCGGAGGAAACGTCACAACGCAAAGTGGCGACAAAAAGAACAACCAGAGAAGATGGAACAGCAGAAAACGGGGACAACAACAGGGACCCCCTCAATAATTAATCTAACTAACACAGTGCTAACGATGAAGGAAATTAGCATTTTGGGCCTAGGACTATCCTTCTGCCCTCCTAGAAATTTTGACTATAGCAATACTAGGTTGGATGTCTATCGTTTTGTAAGAAAACTTAAATTAACGAAATTCCATCGACTCCAACCGCGCAGAAAGGAAACAACAATGGAGACACAAAGTCCTTCTCTTCTAAATGTGGGGGATGGTCCATCTTTTGAAGATATTTGGAACTTATGTGAGGAAGGGTCAGATACTACAACAAGGCCAATACAAACTAACATTTTGGGTGCTGGGATCAGTACCACATGCTTCAAACCTAAATCTACGTTTAACCCCATTTCAACACATGACAATTTGGATATTTATCAGGATCTAATTGTGGAAGACCTATCGAAACTCTATGTTGCAACCAATAAGAGCAGCCAAGCGATTGCAAGACAAAATCAAAATTACAACAATTTGATTAAGAAACTAAAATCAAATGAAAAGGTGGTAGTTAAACAGGCGGACAAGGGGGGCAATATTGTCCTCTGGGAGCGGGATCTTTACATCAAAGAAGCAGAAAAACAGCTGGGTGATACCGCTTGTTACCGCAAAACTAACATCTCTATCATTAAAGAAGCTTGGAGAGAACAACATTCCAAACTTATGGCTTGGCGCAGCAGTGGTCTGATTTCACAGGATGAATTCAAGTTCCTGAAAAAGGATTTTCCAGTCATCCCTACATTTTACCTTCTTCCAAAGGTTCACAAGGATGCTACAGCTCCACCTGGCAGACCTATAATATCCGCCATTGACAGTTCTACTGAGAATGTCTCGAGATATATTGATTATTTTCTCCAGGAGTGGGTAAAAGAACTAAATTCTTATGTGAGGGACACTACGGATTTTTTATGCAAACTGTCTGAAATAACTTGGAGTGAAGAATATTTACTCATAACTCTAGACATTTGTTCCCTATACACATCCATCAAACATATTGACGGATTGAGAGCTGCAGAGTTCTATTTGAACAAACGCCCATTACACAATGTGCATCATAACAAAATGATCATGGGAATGTTACAAATGTGTTTAGAGCAAAATTTCTTTACATTCAATGGGCAGGCCTACCAACAGTTGAGAGGTGTTGCCATGGGGTCCTGCTTCTCCCCCAGCTTCGTGTGTCTGCACATAGGGGCTGTGGGAGGAGCGGGTCCTCATGGGTCAACACAAGGAGATCATGGAACAGCATGCTATGATGTATCTAAGGTATATAGACGATCTCTTCTTTGTTTGGAGAGGCTCTGAGGAGAGTGCCAGAAATTTCATTGAACAATTGAATGTGAATGATATGAATCTACAGCTCACTTCCAACATCAATAAGAATACAGTCAATTTTTTAGATGTGGAAGTGTATGTTAGTGGAAATTGTATAGAGACCAGATTGCACAGGAAAAGTACTGCAGGCAATACGCTATTACACGCATCCAGTCACCACCCTCGCCATCTCATCCGCAGCATCCCCTATGGGGAGATGTTGCAGTTGAAACGCATCTGTAGCACCGCATCTGAATGTGCGCTTGCTCAAGATTTGTGTAAGAAGAGGTTTTTGGAGAGAGGATATAGCAACAAATTGATTGATGATGCCATAACAAAAACTGCTAAATTATCACGAAACCAAGCACTGAATTCTTCCCAAAAATCCACTAAGATTGGTAAGGAAGAGGAACAAGTGCAATGCAGGGCGATAGTAACCTACAGCCAACAACATGCAGACATCCGTAAAATTTTCACCAGAAATTGGAACTTGGTGCAGGGGGATCCAGTCATTGGTAAATTGGTAAAGGGTAGACCCGACATAACCTTTCGTAAATCCCCATCCATGGCCAATGCATTGGTTAGTAACACCTTGGACACCCCCAAAAAATGGTGGGATCGCATCACTGGTTTCAAGAAATGCCAAACATGCAAGGCTTGCAAACATGGCATTAACAAAACCCACTACAATAGCCCATTCCAGGAAAAACCCATCATGATCACTAAACAATTGGGGTGTAAAACTGAATTTGTGGTGTACGTACTGCAATGCCCTTGTGGTTTGCAGTACGTGGGGAGTACTCGACTTCCCGCCCATAGACGTATTTTACAGCACCTACGGGCAATTACGGGGAAGGATCAGTCATACCCAGTTGCGAGACATTTTGAAAGCTGTCACAAAAGCGACCCAAGCTTGCTTCAATACTATTTAATAGATTCCATCTCACCACTAAAAAGAGGAGGAGACAGAGACGGTAAATTACGTCTTTTAGAAACGCGTTATATCATAGAACTTAATAGTAAGCAGCCTGGGGGACTTAATATTAGTGAGGACTTGTACACATGCCTTTAAAGCATTAGAATTGTTCAAAAATTATAAAAGAAAATAACTGAATACATCTATATATAAGAGCAAATAGGAAACAGATGAACAACACAATATAGAAATAATGTCTTTGTGGTCAAATGAAACAGATTGGGCAACTTGTCGCAACAGATTTTAATGTTTATCACTTGCACTTTGAACCTGATAAAAAACCTTTGGTTTTTCCCATATTGAGGCATTTTGGCTGAGTGTCACCCTAACTAGATTGGTAGACAGATATTTAACTTTTGGATAACCCACTGGGGTGTCAATGAAATGCTGATTTCTTACGGGCAATTATTTTTGGGAATTACGCAGGTAACAATATAACTGTTAGAAATGTACATGCAGTTGGGAACTATAATTCCTTTTAAATGTAAATATATGAATTGTTGTTGTTTTAATGACATTTTACTATATTTTTTCATAATGAAAGTATTTAAACATTGAAGCAATATGAAATATTTATATTTCTCTGATGTTCCCCTACATATCAATATAATATATTGGTGAAATTAACATGCTGTATTCCCAGTACATAAAGGACATTATGTCCTATATTACTAAAACAAATGTCCGTTTGAACTCTATAATTTGAAATGGTATCAGTCTGCCATTGGTCACCTGCACTTTAAAATGCCGTTTTCTATCTCCTTGACATGACATGTGATCAAGCCTCGGCTGAGGTGAAACGCGTCATGGCGACTTGTGGGCTTTTATTTATGCACAAATAAATGCACTGAAAAAGATCAGCACGGAGTTGGTGGTTCCATTCTAATTTTCGTCTATCCTTTGGCTTGCCTAGGCTTTTCGGAACTTTTTGAAATATATATATATATATATATATATATATATATATATATATATATATATATATATATATATATATATATATATATATATATATATCTCACTCACTCCACCCCACTCCACCTTCATTAAGGGCTGAAAAAGGCCAAAGCCTACAAAAAGAGAAAGAGATGCCATAATAATCCAATATTGCCCCAGTGTGTGACCGACACCAATGTGCAACTTCTCAACTCCACCATGACAGTGGAAGAGGATCCCAACCCCAAGCTACAGTAACTAACCACCCAATCCACTCCACTCAGAGCACCTAAGCAGGTAAAAAACCTCACTGTGAGTTCCGCACTGATAACGTAACAGTAGCTTGGTGCCCGCGGTAGGGACGCCACTGCCCAACATCCACCGGTTTCTTGTAAAACTCAGCAGACACACCTGTGATTCAATAATCTTTGGAATTTAGAATCTCCTGCAAACTTCCCTCTGACAGGATAGCCTTGTTGGACATATGCTTTAAACCTCAGTAGGTCCACCCGTGCCTCCTACATTCCCATCTTTACCCACCGTGCAATCGTTGAGGAATATAATCCTCAACGTTAGCAAAAGATATTAAGAGCTGTTTAACTCAAAAATCTGTTGGTCATTCACTTGCAAACATTAATTAACAAATAAGGATATTTCTCTAAATTTGTTTAAAACATTGCATCAGACACAGTCTTTGTTCTACTCCAGACCTCAAAAGGAACATCATCCAAGTAACAGGAACTATTACCCAATGCCAAACCTTTAATCAACCATAAAAAAAAAAGTAGCCACCTTCAGGGACAAGGGACAATTTCCTTAAACCTAGATCTCTAGCCATTCACCATGCTTCAAAAAGACGAAGCACCTTGCTAACATCCCACGAACCTTCATACCTTTTCTTTTATGGTCTCTTTAAACGTATACCCTTCATAACTCTACAAACTAACACATCCTGGCCGATAGATGTATTCTGAACCAAAGAGTGTCCTGCTGCTATAGCCAATTTAACACAAATTACTGTTCTGTAACATAAGCCTCTATCAAAAGCTCTGCCAAATATGTTGCTATCTCTAGAACAGTTGGCTCTGTGGGACCCAACCCCCTTTCCATGCACCAACTAACCCAAAGCTGACAGGCTCCTCTATACCTAAACTTTCGTCTTGGTGCCCATGATGTGCCAAGAAGCTCTGAAGCCTTATCTCAGAGTCCTGTGTATCTTGCAGACTGCCTTACAGCAATCCTTGCACAACTAGCACTAACACAGCTCTTCCACTGCCAACTCTATTACTTCCGGGTAACCATGTCTGGGAAACATATTGTGGGTATTTAAGACAACATTACATTTCAGTTGCCTCCACTTCATCAGAATCATTATGAACAGGAGAAAAGCATTCCCCTCCCTCATGATCCCATCTTGTTGAAATGTGTCTATTGCCCGAGCTTAAGGATCAAACAATTCATGTGTTGCTATGTCTCCTAAAAACATTGTTCTCATGTCTCCTGAAATTTTAATCAGGAACCCCATCCTACATCGCTTACATTGAATTCCAGAACAAAGTCAGACCTTGTGTCAAAATCGTGTGCCCATTCCATTCCTCTAGATTCTTCAGCTACGAAACTAACTGTCATCACTACCACTGACAACTCCACCCTGGCACCATACCAAAATCCTTTCCACAAACCACTTATTTTACTACCTGAAATAGCCAAACCCTGATAAAAGCAACCTATCTTTTCATTCACCAGTCACGCGCCAAAAGGTTTCCGTTTATTTCATTTGGAAATATGATCCCACATCTTTTTGTTTTCAAAAAACAGTTGGCCCCATCCAAAATGGTGCAAACTCTCACGATGTTAGATTCATGTGATGCTGATGAAGTCACTCTTCATCCTCACATTAAATGCTCTCATGAACATTTAAGACTATCAATGGCCAAATCGTCTCGCTTTGTGCTCCAACTCATACAGACCCGAAGCCCCTGAGCGTCTAGATTAACAATGCTCGCACTCACACCAAATGGTAGGTGCAGCCCTCGTAAAGAGAAAAATAATGTACCATGTGATTATTGAAACCACTCATTAAAAAAACATACCTAAGAAAATGGGTCTCAATCTATCTAAATGTAAATTGTCAACTCTAAGCAAATGCAGTAAACCAAACCTAATGTCCCTATAAGGGGGAATCGTGCTAGCCTTTAAATATAAACTCATTCATACTACTACTGATGACACCATTCCAATTTTTTTCGTTTTTTTAAAAACTCACGTTCAATTGAATGATGATAAAAGTACTTATCTTGAAGGGAGGACTATAACAAAGAGGTTAAATGTTGAGGGGTTGCATGTAATGAGAGGTTTGGACATTGTAACTCTATTATATTCGGACTGTTACTCTTGTTAAAGTTCTTTAAAGTTCTGTAGATGAGTAGCATTAAAGAGTTCATGCATAATGAATGGCTCAAATCCTGCAATGGTGAAACAAGTAGTATGCAGTTCCTGGGAGGGGCTGAGCGATGGATCAGGCAGGAGGGGGGTGGTTGTTGTGGGTGGGGGGGGGAAGCTCCAGGTGAGGAATGAGAGACAGTAGTGGGGTAGCTCCTATAAGGAGCAAGGGCCATCACACACCCCGAGAGGTGTCATGCTTCATCATTGGGCAGCTCCTCGTTGGGCTGGTCCTGCAATGCCTAACTGGCCACGCAGAGGGGCTCTTTGCCAGAGGTCTTCTCTGTTTGCTGTCATGAAACCAAAAATGGGGCGGGCGTAGAAGTGGGAGTGAAAAAGTGCATCTAAAAATAGCTATGGGATTCCAAAAACAGCTTTATTCATTGGATACCGATGCTATGGTTAAAAACGACTGTGAAAGTCTTGGCTGGTGAGGAAAATTAAACCTGCTGCACTTCAAAGTGATGTGTGAATGGTGGAAATGGTCGACATGTTTCATGCACAAGATATCTAGAACATTACAGGGATAAGTAATCACAATATACAATGATCAGTGATATTTATATGTCTACATGTCTTTGTATTTTCACTACAGGTTTGAAGCGTCACCCATGTTTTATACTGATTTCCACTAAGGCATGTTTTGGGGTGCAATACTCCTCCAACCTACTATATTATGAGTATTTATCCCTGTAATTCACCTCTCTTTTTCCCTCAAGGTGTTTGTCAAATGATAGACAGTTTTTTACACTCACTTCCACTTGCACTTTGGATTACGACACAAGTCCAGACCACAGGGAACGTAATCATTTAGTACTCCTTCCGACCGTCCCCATTAGAGTAGATGAGGATCCCCTGGTCCTGATGAAATGCCATAAATCCTACTGGATCTCTTGGGCATGAAACATGTCTACCATTTCCACCATTCACACATCTGGAGCTTCCTCACCCCCCCCCCCCCCCCCCCCACTAAATCCCCCCCTCCAAGCCCGCTCCATCGCTCAGCCCCTACCAGGAACTGCATACTACTTGTTTCACCACTATTCTTAAGGACATGAATGCTGGACCTCCCAAGCCCCAGTCCCTCCATTTGTGAATAATTCAAATCCTGCAATACACTCTTCCTGTGAACACCTTGGAAAAGTTTGGATATGCTCACTTGGTACAGTTCCATCTAGGTATTTATGCAATTCCTCTTTCGAAGTCCATCAGCTGTCACTTCACTGAGTACCCACTATACGGTGCTCATGTGCCCTTGTAGATGCAGACTTGGATCTTACACATCCATGTTCTTTAAAAATCCTCTGCCTAAAAGCAAGCTATGTAAAAATGCCTTAGCAGTGAAGTAGCACACTAGATGTATATCACAAAAGACCAAACATATACCTTTATGCACATTCAATTACTCCTTCTTTATCCATCAGGTTTACATGGTCACCCCAGCCCTCTTGGACATATCTTAATTTCAAGGATGTTAGTATGTGGTACATGTATAGTGCAGCCCTATCTAAAAGGCAGCCGAGCACTTTATATGTATAGCATAAACCTATATAAAAGGTAGTGAAATGCTGTAAAAATTAAGTCAATGAGTGACTGGAAACAGGGTTCTGGGAGTAAAAGATGACTATTACTTAATTGCTATGTGGTGTTCTTTAAAGAATGGTGCCTTCAGCTCTTTCCTAAATTGGAGCAAGGTAGTGGCGGTCAAGGTGGACAGAGGGATTGATTCAGATTCTGAGCGCACTGATGAAGAAGACCAATTTTTGTTTTCTGTTTTGCGCTTCTTTGCCTTCAGTCTTATGCTGTCCTCACTGTGGGTGTCTAACGGATGGTGAGCCAGTGGTTTAGACAGACAGGGGTGCAGGTAGTGATGTCCATGTGAGTAATGCTTCTTGTTTGAAGATGGTGATACAACCAAGTTCTTCTGACTGGCATACATGCTAGTCTACACAAAATGGGACAATTTTGTAACACTGGTAAAATATGTAGAATTATTTAAAATCTTCCATTTCACAAATGTAATAATTTATTTCGTTGCTCAAATATTTCGCCTTCCTGATGCAAAACATTGTATGAATTTTACCTGATTTCTCTCAGACAAGTTTTAAAAAAATGTTTTTTCATCTATTTTATAGGCTTCTTCTCTTGTTGGTTGAGTGTAATAATACTTGGTAAAATTAGTACTATTATTTTAGCTAATAGCAACTTTCCTTATTTACGAAGCTTAAAAATGGGGAAAGTGTCCTGTAAAGTACTACCTAAAAACAAGTTAATACCTCAACAGCTTCCTCATTTAACTCATCTCTCTACCTATCTGAAAGCAATAGCAGACACATTTTTGCGCTGACGTACGTTTGATTCTGTGGACCCCATGCCGACTTGTATCACAACAAAATAATAATTATAATTATATATTGAATAAAGTACCCCTCCCATTCAATATAAGGAAACTGCAAGTCGTTGAGTAGTTCGGTGTCTATATTAGAGGAACATGGCCCAAAGCTGATTTCCTTTACACGTCACTGAACTCCAAGGTGACTTCCAATATACTTTTATCCTACATTTGATGATATTTTATTCCTTATATATATGGTAACACCATCAGTCTGCAAAGTGCTTAAATCCTTCGTGTCTTGCTCCTTCATATCAATCAATCATTTGTATAGCGTGGCAAATCACCGATGAGGGTCTCGAGGCACTGGAGCTGTTGTAGCTGCGTGGAGGTTGATTATTCAAATGAAAAGAAATATCAAAGAGAAAGTGTGTTTGTAGATATGAAGAATAAAAGCGGTACCCGTAGTGCGAAATTAAATTTACCAAAAACCACTTCACAATTTTTGCTAATTTTTTTTTGATCAGTTTCATTGAAATCAGATTTTTAAAAACTCTGTAGCTCAGAAGTAGTAGCTTACAGAAAGATTTTTTCGTTCCTGTAATGAACCATGACATGCAAAAAGTAAACATACTGCAATAATCTCACCTTTTTAATTTTAGGCAAACGTATCATACCAATGAGAAGTGGCTAACTTTAGCTGTAATGTTTTTTGTGACATGCCTTTCACCTTGGCTGCTTGACTCTGGAAGAAAGCATTATGAGGTCAACAACTCAACTGTAATAAATTATTACAGGTTTAAAAAAGAAACTAGAGACAGAAGGTTATACTGGGATTGCAGACTTCTGTGTATTGTAATAATAATAACTTGTTTTTGTATAGTGCTTAAGACCATATGTTTGTAGTTTCTAACAGCTAGACCCATGTCTGATGAGGCACAGGATCCGTGACTCCCATTACTCTGCCTAAACCTGTCACGGTCACAAGCACCCAAAGAAAGGCAAGACAGAAAGTTAGATCCTAGACTGTTCATGATACACTCTTATCGCTTGGTATGCCTGGATTTTGTTTTTGCTGAAGATGAAACAGTGCATGTAAAAAAAAAGACCAGATGAGCAGACAGATAAAAGGCGAAATTTATGGAGTCAAGAAAAGAAACCAGTGGTATAAAACACGGTTTTTACTGTAGGGCTATGTTTTGCCTAGTAAGAAATAGTTTGGGCCCCGAGGTAATTGCTAGTCTGTCTGCACTATTTGCGGAAACCTGGCGCTCTTCCAGCTGCATACAGCGGGCCTGCCAGACGTCACTCATTTCGGCTCAACCTCCCCTTTTCTGACATTCCACGAGATGGAAATTCCATCGGTCTCTTTCTCCGCGCCCTGAGATTGCAGCGAGGCAAAATGGTTCCCTTCACGCTGACATTCCTGAGTGACATATCTCCCTCGCATCTACGCGAAACCCTCTGTTCGCAGTAATAGGGGATTACGGGAATTAAAGGGCGGGAGTTAAATCAAAATATACACGCGACCTTTCGGCTGGATGCAAACTCGGCGAGGCTGGTTATGTGTGGTTGTGTGTGCGCCAAGCGTACTACATACCCGCATTGACGGACATAATTTAGAACACTGAGGTTTGGTATTGGACTAACTGCAAAGTGGCACACATTGTATGGCTACCGTCACGTGTAAGCGTAGCCGATATTGTACAATTCGCTCCCATAACCTGTCAGTCCCATATAAACACCTCATCATTTTTATGCCATGCGGCTGTACATGGAAATGGGAATAAGGTTAATTACAAAAATATATATATTATGTTAAAATTCAAAACAGATAAATAATCAACTAACGTGTGAAGAATTAAATATTTGAGTAAATAGAAATACATATATCAATGTAAATGAAATACAGCTCTACAGCACTGAGGAATTTTTTTTTTTAAATCTTAATGCGGGTCATGACAACACTGCCTGAGACACCACGAAAACACCTTGCAAATGGATCACTGGAGTGTTCATCACCCATTCATCATACACAGTAGCGGCTTGGGGGGGGTAGCTGACAGGAGGTAGGTCTGCCCCCACCCCTCCCTGCAGATTGGGTGGAGAATTGTGGCTCAATGGTTAGAGCGGCAGACCCTGATGCAGAGGTCTGGCTCGGGACGAGGGTTCAATTCCTGCCTTGGCTGGTCTCGGCGGATCTTGGGCTCATAATTCCTCGGACCTGATTTCTCACCTCGGTGCCTACTCTAAGCATGGGTCCCACGCTGCAACTCTGGGCAATAGCTTGCTTAGTCTCCACAATGGCCCCCTACAGCGCTAGGGATGCCTGGTTGCACCCTGGGGATGCCCAGGAGTGGACATTTCACAGGGAAAAACCAGGAAGGGTTCCCATACATTATTCCCATACATTATTATTTGTATGAGTACAGCGCCAGGACACTCAGGAGTATCAGTGCGCTTTACAAGTACAGCTACATTTACACATTTAGAAAAATTGTACCCTACTCGTTGTTTTTCCGGGAAGACGAACGCGGAGGAGAAACGCCCTGCGAATACGCGACATTTTCGCTTTGGCGATGGAACTTATCATGGCTCCTAAAAGCTCTTATTAAACGTGTCCAACTGATTTCTAAATGGAACTTTTGCACAAAAACTACATGGACCAATCTTCGCATCTACAATTTTAGAGGCTTCAAGGACTAATGGTTAAAAGCCCGACTTTTAATTATTGATTCGTATGAATCTACGCCACTCACCATACCAATTTTCTTTGCCTTGAAAAAGCCCGCGGAGGGCGAAACGCACGTCGGCTGTGACGATGTGGCAAGAAAGAAATCAATAAATAAGAATACTGAATATTAATGGACTTTGTACTCTTTGAATATCTTTGTGGACTCGAAGAACATTGACATTATTGGATGATCTGATTTGAATGTCAATTGGATAAAAGCAACGAGTGGGGATGTGCACTGGTACAATTTTTCTATTTATATGGTTCATGAAACTCTACCACACTTTGAGTGGGTAGAATATCGTGGCTAAATTGCTTAAGGGTGAATAAGCATGTTATCAGTTGAGCACTCCTAGAATGGTGATCTAATTCTTACTGTATATACCAATAACAAGGGAAATATTCAATATTGATGTGCTGATCGTAGTAAGCAAATTCACCTTTTGTTCTTTTGTGGATACATTTACACATTTACATTGGGAGGGTGGTGCAGTGACCAGGGGCAGCTCCTCCACTAGGGCGGAGGAGCGTCGCCCCACGGTTTTCTCACACTGCGAGAAGGAGAAACATAAAATGATAATAACTCTCAGTTATTATTATTTTATGTTTGGTTGCTGGCGGGTGGGTGGGCAGGGAGAAGTGACGTGCCCACTCCTGAGTGCGCAAAGACTGTTTGATCAGCCCTCTAAGTCCTCCCAAACCAGTAATGTGCACTCTTCCCTACTCAATGCAGCCTGCATGGAGATCATGGCCTTCCCATAAGCCCCTTGCTGGGCCCCATCCTGGCCAATCACAACGCTGATTGGCTTAGGGGATGGAGCCTGGCTGCCTGCTTCCTGTTCCTACAAGAGGCAGGAGAGCAGGAGTCCAGAAGATGCGGGCCCGGCTGGCGGAAAGGTAAGTTTAAATGTTTATTTTTTTATTTTTTATTAAATGAACCACCCCGTGCGACCTCCGCTGCGACCCCCCCTCTCTGCACAAAATGTGGTGGTATTATGATGGAACTTTGTGTGACACGAGAAACACTAAATTACAGTAGATTGGGCTGCCATAATGAACATGTTTCCTGTGCCTACTCTGGGGAACAGAATATGTATGAGGTACGGATTGCCAGTACCAGCAGATAGAAGTGTGTATGTCACTGAAAAGTGCTATGACTGACTTTAAACAGACTGTTTCTCACTTCTCATATGTTAGAAGCACCCAGGGGGCTGGAACCAACGCTCACCACTGCTCTTGTCTCCCCAGGCTCACTGGATGCTGAAGATGAACTTCTGAATATATTCTTTGAATCAAACATTACAAACCAAACATGGGATTTCATTTGACAGTGCAGAGGGTGGGTTCCTGGAGCAGTGTTTACAAGGAGAACGAGTCTAAAATGGGACCGTATGTTTACAAACCGATCAAACAGATCCCTGGTTTATTATCACTTACCAATTACCACACCTTTACTCGTGGTAGTTGCACCAAGAAGTTTGACACAGACAGGTGTCTTAGAAAAGATAAGTGTGTCACTTTAACAAATAAAAGGGGTATCCTTCACGTGTGGCTGGGCCAAAGCACTAATCCGCAGCCGAAAAACAAATTAAAATCACCACTGTCCACAGATGATTAAACAAGTATTGGCAAAGCCAATAGGTTTTGCCTATGCAAGATCTATTGGCATTGCCAATGTTTTAGACATGCTGCGGGTTGATGTGCAGCATAGCTGAAAATAAAGGAAGCATTATTGTATTGCTTGGGAGAGGCATGGTGTCCCCGAAGCGTCGTCGACTGCACCACTGACCTGCTTGGACACAAGGTGTGGTTGGGGCCAAGCCTGGCAAGTTGCTTTGGGGCCCATCAGGAGAGGGGGGTACAGACCAACCGGAGACACAATTTAAGGTGTGACAAAGGCCGCTTTATTGGAAGCAGGTGCACCCTAACAATGCCACAAACCCTTGGCCTGTGCCGTACAAAACTAGGCCTAACTAAATATGCATTACCTAACAACCCCCACCCCCACCCCTAAAATGGTTCCCCCCGAAGAACAACATACACATAAATGCAAACTGCACCATGCCTGGCTAATTGTTACATACTTGTCATATGTACACTTCCACCCCCCCTCAGTCCAGGAACACCTCAGTCCTCATATCCTGACCCCTGCCCCCCTAGACTAGGAAAAAGCGCCATTAAAGCAACCATCACACTAGCACCTGTTCCAGCGACACAAACCCAAACCTACCACCTGCCCTTGGACACACCTGTTCCCAAGAAAGACAACCAGCAGGTACCCATCCCCCCGGAACCTGGCCCCCGCTATCACCCGCCACAAAGCCAGAGCAATATCAACCTGAGGCCACCCTCCAAGGTCCTGCAATATAGGGAGGGTGGGAGGGCAAAATCGCCCCTGCCTAACCACCGGCTGCCGTGTCACTGTCCCTAAAATGGTGGACAGTGACCTGACATGGCCGGCTAAGTACCCCCACAAGCCCAAGGAGCCCAATACCAGCCCAATTACAGCCCAACGGCAGCCCAACCAGCCCAACCAGCCCAAAACAGCCTAGCCCCAATCTCCTGCCTGTCAACCCCCCCTCCCCTCTCCCGGGCCCCAAAACTCCCCGGGAGGCAAGCCTCCATCCGGTCGGCCGCCCCCCGCAAAGCCCCATTGGGGCCCATCAGGAGAGGCGGGGGTACAGACCAACCGGAGAAACAATTTAAGGTGTGACATAGGCCGCTTTATTGGAAGCAGGTGCACTCTAACAATGTCACAAACCCTTGGCCTGTGCCGCACAAAACAAGGCCTAACTAAATATGCATTACCTAACAACCCCCACCCCCACCTCTAAAATGGTTCCCCCCGAAGAACAACATACACATAAATGCAAACTGCACCATGCCTGGCTAACTGTTACATACTTGTCATATGTACACTCCCCCCCTCAGTCCAGGAACACCTCAGTCCTCATATCCTGACCCCTCCCCCCCTAGACTAGGAAAAAGCGCCACTCGAAAGCCCACTACGGCTTTCGACCCCCCCTTAGGACACCTGCACCCTCGGATACCTACGCACCCCATAGCCCAGTCCGCTGCCCCAGTCAGCTGCACAATATATAACTCCATCCCACACTGGGACCACTGGACACCGTCCTCCTTAAAGAAAGACAATGCGCCATATCCCACTCCGGGTCTCCAGCCTACCCAAACCCGTCTCACAAACCCCCCCATCTCCCTGCCAATCGTCCTTCTTGTCCTGACAAGGGCCGCCGACCCCTCTGCTCCCCTCCAACCATGCCTAGGGACAAACTCCGCCAAAGGACATCGCACCCCGCCCACTGCTCCCGCATCTCCAGTCAGTCCCATTCCATCCGCTTCACCAGAGCTATCCCCTGACACTGCACCAAATCCGCTCCCCCCAAAATGCATGACCAGCACAGCAGGGCAAACTCCCCCCCCCCGCACAACATTGTTCAATGCCGGAACTAACTTGTGCCAGCGCCGACCCCCCGTCCCCACCAATGACAACCCACAACTGGTCGAATAGCTTCACATTGATGTCTTTGTGTCTGTCCCCTACAACCCCCTCTGCTCGTCTAACAAAGTATGACCAGCACAGCAGGGCAAACTCCCCCCGCACAACATTGTTCAATGCCGGCACTAACTCGTACCAGCACCTATCCCCCGTTCCCCGCCAATGACACGTAACAACTGGCCAATTAGCTCCAAATTGAGGTTCCTGTGCCTGTCCCCCTCAGCACCCTCCGCACTTTTAACAAAGGATGACCAGCACAGCAGGGAAAACTCACCCCACACAACATTGTACAATGCCGGCAACAACTCGTGCCAGCGCCTACCCCCCGTTCCCCGCCAATGACAACGCAACAACTGTTGATTAACGCCAAATTGAGGTTCCTGTGCTTTTCCCCGTCAGCCCTCTCCGCTCTTTAACAAAGGAACGGACCACCATGTAAATGCTCATCGCCACTGCAATTGGCCCCGCCACCGCACCTGCAAAGACACACATGTAAGCAGCGGGCAAAACATTTTTGTCGTCACTCCATGCCTACCCCCGCATCCTGACATAAGTGCGTCCCGACTCTTACGGGTCCTCACCCATACACCGTAGGGCGTGCCGCAGGACCCACAACCTTGAGCCGCCGTTCTCTCACCGTTCCCCCACCGTCCAGAACTTCCACATCCCCCTGTGCCCTCACCCCGCTAGTCTCCTCCCCCAGTCTGCTGGGCACTCCGCCGCCAACCTCCCCGGCCCCAGCACCACCCAGTTGCCTAACCCGACCACAGCGTCCCCACGAACGCAACCGCCGACAGTTGGGCCGCAATCGTCCTTGCGACACTCCTCCGGCCTGTCCCCGTGCCGTCCGCTCAGAACGCATACCTTCCTGCCAAGCCTGTTCGTATGCCTTCCATGTGGGTGTCGCCCCGACGCCCTCACCCAGTGCATGACCCGCGGCCACCCACCGACCAATGCTCCGCTGGCACCGGCGTCTCGACCTCGTCCGCCGCCATGGCTAGCCCACGGAACCTCCGCCACGATGCACGCTATCCAGCGTCCGCAACTTCATTGTCCACCCCCGGCACATGCCGGGCCTGAAACCGAATGTCATGTTCCAAGCACGCCAAAACGCAAACGCGCATCAACTGCACCCCGGAAACCCAGCCGACTGCCCGCGCACCACCTGCACCCCCGCCACATAGATCAACCGGAACAAAACCCGCTTTGCGCGCCAAGTCCTGCGCCCATACCGTAACGGCCACCACCAAAAGGCACAATCCGAGCAAGGCAATACTCCTCCCCCCGCCCGCCAGAGAGCCGGCTACTGCGCTGCGCCCCATCACCCTTACCAGTAAAGGCCGAAACCGCCGACTCTCGCCGCATCTGAGAACCTCGCGACGTCCCCATTCCCAGACCTCCGGCGGCGCTGTCGGCACCCCATTGCCGTCGCGTGCAGCGTTCACGTGCAGCGATCGCGCCGAAGGTGCGCCAAAGGTAAGCCCGTCTACGCCCGTCGGCGCCTGGACCGCGCCCAGCGCCAGACCCCCTGGCCCCTGTACCCCCCTCCCCACCCGCATCTCATACGACGCCTCCACCCTCTCAGCCTTAAACCCCGGCAGACTCCTCAACTGCGTCCAAGCCGCTCCCGGACACATCCATGGACCCTTCTCTTGCCACTCCTGCAAGTTCGACAGCACCAATAACGACTTCTCACCCACGAACACAAAACAAATACCTGACACCAACCTCCTACAATGCATCCTGCTCAACACCCGCTCGGTCCACAAACACGCCATCGACCTCTGGAATCTACTAGACACCATCTCTCCAGATGTCGCCTTCCTAACAGAAACATGGATGAACTCCACTTCAGCCCCAGACATCACCATTGCCATCCCGGAAGGCTATAAGATCATCCGTAAGGACCGGTCCGACCAAACAGGTGGAGGCATCGCCATCGTCCATAAGAAATCCATCCGCATCTCAACCAGCTCAGACGTCAATCTTGCCAACACTGAACACCTTCACTTCCAGATCCACATCGACCCCAAGACCACACTCAGAGGCACCCTCCTCTACAGGCCACCAGGACCCCGTGCACAATTCAGTGAGGACATCACGGACTTCATCACCCCACACGCCCTCCCCTCCGAGGATTACATTCTTTTGGGAGACCTCAACTTTCACCTTGAAAAGAACAACGACCGCAACGCCACCACCCTTCTAGACAATCTCGCCAACCTCGGACTTAAACAACTTGTCACTACCCCCACCCACATCGCAGGTCACACACTCGACCCTATCTTCACCTCCAGCAAACATGTCTCCTTCAGCCACACCACAGCTCTCCTTTGGACGGACCACAGCTGCGTTCACTTTACCTACAACAAGACCACAACCAACAACCATCCTCAACCCACTCTGCTAAGAAACTGGAACAAAATCACCATCGACCAGATCTCCTCATCGCTTCTTCAAAACCCCCCTGCCCACTCCTCAAACCCCGACCAAGCAGCCATTAACCTCACCCAATGGCTATCCAACAGCGCCGACATCCTAGCACCGCTGAAAAAACGTCAAATCAAACTAGGCAGCAAGAAGGCCTCCTGGTTCAACGATCATCTTAAGAAATCTAAGAAACTCTGCCGCTCCCTTGAGAAGGCCTGGAAAAAAGACCCAAACGCCAGCACCAAGGACACCTTCAAAAACGCCACCCGTATTCACCACCAACTGATCAGGAATGCTAAGAAAGCCGCTTTCAAGGACCGTCTAGACAGCAACGCCCACAACAGCAAGGAATTATTCAACATCGTCAAGGAATTTACCAACCCCTCAGACAACTCCAACGACATCACCCCCTCTCAAGCCCTCTGCGACTCCCTAGCCTCATTCTTCCACAACAAGATTGCAGACATCCACAACAGCTTCGACAACCGACCCAAAGACCAACCCACACAACCCTCTGCAGGACCCCCACCCCCCTTGAACATCCTCAATGACTGGAACCCAATCTCCACTGAGGACACCATCCGCCTAATGAACTCTATCCACTCAGGATCCCCCACAGACCCATGCCCTCACCACATCTTTAATAAAGCAGACTCCATTATAGCACCGCACCTCCGAGACGTCATCAACTGCTCCCTCAACTCCGCCACCTTCCCGGAAAGTTGGAAACATGCCGAACTCAGCGCCCTTCTGAAGAAACCCACAGCAAACCCCACCGAACTCAAAAACTACCGCCCTATCTCGCTCCTTCCATTCCCGGCCAAAGTCATCGAAAAAGCTGTCAACAACCAGCTCGCCGCCTTCCCCGAAACCTACAAATCCCTCGACTCCTCACAGTCCGGCTTCCGAGCCAAACACAGCACTGAGACCGCACTCATCGCAGCAACTGACACCATTCGAACTCTGCTAGACAACGGAGACACAGTCGCCCTCATCCTCCTCGACCTCTCCGCAGCCTTTGACACAGTTTGTCATAGCACCCTAATACAACGCCTCAGAAACATCGGAATCCAAGGAAAAGCACTGGAATGGATCACCTCGTTCCTTGCCGGAAGAACTCAGAGAGTCCGCCTTCCACCATTCAAATCAGAAGCTACCGAAGTCATCTGCGGCGTGCCACAAGGATCTTCACTCAGTCCCACCCTCTTCAACGTATACATGAGCCCCCTCGCGGCCATCGCACGCCAACATAACCTCAACATCATCTCCTACGCTGATGACACTCAACTGATACTATCACTCACCAAAGACCCCAACACCGCCAAAACCAACCTACATGAAGGAATGAAAAAAGTAGCCGAGTGGATGAAGTACAGCCGTCTAAAACTGAACTCTGACAAAACTGAAGTCCTTATCCTTGGTACCTCCCCCTCCGCCTGGGATGACTCTTGGTGGCCAGAGGCCCTTGGAAAAGCACCCATCCCGACGGACCACGCACGGAACTTAGGTGTCATCCTGGACTCCTCACTCTCTATGAACAGACAAGTCAACGCCGTCTCATCTTCTTGCTTCAATATTCTTCGTATGCTCGAAAAAACATTTCGCTGGATCCCCACCGAAACTAGAAAAACGGTCACCCACGCACTGGTCACGAGCCGCCTGGACTACGGAAACACCCTATACGCCGGTACCACCGCAAAACTCCAGAAAAAACTCCAACGCATCCAGAACGCCTCAGCCAGACTCATACTAGACATCCCGCGTAAAGACCACATCTCCGGACACCTGAAAAACCTCCACTGGCTCCCCGTTAACAAGAGGATTACTTTCCGCCTCCTAACCCACGCACACAAAGCACTCTACGAACTTGGACCCGAATGCCTCAACTCACGACTCTCCTTCTACACCCCCTCCCGCCACCTACGATCCTCCAACCAAGCCCTTGCAACTGTACCTCGCATCAACAAAACCACCATGGGAGGCAGATCCTTCTCCTACCTGGCAGCTAAAACCTGGAACTCACTTCCCACTCACCTTCGCCTCACTCAGAACCACCTTACATTCAGAAAGCAACTTAAAACCTGGATATTCGACAAGTAATTCCGGGTATGTAGCGCGCTATATAAATCACTTGACTTGACTTGACTTGACTTGACATTGAAGCACCCCAGGAAATCCAAGCACATGCGCAAGCGTTCATTCGATCCCTCCGTTGGGCGTACCTGATGAGGCGGTAGCGTCAAAACCCGACCGCGCCAGCCTCAATCGCCGGCGGACGTCTGCTCCGCCCGCCCCACGCGGCATGCGAAAATCAGATGGCCCCAATAGCCCCTGCACTACCCCACCGTCACCGTCCGCCTGGCCAGCGTGTCTCCCACCAGTGTTACCACCACCGTCCACTCATTTCCCGGTAGGCGTGATTCCATGGCCGCTGAGTCGAGCTCTATACCGAGAAAGGACCGCACCGTGCTGGGCCATGATTCTTCTCCGGCACCAAGGGGACCCCCCGGTAGCCCATGAGGTCCGTAAAACCGTCCAGCTGCCTCTGGCAGTCCGTCGAACCGGGCCAACCCACCAGGAAGAAATCATCCAGGTAATGCGTCACTCCCTCTGAGCCTGTGCGCCAGGAAAAAGCCCACTGCAAGACGGAACTGAACCTCTCAAACGATGCACAGGAAACCGAGCACCCCATGGAAAGCGCGTTGACCACAACGATGAAACCGTCTAACTGGAACCCCAGCAACTGGTGACCCACCGACTGTACCGGCAGCAACCCAGACGCGGGATTGAATGTCGCATGTCGCCACAAGGGCACCCTGTCCTGCTGCCGTCACCAACCTCCGCGCCACGTCAGCCGACGACTACAACCCGCCGCTAGGCCTGCCGATCTATATCCAGTCACTGACATGCCCCCCCCGGCCCGACAGGCGCTGAATCAACCGAAAGCGTCCCGGCTCCTTTTTGGGAACAACCCTGCTCGGGGAAACGATCCAATCGGGCAGGGGCAGCTCATGAAAGAGGAGGCCACCCTCCTTCCCTCCCTGACCACCTTGAACAGCTTCTCCCGGACGATCCCTTAGCGCGCGTTCACGGGCTGCAGGACAGCAGTAAAATATTTATATGCTGCAGCCCATAAAAGAGAAACGCTGGGGACCTTAAACCCAAGTCTAACATTTCTCCCGGCGCAGGGCATAATCATGCAGTTATAGAATGAGGTGTATTCTATTAAGTGAATTACTTGACCAGGTTGGGAAAATGCCAAACGGGAAAGACAGCCTAGTAAAGCCACTCTCCAGGGGGACAGCAGTGTTGTGGTCTAACGCTCATTTTTTTTTTTTTTGCGACGCATTTACATTTTAAAACAAACTGCTTCTTAGAACCAGGTGTGTTAATGTGGACCTAAAGAATGTACTGCAGAGATGGTCTATCTATCTTTTGGCCCAGGGTGCCAGCAACGGGTCGTGTTTCCTATTGGCTAAGCGGGAATGCTCCAGAAGTCTGAACTTTGAAGGACGTAGAAAGAGGAAGTACGAGATAGTTTCCGGCAGCCATTCCCACCACACAAAAGGTAAGAAGGAGGCAGAAGGAGAGGTCCAAAGCAACACTGGCATAATTAGAGGGGTTACCAAGGGACATCGGACACCCTTTGAACCTCAATCACATGACATCCCAGACCACGGTGCCCTGCTACGGGTACCATAACACTAGGTTGACCAGATTTTTTAAACCAAAAATCTCTACATTTCATAAAATATATGTTGGACTACAATTTTTACATTGCAGTGGGGCGAAGAGCGGCTTAAACGACAGAGCGCACCAACGTAGCAAACAACACTGAGGCACTAAGCGGCATAAATAAAATACATCTAAAACACAGCCTAAAATAGGCCGCCCCCATAAACGGGAGCCTCCGGACCGGTGCCTCGCAACCGCCTTTGCCCCCATGGCGCTCGCCTTAACCCCCCCAAGCGTCGCCGCATCCGCCGCCGCTGCACCAACCCCCTCTGTCCCGGCGCTTGCCAACGCTGTAACCACCACCCCCCCTTTTCCTCGACTGTACCCCCCGGTATCTGTCACAACCTGCCCCCCACCAGCTTCACCAAGACCTCCCCCGTGCATTCATACCCACCAACACCTGGCCTCCATGAGGCGTGCCTAAGCCACTCCCCACTCTACCACCATCCTTACCTGGCGTCAAGGCTGGCGTCCTTACGGGAACCCGCCGCCCAACCAGTTTTGCTGGGGGGCCGTCACTCTCGGCGCTGCCCCCCGGGGGCGTACCTGTAAGACACTTCCAACAGCATTACTCTTCACCCCCCCCGCATATCCCCCTCCTCTTCGACTCCAAGCTCTTACTTACCCAACCGTCCCCCCACTGCCTCGCCTGTCCCCCCACAGTATTCATCCACTAATCCCTACCTCCTCCCTAGAAATAAAACTCCGTTTAGCATCAGAGAACAATTCAGCACACGGAATACCACAACAGCCACTCAGATTAAGGTCGATCAACACTCTATCCCCATCTCCCAGCGGCCGTCGAGACCCTTCGGGGTGGGGCTGGCAGGGACCTATCCCCCCGCCATCTAACACTCTCTTGTGAGGGGTCCCACGTTGGAGCGCGACCGCCCTTAACCAGGCTGAGCCGGCCCATCCACTCGGAGGGTCGGAGCCGCAAGCTGCTCACCCAAGCACCCAGCCAACTGTTCCTGCCAAGAAAAAAAGGAGGGGGGGGAGTCCAGCATGCCAGGATTACTCGCCACCCCCTACTCCCCACCCCCTCCGCACGCACCTACCCAATGCCGCGAAAAGCCCCCCCCCGGCCTTGCTGGCCACCCCCCAACCACCCTTATACCCCCCACTCCTCCCAACCCCCCACCCTCCCCCCGCGCCTACCCCCCCCCGCAAACCCCCCCCTGCTGCGTGCCCCACCCGCCCCGAAACCACCGCCCCCAACCACTCCCGCACCCCCAGCTCCCCACCCCCCCCACCTCCCAGATCCAGCCCCTGAGACCCCCCCAGCTCCCTGTCTCTCCCCTCCCCTGGCCCCAGCGCGTTGTCCACCCCGCCAGCCAGACCCCTTTGCCCACACCCCTCCCCAGTATGTACCCCTGGTAGCCCCCCCCGGCCCCATCCCCCGCCCCCTCCGCAGTATGCGCTCCATTTCCTCCCCCTCCCCCCTCCCCCACCATCCCCTCTCCCCCAGCCTCACCTGACGCACTCTTCTGGCTCCCTGCCCCCCCACGAACGCCAGCGCCGCCTTATTCGCGCCCTTGCGCTTCTTGCCCGATGCCGTCCCCCCCCACCCCCACCGCCTCTCCCTCTCGCAGCCAACCACCACCCGCCCCCCGTCACCCGCCTCCCGCATCAGGCGTGACCGCGAAGGCTCGCAGCATGCGAGCACCGCTGCCGCGGCACCACTGGCAGCGCGCCGCGTGGGGCCTTACCCGGACACTCCACGCACCAGGTCCATCCGCCTGCATCAACCGGAGGTGCAAGGCCCCCCGTACCTGAGGATGCGCCATCTCCTCGCCGTCCATGCCGCCGCTCCAATCAGCCCCACGGTAAGCGTTGCGACCGCCCCGATACGCTCGCATCCTCCTAACCACAACACCCTGGACAACGCCCCTACCCAAAGTGCCCACTACCATTACAAAAATGCCCTTACAAAATCGCCCCTGCCTAACCACCGGCTGCCATGTCACTGTCCCTAAAATGGTGGACAGTGACCTGACATGGCCGGCTAAGTACCTCCACAAGCCCAAGGAGCCCAATACCAGCCCAATTACAGCCCAACGGCAGCCCAACCAGCCCAACCAGCCCAAAACAGCCTAGCCCCAGTCTCCTGCCTGTCAACCCCCCCCCCCTCCCCTCTCCCGGGGCCCCAAAACTCCCCGGGGGGGCAAGCCTCCCTCCGGTCAGCCGCCCCCGCAAAGCCCCATTGCGTAATGAACTCACTCAGGCGAACTGCAGGACAGTAAAAGGGCGAGATGAGCTGGGGGTGGGTGCGGCGAAGGCAGTGAGCCGGTGTGGTGTGAGCTGCCTGGGGAGGCAGAGGGC
The DNA here is from genome assembly GCF_964261635.1 of Lissotriton helveticus. NCBI lineage: Eukaryota > Metazoa > Chordata > Amphibia > Caudata > Salamandridae > Lissotriton > Lissotriton helveticus. The sequence continues at coordinate 1,786,371,789 of NC_136065.1, forward strand.
ACCACAGGCAGAGTGACAGGCGTTGGGGAGGGATGGGATCAGGAAATAGAAAAGGTGGGTGGCCCTGAGTTGGTGACAGGTTAACTAGGGGGGTTTATGAAGAGGCAGAAGGACAGGAGTGGGGGGAGGAGAGGTGCCTGAGGAGCAGGACCTGGGTTGGGATCCCAGGGCATGGGAGGGACTTGATATTTGTGAGTCCTGGGGGGAGGAGGTTCAGGGGGACAAGGTGGCCCAACTTGATGCATATTTGTCAAAAGGGGGGTCCCTCCAATGGGACAGGTGGGCCCCAGTCCCTGAAGGGGGGTTAGGTGGGGTTATTGAATAGAGGTCCAGGCAAGCAGGTGAGGGAGCCGGCTGCAGTGGTTCAGGGGCTCATGTCTGGGGTAATTACGGCAATGTTGGAATGGAACGGGGAGGAGGAGGGCAAGGAGGAGGAAGGTGAGCGAGTGATGGAGGTAGTTGAGGTGGGGGTGATAAGTGAAGGGAGGGGGGCGGGGTAGGATGAGGAGGGCGCAGCAGTCAGGTATGTGTCAGGGAACCATCACATCAGTCCAGCTGTTTGTCTTGCAGGGCAACATGTGGTGCAGGGAGGCCGACTCGGCAGAGCACGGAGCGGCTCACTTCTGCCAAGGCGAAGAAAGGGCTGGGCCCGTAACGGTACGCTTGATATCGGCGGGGGAGCCAGTCGCAGCTAGCACGAGTAGGCCCAGAATGACCTCGCTGGCCCCAACATCTGGCGGGTCCTGCACGTCCTCCAGAGAGAAAGTGAAAGACAGGCATCGCATAGTGGTGGCGGAACGGCACAGAAGGGTACAGTCCGCCCCGTCCACCCGGTGTAGGGTTAAGGGCAGGGCGGCCAAAAGGGCGCCACCGCTAGAGGTATATGCAGGCCTGGGATGGCCGCAAGAGGGGTTGCATGGCACTGACATGTTGGATTTCAATAAGGATAGCCTTGAAGAAGGCATGCTGCATAAGGATGATGAGAAAGGGGACGGTGGAGCTCTGATGATTTGCCTAGTGCAGAGGTCTTCAAACTTTTGGATGCCGAGACCCCCCTGTCCCTCCGGTCGGCCGCCCCCGCAAAGCCCCATTGCGTGATAAACTCACTCGGGCGAACTGCAGGACAGTAAAAGGGCGAGATGAGCTGGGGGTGGGTGTGGCGAAGGCAGTGAGCCGGTGTGGTGTGAGCTGCCTGGGGAGGCAGAGGGCACCATCGGCAGAGTGACAGGCGTTGGAGAGGGATGGGATCAGGAAATAGAAAAGGTGGGTGACCCTGAGTTGGTGACAGGTCAACCAGGGGGTTTTATGAAGAGGCAGAAGGACAGGAGTGGGGGGAGGAGAGGTGCCTGAGAAGCAGGACCTGGGTTGGGATCCCAGGGCATGGGAGGGACTTGATATTTGTGAGTCCTGGGGGGAGGAGGTTCAGGGGGGACAAGGTGGCCCAACTTGATGCATATTTGTCAAAAGGGGGGTCCCTCCAATGGGACAGGTGGGCCCCAGTCCCGGAAGGGGGGGTTAGGTGGGGTTATTGAATAGAGGTCCAGGCAAGCAGGTGAGGGAGCTGGCTGCAGTGGTTCAGGGGCTCATGTCTGGGGTAATTACGGCAATGTTGGAATGGAACGGGGAGGAGGAGGGCAAGGAGGAGGAAGGTGAGCGAGTGATGGAGGGAGTTGAGGTGGGGGTGATAAGTGAAGGGAGGGGGCGGGGTAGGATGAGGAGGGCGAAGCAGTCAGGTATGCGCCAGGGAACCATCACATCAGTCCAGCTGTTTGTCTTGCAGGGCAACATATGGTGCAGGGAGGCTGACTCGGCAGAGCAGGGAGCGGCTCATTTGTGCCAAGGTGAAGATAGGGCTGGGTACGTAACGGTACGCTTGATATCGGCGGGGGAGCCAGTCACAGCTAGCACGAGTAGGCCCAGAATGTCCTCGCTGGCCCCAACATCTGGCGGGTCCTGCACGCCCTCCAAAGAGAAAGTGAAAGACAGGCATCGCATAGTGGTGGCGGAACGGCACAGAAGGGTACAGTTCGCCCCGTCCACCCGGTGTAGGGTTATGGGCAGGGCGGCCAAAAGGGCGCCACCGCTAGAGGTATATGCAAGCCTGGGATGGCCGCAAGAGGGGTTGCATAGCACTGACATGTTGGATTTCAATAAGGATAGCCTTGAAGAAGGCATGCTGCGTAAGGATGATGAGAAATGGGACGGTGGAGCTCTGATGATTTGCCTAGTCAGTGTGTTGCAGGGGCATGCAGAGAGGCCAGCAAGGGTGTAGTGGCCAGAGGCTAGGCCAGCAACAGCACCAAAAGTATCAGGGCCCCTGGCAAGGCAGACTGCATCTCTACAGGCACCCTCTTTAGAGCCAGGTGGAGCCAGGGGCATGACGGGGAAGCCTGAGATGGTTTCCATTGGTGTAGATGTGGGGAGCTGCACGGAGAGTGGGGACAGTTACAGAAAGGGAAATATGTGTTAGATGTGGGGGTGGGCACCCGGGAGGCAGGGGGCCTGAGGGTTGTAAGGAAGAAGGTAGTTTGGGTAAAGAGAGGATACAGAGGAATAGAGAAATAAAGGAGATAAGAAAGAGGGCCCTGAGAGTAAGGAGTTGAAGTTTAAGAAGCTACCTTTATGGGGGTGACAAAACCTTTGGGGGCGCACCTTATACTGTCCACCAAGGAGGGCATATGGAAAGGGAAGTATTTAGAGATTCTCAAATTTGTTGCATCGGGTGGTAAGGTCCAAGGAAGGGTCAAAAGAAGAGGAATATGACTTGGCCAATAGGCCGAAAATTCCCCTTACGATCGAAAATTGGACGGCAGCCAAACGTATATTGAGAAAAATATCCAGAGCGCTGCTTAGCTCTGTTTAAATATATGGGTATCACCAGGAAGGCACAAATCAAGGGGGAGGATACACATTGGCCCAGTGTAATGAAGAATTCTGGTCGCGTTTGGCATGGGACCCTGAAGTAAAATGGGGTGAATTAGATAGCGACCTGTGGGGGCAGCGAAAGGTGGTAAGACAATATTCACTGGCAGTGAACTGCCTATAGTCTACCGGCACTTTCAGGGGCACCCCAACCGGGGAGGGGTGGGTGGAACAAGTAAGAGTCAGCAGGGATCGGAGGAAATGACTGGGACTTTAATAAGGGTCTGTGCACGCGTGATTATTCCGCCAAGAATGCTCAAAATGCAGAGATCAGCACCTCTTGGTCAATTGCTTTGGGGTGAGGGATGGTTACCAACAGGGAGGAAACCACTGGCAGCTGCCCGGGGGAATTTCGGGGGACAACAGCAGCAGTTCATGGTCACTCCAGGAGGTAGGGGAATGCTGGGGGCTGGGCCAAAGGGCTCATACTCTGGTTAAGTTAGAAAGGTTGGAGTTCTGGCTGGGGCGCTACGAGTGGCGGGAGGAAGAAAGGGTTTTGTTGGTGGGGTTTCGGTTGGGTTACTCGGGTCAGGAGGGGGGGGGGGCGGATAATCTGCGCTCAGCCAAAGAGCAGAAACAGGCAGTACAGGACAAACTTGACAAAAAGGTGAGGGAAGGTAGGATGGTGGGCCCATTTATGATTGGTCCATGGAGAATTTGATTGTGTCTCCAATCGGGGCTGTCCCCAAGAAAGAGGAGGGCCAATTCAGACTGATCCAGCACTTGTCATGGCCGGAAGGGGATCAGTTAATGATTTCATTGCTGAGGATGTGACCACAGTGTCTACTCCTCGGTTGACGTGGTCATGTCACTAGTAGTGACGGCAGGCACAGGAGCACTGATGGCAAAGTGCAATGTGAAATCTGCGTTGCGGCTGCTTCCAGTCCACTACGACGATTTTCAGCTCTTGGGTATCCTTTTCGAAGGAAAGTGGTACATGAACAAAGCATTGCAGATGGGTTGTTCTATCTTGTGTGCATTTTTTAATGTTTCAGCACGTTTCAGCACTTTTTTCATGGTGCACAGGGCACCAGTTGGTCACGCACTATTTGGATGATTTCTTCTTTGTGAGTCTACCTGGCTCCGCGGGCTGTCATGAGGCATTGGCAAGGTTCCAAGAGCTGATAGGAGATCTCCGGATGCCATTGGCACCAGAGAGGATGATGTGCCCTAGCACAGAGCTGTCATTTGAGGGAATTGAGCATGTTTCAGTGAAAATGGAAGCGCGATTGCCTTAGGACAAGAAGGTTAAGATGTTGGCATTGTTGAGGGACATGCTGCCACAAGAGAAAGTCAAAGTCAAAGAGGTATACGTTCTGTTAGGGCAACTCAACTTTACTTGTAGAGTAGTCAGGGCAGGGAGGACGTTCTGCAGGAGATTGGGCCGCGCATTGTTGGGAAAACCCTTACCTCCTCATCAAGTCCGGCTATCAGCCGGGGTCAAAGAAGACTTGCGGATGTGGGGCTTGTTTCTCCAGTATTTCAATGGGGTTCCTCTGGCGAAGGATGGCGACATGGGGTGGTCTGGCCAAGGACGGCAACAGGATTACGACGCCCATGCCTCAGCACCTGTGGTACGTAGGCAATGACAGATGTTACATTTGGTGGTAGGTTATTTTTTTTTTAAAACAAGGCAGGAGTGAAAACCAGTAAATTACAAGCCAAAACCTAGGGGGTGCAGACAGCAAAATATCTTAAATGTTGTGACATGTAAACATTATTAATAGAAACCAAACATGATTTATGTAAACAGGATAGTGTTTTTAATTTATTTATCTTATTTTCTACATTTTTTGGGGGGTTTCCAGTTTAAAAATACATGTAGTCAATACAATAATCAATAACATACAGATTATAATACAAAAAAATACAGAGACAAGTAAAAGAAAGAAAAGACCCAAATGACTTAGTTGTAAAGGTGGGCTAGTGGAGTTAGCAAAGCGGTGGATGGAAACTCTACGCGCGTTTCGGCTATTGCCTTCTTCAGGAGTCCGTCATTTGCAACAGGACAAAAATTAAATGACAATAATGGTTGGCCATCAAACTCTGTATGTTTTTTAAAAAAAATATTCCGAGAAATCTCCATTGAAGAACCGTACACTGGAGACTTTTTTATCGGTTAGCTAGTTATCGTTGTAGATTGCTGAAAGATGATACCGGTTTCTAGACCAAGCTATTTGCGTTGTCGGCGATGTCCTCTAAAACGGCTGAAAGGGGATAGTTTTAGCCTTAATTGATGAGGGCTAGATAAAGACAAATAGTATTCATCCCTTGGATTCTGTTAGGACACATCAGTATTCGGTTTGTTAATAGACCCACAATATCAGGGAGATGTGAGACCCTTCGTTATTTCTTTGCCAGTTCGGTCCTGTATGGTCCACAACTTGAAAAAGGTAATGATTGTATATGGCGATGGCTCTCTCTCGATTGTGTTCGTCGTTGGTGGTAGGGTCACTTACAGAATCCACAAGGGTCCCATATGTCCTGGTCTGGAGAGAGTTATTGCGTCCTCGGGCGCAGTGGCAAGACGAATTGTGGTTGCGGGCTGAGGATGTCATCTAATATATATTAGACCTGATTGAGAGAGGTATGTCAAGGGTTACCATTGCCGGGAAATTTGCATTGATTGCATTTATGTGTAAATTAATGTGCGGCTATGCTCCATCGGCGAACTGGGACGTAGAATTCTGGAGGTTTGAGCGTGGGAACAGGGCATGGCGGTGATGGCCAGGAATCCAATATTGTGGGAGCTGTTGTGCTGATTGCTAACAGAATTAATGGAGGTAATGGAGCAAGGTGGAAATAAAGATTTTTGTATAACCCTTGTGAGATGAACTCTCCATAACAGTAATAAGTACTAAATGTGTGGTTTTTAAATTAACCAACATAGAATAGAGTGCACACACAAATACACGTGGGATACTAATTTGCATGGTTTTGCAAAGCATAATTTACTAATTAGTCGTATATTATGTCATAAAGAGTACGCATTTGTTATAATCTGATTGAGAATTGCATGGATGTTCTTTTGTCCGTTTATTTGTGGCATAAATCATGAAGATTGGTAAATCAACCCACGCATATATGTCGCTTAAAGCTAGGTAATTACTAACCGGGTTATCATTGTGCTTGTATGTATTTTATCTGCACTTTTATGGTCAACGACTGAAATAAAGTTATCAAACTGAAACCGGTTATCATTAGAAAGGGGGAGGTAAACAGAAAGGGCTTCATTTCGTAAATTTACACTTATTTGTGTTTATTTCGTAATAGTTCCTATATCGAGGCCTATGCGAGCGAATAAAGATGGACGCTGACTTAAATTCCGAGATAGCGATAGAAGTGTGCAGGCGCCAAATCAGAGACGCGAGCTGCCTGTGACTGAGCAGTATGGGTCAAGGACAGCGTGGCCATTTTGTGGGGCCTAAGCCAAAAGACAGTGAAGTCAGCATTTGGTCTGTGGGAAAAGAACGATAAATAACAATTTAAAGGACACTTTGAAGGAAGTAAAACATTTGGACAATGACACCCCAGTTTGCGGCTATGTGAAGATGACTATGTACAAAATTAAAATGCAGACCGATGAGGTGATGCTCTTCCGACTCCAAATTGACTAATCACAGACATTTTAGAACTTAAGAGTTACGAATTTAGATAGATAAGTTCGTGAAAAAGGGTATAAAAGAGGACATTTGGGACATTGAAAAAAAGCTTGCCTTTTGACTTGATCTTTGCACCCCGAGATGCTGTTGGTCTGCACGATTTTTCCAATGGCGCAGGGACTTTGAAATTTTTCTCAACTTTAACTTTTGTATGGGAGAGACAGAGAGGTTTATCGTTTGGAACTATTACATTCTATGCTGATGTCTTCGCTTCTATATTTGGGTAATATGCCGCTAACTTATTTCTTTAAAGCTGTCATGCTAATAAATGAATGTTATTGAAGTTTACCTTTTCTTTCAGGGTTTATTGCATAACTGACTTATTTCCATTTTAATAAAACGTAGAGATCATGCTAGGAGTTTAAAATTTCTAAAATAAAAATTAAATAAATGGAGAATTAAGCTGGTTTTGATGTCCTTTTATTTAACTTTTACTAGCAGATCGAACTCACCAATGAATAGTGGGGTGTTTCTAACATTCTAACTTTTAGGAAAAACATGGTACTAGAAATAAAACTGCAGTTATAAATAATGTATAAAGTTTAGTTCAGGTACTCCGCTATAGCACCGCGACTCCTCTTTTGGATCCTTACTGAATCCTCGGAGCAGAATAAATGCGTGTATGAATGGAAGGTTAGAAATTATGGGCCCAGTTGTGAGAAAATAGTAAGTAGCTCCGTGGGTTAAGGTGATGGTTTTATGAAGACATTTTGGAGCTGCGCTGCACCAGTAAACCTTGGTAGCAGATCATTGGTTGCTATAGGTTAACTAGGATATATGATGTGTAGAATCGGGATGTATAGAATTTTTGGACTAACATCTGGTGAGTTCGTATTTCATTATATGTAGTCTGGAAAAGGCTTCCGGAAAGTGTGGGAAGCTGGTCACTCTGTCTGCAGGCAGAGGAAGTGTGGCAAGTGAAGTCGCACATCTGTTTCAAGGTAGCGACATCGTCATATGTTACAAGTTTAGGGACCTTTACGTGTAAAAGTGGTGAATGTATAGCGAGGGCAACCTGTGAAATCTTGGGTCTGAGCACAGGGATTATTAAGAATCCTGCATAAAACTCTACCCGGAGAACGTAATAAAGTTTAACCTAAGCTTGAGAGAAGGGTAAGGTAGAGGGAAGTGCTACTTTATCGGCGAAAGTAAACAATTCTGTGGTAGAGAAGAGGTAAGTGCTGTCTACTGGTAATACCGAATTCTTGTAAGATTATGGAAACTGTCCTTTTGGTTTTAGAGAAACAGATCAATGGAGTTGTTTTATGTAGTCACTAACTGATTTTGGTGTATAAAAAGTGTAAATACAGTGTGCCGATAAATGTTGTAAAGGCGGGGTCAGTCGAAGCTGCAGAAGTCGGAGCAGGGCTGACGTCAAAAGTGTCGCGTTAGGATTGGTCCGCGTGACCAAGACATAGTAAGGGCTGATTGGTGCATCAGCGAAAGCAGCAAAATAATTGGTTGAGCACTAATGAAACGTATCTTGTTCTAATTGGTGCGATAGTGTGAACTGCGCTGCGATAGGCTGGTGTTACGGAACAGTTTTCGGAAGAGAGAGGGATCTATTGAAAGACAGGAGAATAATAACAAAATGGAATTCTATTACGGAATGGAGATAGAGAAACCTTCATGGTTCCAAAAATTAAAAAATGTATTAAAAAAAGACAAAGTAATTGAAACTAGAGAGGGAAAAATGATTCCTCTGCTGAAAACGCCTGCATCATACATGATGACAAAATATGGCTACCATACATGTACATCTATGGATAGAGAATTTCGGCAAGATATACCAGAAATGATGGTGCGTTAGATTTCCCATAAGAAGGATCTTTTAGTCTTGCGATATTAAGAAACTTGAGAGATAAAATGATGAAGCTTAAACCAAGACCTAGACCAACACAGTTTGAAGCTTTGGCTGAGTGGGAGGATGAAATGCATGATCTAGAGCAAGAAAAGTTCGGAGATTACCTAGGACCAAAGAATAGAGGTCGTAGATTTTGGAGAGAAACCCATGAGACTGGAATGCGAAGATGGAGAGATGCTAACATGTGAATGGAATATAAGATTGATAGATGAGGATAAAGGGCGAAAATGTACAGAAAAGAGGAATAATATAGAAACAGGAAAGAGGAGTTATGAGGATTGTGGGTCTGAGGATGCAGTATTGGAAGAGATCCTAAACAGGAGACCACCACCATACAAAGCAAATTCGATGGGTATAACTCCAAGTGCACCACATTTAGAGGATAGATTAGTGGAAACTCCAAAACGATTCTCAAATTTTAGAGATCTCCCAGAGAAAGTAGAAATGAGATACGAACCGGATGTTCCATTAATCGGAACAAGATATACAGGGACACCTAAACAAGGAAATGGAATGGAAAGTATGGGAAATAGAGTAGAGCAACAAGTTGAAGCACAACAAAGTTCTGCTGAATATATACGTTCAACAAATGAATTAGCTGAAAAGATACAAGAGCTTACTAAAAATATAGAACCTGTAACTGTACCGGTAACAATAGGTCCCGTAATCCCAGTGTTTGAAAACCAGAAAATAAAAGAACCATCTTTGACTATTCCTTTAAATCAGAGTTTACAAAAAGTAAAAGAAAAGGTTTATCCAGATTTGTCAGAAATTAAACGTACTAACCAAATGACACCGCCAGATTTGACTTTTAATCAGAGTCTTCCGTATAAATTCCCAACAGGAGCAGAGTCAGATTCTGTAACTCCGAGAAAAGTGTAGAGAAAATCAATTTAACACAAACTCCAGTAGGGCCAACACAGCAAGAATTAAACGATTGGATCAAAACCTTAAAATTGAAAGAGACAGAGTCGAAATTGCTAGATGTAGCTAGGTTAAAAGTTGATATGGAAGAACTAATAATTGGAATAATTGGTACAGACAGATTGAAAAATTATCAGGATGATGAGATCACGTTTATGTGTAAAAGTATTACGTGGAAAACAAAAAGCATGCATGAAAGGTTTGAAAGCTTAGCAAGTGAAATGGATGTGGATTTTACAAAATACAAAATTTTGCAGAAACCGTATACAGTGGATTTTACTGACAAAGATATAGAAAACATGAATACAGCAGGAAGAATTACTCAAATAAAAGAATTAATTGTGTTATTGAGAAAATGGGGAGATATTGATGAGTGGAAAATGATTTGGACAAAGAAAAGAGAGGAAACTAGTGACAAATCCACATTAGCATTCCCAGTAAGAGAAAAGGAAGAAGTGGTAAAAGAATTTCCTATGAGAGAAATGCCTGGAGGAGGATATGTACATGTACCTTGGAGCAGACAAGATATTTTATCGTTCACAAATGATTTTCCTAGATTGAGAGAGAAACCAGTAGACGGGTATAGGCAAGTAGACCAATTTGTGAAAGTTATAAAAGTTTTATGGGAATATTTAGATGGGTTGTTTGACACAGTAGTACCAGCAGATGTATAGTCAGAGTGTAAGATTACAGTGGATAGGCCAAAAGAGGAATATCCACGAGATAAAGTGACAGGTGCCCCTGGACCTGAAGTGATGCGAAAATATGAACAAGTTATAGTTTTTTTGAAGAGTAAAATTCCACCAAAAGAAATAGATTGGGTAAAAATAGACAGGACAATACAAATGGCCAAAGAGTCAGTTCATGTATTTCATGAAAGACTGTTATTGGTATTTAAACAGTACAGTGGATATGAGGAACTGAATGAAAAAGATATGAGTCACTTTGTATATTGCTTTGTGTTTGAATTGAGACCAGAAATAGGGGTTATAATTAAGCATAATTTGATGGGCAGTCATGTTCCGTGGACGAAGTCCTGAGACATGCAAAATATTGTAGTGATGACTTTGAAGTTAAACAGAGAAAACTCAAAGAGAAAGCAATGTGGGCACAAGTAAAGGTTGCAGAACATCAAGTAGCTCAGTTAGAAAATAAGAATTCAGAAGGTAATCAAAATAGAGTGAAAGGGAATTCTGGCAAACCAAAGTTAACTGGAAATATAGAAGAAATAAAGAAGAAATATCCACGTCCTAATTGAGGTAGGATGGGACATTGGAGAAAAGAGTGTAAGTATCCACCAAATGTTAATCCGGAAAATACATCTTTGAATCCACAGGTGCAGAATGAGATAATTCAGCAACCATCGCCACCGCAACAGGTAGTTAATCCACAGAGTCAGGTGCCACAACCTCCACTTCCTTACAATGTAAACCTACAGAGATACAGAACAGAGACAGGGTTCTGCGCAGGAAACCAGGTAACAAGAAATAATAGAGTGCATGTGTTCTAATTGGTGCGATAGTGTGAACTGCGCTGCGATAGGCTGGTGTTACGGAACAGTTTACGGAAGAGAGAGCGATCTTTTGAAAGACAGGAGAATAATAACAAAATGGAATTCTATTACGGAATGGAGATAGAGAAACCTTCATGGTTCCAAAAATTAAAAAATGTATTAAAAAAAGACAAAGTAATTGAAACTAGAGAGGGAAAAATTATTCCTCTGCCGAAAACGCCTGCATAATACATGATGACAAAATATGGCTACCATACATGTATATGGATAGAGAATTTCGGCAAGATATACCAGAAATGATGGTGCGTTAGATTTCCCAGAAGAAGGATCTTTTAGTCTTGCGATATTAAGAAACTTGAGAGATAAAATGATGAAGCTTAAACCAAGACCTAGACCAACACAGTTTGAAGCTTTGGCTGAGTGGGAGGATGAAATGCATGATCTAGAGCAAGAAAAGTTCGGAGATTACCTAGGACCAAGGAATAGAGGTCGTAGATTTAGGAGAGAAACCCATGAGACTAGAATGCGAAGATGGAGAGATGCTAACATGTGAATGGAATATAAGATTGATAGATGAGGATAAAGGGCGAAAATGTACAGAAAAGAGGAATAATATAGAAACAGGAAAGAGGAGTTATGAGGATTGTGGGTCTGAGGATGCAGTATTGGAAGAGATCCTAAACAGGAGACCACCACCATACGAAGCAATTTGGATGGGTACAACTCCAAGTGCACCACATTTAGAGGATAGATTAGTGGAAACTCCAAAACGATTCTCAAATTTTAGAGATCTCCCAGAGAAAGTAGAAATGAGATACGAACCGGATGTTCCATTAATCGGAACAAGATATACAGGGACACCTAAACAAGGAAATGGAATGGAAAGTATGGGAAATAGAGTAGAGCAACAAGTTGAAGCACAACAGAGTACTGCTGAATATATACGTTCAACAAATGAATTAGCTGAAAAGATACAAGAGCTTACTAAAAATATAGAAGCTGTAACTGTACCGGTAACAATAGGTCCTGTAATCCCAGTGTTTGAAAACCAGAAAATAAAAGAACCATCTTTGACTATTCCTTTAAATCAGAGTTTACAAAAAGTAAAAGAAAAGGTTTATCCAGATTTGTCAGAAATTAAACGTACTAACCAAATGACACCGCCAGATTTGACTTTTAATCAGAGTCTTCCGTATAAATTCCCAACAGGAGCAGAGTCAGATTCTGTAACTCCCGAGAAAAGTGTAGAGAAAATCAATTTAACACAAACTCCAGTAGGGCCAACACAGCAAGAATTAAACGATTGGATCAAAACCTTAAAATT